>NC_052325.1:51731119-52046596 GCF_016432855.1 Salvelinus namaycush
TTACAGCCTCAAGTCTTCTTGGGTATGATGCTACAAGCTTGACACCTGTATTTGGCAAGATCCTCCCATTCTTCTCTGCAGATCCTCTTAAGCACTGTCAGGTTGGATGGGGAGCAATGCTGCACAGTTATTTTCAGGTCTCTCCAGAGATGTTCGATCGGGTTCAAGTTCGGGCTCTGGCGGGGCCACTCAAGGACATTCAGACTTGTCCCAATGCCACTCCTGCGTTGTCTTGGCTGTGTGCTTAGGGTCATTGTCCTGTTGGAAGGTGAACCTTCGCCCCAGTCTGAGGTCCTGAGCAGGTTTTCATCTAAGATCTTTCTGTACTTTGCAACGTTTATCTTCGCCTAGATCCTGACACATCTCCCAGTCACTGCCGCTGAAACACATCACCACAGCATGATGTTGCCACCATCATGCTTCACCGTAGGGATGGTGTCAGGTTCTGATTATCAGCTGTTGTCAAAGCCGAAAATAGTATGACATCCGGGCATTTAAAGTTTACTAGATTTTTGAAATGTCACTTAATACATTGTTTCCCCCCTCATACTTAAACAGCCTACTATTTAGGACTCAAGTATGGGTATTCAGACATGACCAGTGCATAGCCTACTGGCTACAAATTCACTTTGAAGGTTCGTAAACTAACCCCAGAGAGAGCTCTGAGGTTGCAGAACCAAGTAATTTTTTGACATCTTCTTGAGCTGGCACCTGTGTTGGGATCTAGTTAAGCAGCTGGGTTAGCCGTCTGTAGGGTTACAAGGGCCACCATGTTGCATCGCTCTGTTTCTTGCCCGACACTGCCCATCTGCCTGCGTTACCTCACTCCTGTCACTTTCAGAAATGTCACCCACGCCCTGACAGATAAGATGCATCCCTCCTTCCTCCCTCTGCCTTCCCCACTAAGATTGAAAACAGCTGCGGGATTGTGGGCCAGGTCCCTGATGTCTTTATCCTAACACTAATTTGCAGCGTCCTTCACGTTTGACATCCCTTCTTCACTTAGGCTGTTTGTTATTCTAGTCAGAGATGACTCTCGATTTCAGGCTTGCTCATCCTCTTCCTCCTCCCTGTCCCTCTCCCTCCCTTACTCTCCTCCCAAGGTCTCGTCTCCCAGTCTGGGTGGAAGTCATAATGAAGGCATCACCATTGAGGGATGTCTTCATATTCTCTCCATGGCCCTCTGCATATCAATTAATTGTTATCCCCTTTGGTGCCCAGGGCGTTGGAGTTTAAATGGATGTCCTACTGCATTATATCCATGCCTCCAGATGTTTGGAAATCTATCCATTTTTTAGAACTTTTTTATTTTTTATTAACTCTGCAAGTTTTTAATTTGTCTTTCTCAGTATTGGAAACCCCTTGCAATAAAAATGATTCTGCTATTTGAGAGGAAAGGAATGAGTCATTTCTGATTCTCATAAGGATACAGGTTCTATCAAAGCTAATTTATCCAACCACATGTCAATATATTTAAGAAATGTGATGCATCATTCTCTGGTTTTCTTCAACTGTCTTTTGTTCAGCTTTCCTCATCTTCTTGTTGTTGCTGTTGTAACTTGAGATTCTTCTTTTGAATCATTTTCAGTTTTAGCTGAAGGGATGTGAGAAGCTTGTCTGAATTTCTTCACGTTTTGCCTGCCTTAGACTCAGATTAATTGGCTTTCTGCTTATGCCTTGGAACTTCCAGAGGGATATACTACCACGGAAGGTAGATCTACTCCGAGTTCTCTAAAGATAGACTGCTTTGGTTACCTTCACATTCCGGCTCAGGCTTCATCTGTATTACGACGGTGGATATTGTTAGTCCGTATGCCGCAGGCTTGTAACTGCATGTGCATGTCTCACTTGGCTAGTCGAACGCCAAACTCTAAATTGAGACAATGCTGGAACATCAATCCATGGGCGAGTCAGTGCCACATTTAAATTTGTGCCAAAATCAAAAAGAAAGAAAAGTTATCTTGCAAATTCAGCAGGCTACGTGTGAAATTGGCTTTTAGAAGTGCCATCTTTATTTGAGCACTTATTGATAATGCTGTCTTTGGTGTGCTTATCAATACACAAGCAGCCTTTATCCAGGTACATAGTACAGGCTCTGCTATCACTCATCTTCCTCCTCTGACGCTTCCCCTTTGCTGGGGGAGAAGGGAAGGAGTTGCCACCCACTGTTCAGATTACTCACTCTTGCTTCCGGAGTTGCGCAGTGGTCTAAGGCAGTGATAGCTGTGCCACGAGAGTTTCTGGGTTCAAGTCCAGGCTCTGTCGCAGCCGGCCGCGACTGGGAGACCCATGGGGCGGCGCACAATTGGCCCAGCATTGTCCAGGTTAGGAGAGAGTTTGGCTGGCAGGGATGTCCTTGTCTCATTGCGCACTATCGACTCCTGTGACAGGCCAGGCACATGAACGCTGACACGGTCGCCAGGTGTAAAGTGTTTCCTCCGACACATTGGTGCAGCTGGCTTCCGGGTTAAGCGGCATTGTGTCAAGAAGCAGTGCGGCTTGGCTGGGTTGTGTTTCGGATGACGCACGGCCCTTGACCATTGCCTCTCCCAAGTCCGTACGGGAGTTGCAGCAATGGGACAAGACTAACTACCAATAAATCCTAATGAGTTGATTGCTACATGATTAATTGAATTGAGTAACAATTAAACAGTTAGTTGATAAGATAAATAAGTCATCACAATGAAAGTCACGTCATGACAGTAGGTAACAACACATTTGCCATGTTCACCTTCCAGACGGGGTCCTCCATCACCATCAGTTTGCTGACGACACCGCGGTGGTAGGACTGATCGCAGACGACAATGAGGCAGCCAATAGGGAGAAGGTCAGAGACCTGGCAGTGTGGTACCAGGATAACAACCTCTCCCTCAAAGTCAGCAAGACAAAGGAACTGATCACGTACTACAGAAAACTGAAAGGCGAGCATGCCGCAGCCACATCGATGTGGCTGTAGTGGAGCGGGTCGAGAGCTTCAAGTTCCTTGGTGTCCACATCACTAAGGAATTAACATGGTCCACACACCCACACAGTTGTGAAGGGGGCATGACAGTGCCTCTTCCCCCTCAGGAGGCTAATTTGGCATGGGCCCTCAGGCCCTACAGAGTACAGCCCAGTACATCACTGTGGCTGAGCTCCCTGCCATCCAGGACCTCTATACCAGGTGGTGTCAGAAGAAGGCCCCAAAAAATCATTATCCTCCAGACACCCAAGCCATAGGCTATAACCATATAGGTTACCGCGCAGAAAGAAGTACCAGTAAACCAAGTCTGGAACCAACAGGACCCTGAACAGCTTCTACCCCCAAGCCATAAAACTGCTAAACAAGAATACTAAATAGCTAAATCAAATGGCTATCTGGACTACCTGATGTGACCATTTTTTGCACTAACTCTATGCACACACACTGGACTCTATCCACAAAATGACACATACTTATTGACACCCAACACACATACACACTACATACGGCCACACACATACAGTACATTCGGAAAGTATTCAGACACCTTGACTTTCTCCACATTTTGTTACAGCCTTATTCTAAAATTGATTCAATTGTTTATTTTCTCCCCTCAATCAATCTACACACAATACCCCATAACTGCCAAGCGTCACATCTGGAGGAAACCTGGCACCATACCTACGGTGAAGCGTGGTGGTGTGGGGATGTTTTTCAGTGGCAGGGATGGGAGACTAGTAAGGATCGAAGATGAACGGAGCAAAGTACCTGCTCTTGGATGCTCAGGATCTCAGACTAGGCGAAGATTCACTTTTCAACAGTACAACAACCCAAAGCACAGCCAAGACAATGCAGGAGTGGCTTCGGGACAAGTCTCTAAATGTCCTTGAGTGGCCCAGCCAGAGCCCGAACTTGAACCCAATCAAACATCTCTGGAGAGACCTGAAAATAGCTGTGCAGCGACGCTCCCCATCCAACCTGCCTGAGCTTGAGAGGATCTGCATAGATGAATGGGAGAAACTCCCCAAATACAGCTGTGCCAACCTTGTAGCATCATACCCAAAGAAGATTTGAGGCTATAATCACTGCCAAAAATGCTTCAACCAAGTTCTGAGTAAAGGGTTTGAATACTTATGTAAATATTATATTTCAGTTTTTAAATTAGCAAACCTTTCTAAAAACCTGTTTTTGCTTTGTCATTATGGGGTATTGTGTGTATATTGATGAGAAAAATATCAATTGAATCAACTTTAGAAAAAGGCTGTAACCTAACAAAATGTGGAAAAAGTCAAGGAGTCTGAACTCTTCCGAAGTCACTGTATATGATTTGACATATGGATAGGGCAGACCTGTAACCTACTGGCAGCCCAGTATGTGATAGTACAGTCGTGTTTTAGTTGTCTGAAGTAGCTCTATGGCATGGAAATGATGTGCTGTAATATGTGTGCATGGAAATTATGTAGACTGGATTAAAAGGAATGTGTGATTTGAATAACACATCTGTACCAATTGTCACAATCAGATATGTTTTGCTGGTTGCTTCATATGGGGATGCATTTGGTGCACTATTTCTCAACGTCATATGAGGATCAACTCTATATTACCGAGTTCATATGCTAGCTTGGTAGCTAGCTGAAGCGCTTCAGACTTTGTGGCTGTGTTATTTAGTGGGAACCTGTTAGCACTGCAGGCTCTGGTGTCTTGTTGCCGTGGGCTGAAAAGGAAAGAATCATACCTGCTTGCTCTAATTGTGTAACGGCGGTAGCGCTGACCTCAACCCCATCGAACACCTTTGGGATGAATTGGAATGCCAACTGCGAGCCTATTCACTCAACATCAGTGCCCGACCTCACTAATGCTCGTGGCTGAATGGAAGCAAGTCCCTGCAACAATATTGCAACATCTAGTCGAATGCCTTCCTAGAAGAGTGGAGGCTGTTATAGCAGCAAAGGGGGGACCAACTCCATATTAATGACCATGATTTTGGGATGAGCACAAGGTGTCCACATACTTTTGGTCATGTAGTAGCTGTGTGTGTATTTATATTGGATTATACAGGGTGCATTGGGAAAAGGAGAATTAGGTCTCATGTCTTTGCTCTTAAAATAAAGGTAAATTAGGTGTTCAAAGCAACTGGTTGACTCATTCAGTGCTAATGCAACGTTAACAGGCTGGTAGGGCAAACGTTAGCAGGCTAGCAACCTTGCAAGTTGATTTGTAACAAATACATAAAGTATTTGGTTCTAAATTGGCAGAACATGTGATTGAAACCAGTAGTCATGGGTGCAAACAATTTGGTTTAATTTGAAGTTATTTCTGTTGGAGTTGACATTGTTGGGAATAGGCTGGATTGCCGGGTCCTCCATATTACATCACACCAAGTAACCATTTTTTCCAACATGACTTCAGCATTCTGATCGGTTTTATGCAATATCTCCAAAAATATAAAAGTGAGGTGTAACTTTGCATTGGGACTTTTGATGAGTATACTAATGCAATTCCTTAAGTTTCATGTGGCTACGTTTATGCTACCTACCCTTGAAACATCTTGCAATAGGAAAGGCTACAATCCACATCTGAGCTACAGTGCCTTCATAAAGTATTCACACCCCTTGACTGTTTCCACATTTTGTTGTGGAAGACGAGGTTGCAGGACTTAGAACACAGCTATAATTTTCTTTCTCAAATGGTGCGGGCTCTCTATAAAAGTCTCTGGTCACAAATCAATACACAGATTTAAAAGTATCACTTAAATAGCAGCCAACTGTTGTCACTGTTGATATCCTATGGCGGGCCGTGATATCAACAGAAACGGAAGTGAACGTGATCAGGTGAAATTACTCTATCCAATCAAAGCAGCAGGATCAATGTACAACCTTTTCATTACAGACAGTCAAACTAGCCAGTTGAGTTATTTATACTAGCACCTCACTTGACTGACTCACATGACAAAGGTATGCGCTGGCACCCGAAAATGTGTTTTTTTCCGATCATGAAAAATGACAAAAAATACTCAATTGTATCCAGAAAATTGTCCATATCCGTTACGATACCTGTTTTGTCGGACTACTCGGCACACCTCTAATGTAGCGGCTTCAGAAAGTTCACACCCCTTGACTTTACACATTTTGTTGTTACAGCCTGAATTAAACATGTATTACATTTAGATCGTTTTTTGCACTGGTCTACACAAAATACCCCATAATGTCAAATGAATAAAAATGAGAAGCTGAAATGTCTTGAGTCAGTAAGTATTCAAACCCTTTCCTGTGGCAAGCATAAATGTGACCCGACTCAGGAAACTTGGCGAATGTCGCAAATCTCAACTTCACAGGAGAGCCATTTGAATGTACAATTTTATTTTTTAAATCAAAATGCATTTTTTTGGCAGAAATGCCTTCTCAAACATGTGAACTTTCATGTGCCTTAATAAAAAACTTGTATGCCATCTGTAAATATGAATTAAATTGTTAAATTAGGAGCCTTGTTGGTTTATTAAGCAACAGAAAAAGTTAGCAATCTTCCATCTAGCCGTTATTGGCTGAGATAATGAGTGGGCTGGACATGCCAAGAGATGAGTTCAGATTGGTCTGCCATATAGAGGCTTTTGTCTATTTGAGCTCGTCAGTCTGTGTTGGTGATCCTGTCGAATGCAGCTTTTATAAAATGTATTGTGTAGTGGAGCAGCATAAGTGTTGCACTCCACTTTCTGGAGAATGAAGTTTTGAAATCAGTGAAATTAGAGTGAGATAGCTAAAGAGATGGAGAAATCACCTGTCTCCGGATTACATCTTCAAACTAAGGGCAACCGTGGTATGGCATTCCTAACAGGGAGATGCATCCATCATGCATGATAATGTATACAGGTAAGATAGTGTAGCGTTAGCAAGCTACATTTTCAGATATTATACATTTCTAATTTTTGCAAAGTGATTTATTTTCAAGCTAAAGTGTACTGTTAGCTAGCTAACGTTAGCTGGCTGACTCCCTAGCTGACGTTATTATTCGTATCCCAGAGCCGTTTTCTTTTCTAGTTAGAGCCTAAGGTTAGCTAGCTAACATTTAACCTGGTTGGTTAGCTCACGGCACTGTGGCGTTGTTGGCACTGTGTTTATTGTTGTTTAACTAGCTAATGTTAGCTGGCTGGCTCGTTAGCTAACATTACGTGATGTGTGTACAACACCCTTTGAATATGGCCGGTGTCAGTAAATGTCTGCAAAAAAGCGTAATGAAATTGTTAGCAGCAGAGCTGGTTAGGCTGTTTTTATGTTATCCATAGTTAAACAAATCATCGGCCAGAGCGTCTAGTGTGCGCTCCGGGAGCGAAACGAGATTGGTGGGGCAAAAGCTTAAGAAGGTGTGAATGATGCTGAATTGGTGTAGACAAAGAGCTCTTCACTAGATATCAAAACATTCAAAGGACATTTACTCAAAAGTGAGTTTACAAGTTGATCAACTTTCAAAGAAGAATTACTTGCCCATTGTTCCTCAAATGCAATGTATGATAGACCATTTTTGTAGCTCTGAGTCTCTACTTTCATACAATGTAAAAATAACACCATTATACATTTTGCTACATAAGACCGAATCCACATGTTGAGTCACAAATAAGTTTGGGAGTAAACAACGTGTGCATAGACTGCATTTAAAGTAGTTAACTTATGGCAGGTGGGACGGTAACGTCTGGTGAAATTGCAGAGCGCGAAATTCAAACTACAGAATTATAAATATTTAACTTTCATAAAATCACATGTGTAATACATCAAAATAAAGCTTAACTTTTTGTTAATCCAGCCACTGTGTCAGATTTCCAAATGGCTTTACGGCGAAAGCACACCATGCAATTATCTGAGGACAGCGCCCCGCATACAAAAGCATGGAAAACATATTTCAACCAGGCAGGTGCGCCACGAAAGTCAGAAATAGCGATATAATAAATGCCTTACCTTTGATCTTCTTCTGTTGGCACTCCAAAAGGTCCCAGTTACATCAGAAATTGTCATTTTGTTCGATGATGTCCTTCTTTATATCCATAACTCAGTTTAGCTGACGCGCTTCAGTCAATAATCCACCCAGTTTCCCTCCATCAAAATGCATACAAAATGAATCCCAAACGTTACTAATAAACTTTTCCAAACAAGTCAAACAACGTTTATAATCAAACCTTAGGTACCCTAATACGTAAATAAACGATCAAATTTAAGTCGGAGAATCGTTATTGTCTTTACCGGAGAAAAATATCAAAGAACTTGCTCTCTTCCACGCGCTTGGAAGCCACCTAGAAAAACTACAATTTCTGGCTCATTTTTCCAAAAACCAGCCTGAAACTCTTTCTAACGACTGTTGACATCTAGTGGAAGCCCTAGGAACTGCAATCTGGGAGGATTCCGCCTTATAATAAAAGTGACTGCCATTGAAAACAGTGGTAGGCTGAACATTGTTTTTTTTGGGATGGTTTGTCCTCTGGGTTTTGCCTGCCATATCAGTTCTGTTATACTCACAGACATAATTTTAACAGTTTTACCAACTTTAGAGTGTTTTCTATCCAAATCAATCAGTTACATGCATATCCTAGCTTCTGGGTCTGAGTTGCAGGCAGTTTACTTTGGGCACGCTTTTCATCCGGACGTGAAAATACTGCCCCCTATCCATAAGAAGTTTTAACCATCTGGTTTGTTGATATACTAAATACCATTACTTAGCAAGATATCTATTTAAATTCAAACCCACCATCACTGCATTGTAGCTTATGTTAGCTAGGTTTCTAGAAAATAAAAATAATATATTTTCTAGCTATATTTTAAAGACTTGATACCGACTTCTGAACACTTGTCAAACTACTTAATTTCACTACAAATGTATTGATTATTTGGTGACTGATAAAGCAAGACAAATACCCCTCCCAATTTCACAGCAAATAGACTACTAGGCTGAATTGGTTGTATCATTTGGCTGATGTGTACAATTTACATGCATGTTTAATTAGCCTAGCTTGCCAAGTTACTGACTGACTATTCGTATTGTTATTAAATGTATGGGAAAGGAAGTAAGATCAATAGAAAGCAGCGTGCTGCCAGACCACCACGAGGTGTACAGTCAATGTTCATCAAATCAATATTGTATGTTTATTGCCCATTTATGTCAATGACACTAACAAAATGGTTGGATTGTTCAATGTGCAGTAAATGCTAACATGGCTTTGGTGATGAAATGTACATCATGTATTTATTGTCATCTCCACACTGCATGCTGTGACAATGGCATGGATGGTGACAAGTCAGTGTATTTGTCACGTGCACTGAATACAACCTTACAGTGAAATACTTACTTACAGGCTCTAACCAATAGTGCAAAAAATATATTAGGTGAACAATAAGCAAGTAAAGAAATTAAACAGGCTATACACGGTAGCGAGGCTATAAAAGTAGAAAGGCTACATACAGACACAGGTTAGTCAGGCTGATTGAGGTAGTATGTACATGTAGATATGGTTAACTTCTACTTGGTACTCATCCCGGATCTGGGAGCACCCTCATCAGTAAAAAAGCTGACTAGCATAGCCTAGCATAGCGCCACAAGTAAATACTAGCATCTAAATATCATGAAATCACAAGTCCAAGACACCAGATGAAAGATACACATCTTGTGAATCCAGCCATCATTTCCGATTTTTTTAATGTTTTACAGGGAAAACACAATATGTATTTCTATTAGCTAACCACGATAGCAAAAGACCCAACCGCATATTTTCACCATTTTTTTACTGCATAGGTAGCTATCACAAATTCGACCAAATAAAGATATAAATAGTCACTAACCAAGAAACAACTTCATCAGATGACAGTCTGATAACATATTTATTGTATAGCATATGTTTTGTTCGAAAAATGTGCATATTTCAGGTATAAATCATAGTTTTACATTGCAGCCACCATCACAAGTCTCACCAAAGCAGCTAGAATAACTACAGAAACCAACGTGAAATACCTAAATACTCATCATAAAACATTTATGAAAAATACACGGTGTACAGCAAATGAAAGACAAACATCTTGTGAATCCAGCCAATATTTCTGATTTTTTAAGTGTTTTACAGCGAAAACACAATATAGCATTATATTAGCTTACTACAATAGCCTACCACACAACCGCATTCATTCAAGGCACGTTAGCGATAGCGAATAAACCAGCAAAAGATATACATTTTTTCACTAACCTTCTCAAACTTCATCAGATGACAGTCCTATAACATCATATTACACAATACATATATGGTTTGTTCGAAAATGTGCATATTTAGCGGTACAATTCGTCGTTGAACAATGTGAATACTAGCCAAACAGCACAAAATAATCCGGATATATTTCTGACACTCACATCATCTAATCAAATAACTAATCATATACTTTACTAAAAAATACAGGTTGGACAGCAAATGAAAGATACACTAGTTCTTAATGCAACCGCTGTGTTAGATTTTAAAAAATAACCTTATTACGACATACAGCTTACGTTATAGCGAGACAGCGCCCGAAATCTGGGCGGAATATAGTCTAAACATTTTCGACAGAAATACGAAATAATATCATAAATGGTTCCTACTATTTGATGAGCTTCCATCAGAATCTTGTACAAGGTGTCCTTTTTCCAGAATAATCGTTGTTTGGTTGTAGAATGTCGTCTTCATCTGTCGATTTAGCTAACAAAGATGGCCATGCGGCACGGAAGTGTCCAACTCACAATAATGCATAACAAAGGAAATACCGAAAATCGCAATATACTGATATAAACTGATATAACTCGGTTTAAAATAACTAATGATGCTTTTAACACATATATCAAATAAAATCAGAGCCGGATATATCTAACTTCTAAAACGAAAGCTTTTCTGAACGCAATGCAGAGGTCCCTCTTGCGTCAAGCCAAACGGTGAAAAGGCCAGACCCTCCGTTCCAAGACGTCTTGTTCGGCCTCAGATCTAGCTAGACACCCCATTCCAACTCTCACTGCCTACTGACATCTAGTGGAAGGCGTATGCAGTGCATGTAGACCCATAGATTCCATGCAAATTAATAAACTGACCCTGGAACAGAGCCCTCGATTTCAGATTTCCTGACAGGAAGTTTGCTGCAAAATGAGTTCTGTTTTACTCACAGATATAATTCAAACGGTTTTAGAAACTAGAGAGTGTTTTCTATCCAATAGTAATAATAATATGCATATTGTACGAGCAAGAATTGAGTACGAGGCAGTTTAATTTGGGAACGATTTTTTACAAAGTGGAAATAGCGCCCCCCTATTGAGAAAAGGTTTTAAACTGACTATGCATATATGATGAACAGAGTAGCAGTAGTGTAAAAGAGGGGTTGGCGGGTGGCGGGACACAATGCATATAGCCCGGTTAGCCAATGTGCGGGAGCACTGGTTGGTTGGCCCAACTGAGGTAGTATGTACATGAATGTATAGTTAAAGTGACTATGCATATTTGATAAACAGAGAGTAGCAGCAGCATAAAAATAGTGATTGGGGGGGCACACAATGCAAACAGTCCGGGTAGCCATTTGATTACGTGTTCAGGAGTCTTATAGCTTAGGGGTAAAAACTGTTAAAAATCCTTTTTGTCCTGGACTTGGCGCTCCGGTATTGCTTGCCATGCGGTAGTAGAGATAAGTCTATGACTGGGGTGGTTGGGGCCTTCCTCTAACACCGCCTGGAGTAGAGGTCCTGGATGGCAGGCAGCTTAGCCCCAGTGATGTACTGGGCCGTATGCACTACCCTCTGTAGTGCCTTGCGGTCAGAGGCCGAGCAATTGCCGTACCAGGCAGTGATGTAACCAGTCAGGATGCTCTCAATGTTGCAGCTGTAGAACCTTTTGAGGATATCAGGACCCATGCAAAATCTTTAGTTTCCTGAAGGGGAATAGGCTTTGTCGTGCCCTCTTCACAACTGTCCTGGTGTGTTTGGACCATTCTAGTTTGTTGTTGATGTGGACACCAAGAAACTTGAAGCTCTCAACCTGCTCCACTACAGCCCCGTCGATGAGAATGGGGGCATGATCAGTCCTCCTTTTCCTGTAGTCCACAATCATCTCCTTAGTCTTGGTTACGTTGAGGGATAGGTTGTTATTCTGGCACCACCCGGCCAGGTCTCTGACCTCCTCCCTATAGGCTGCCTCGTCGTTGTCAATGATCCGGCTGTTGTTTCGTCTGCAAACTTAATGATGGTTTTGGAGTCGTACCTGACCATGCAGTCGTGGGTGAAGAGAGTACAGGAGGGGACTGAGCAGGCACCCCTGGGGAGCTCCAGTGTTGAGGATCAGCATGTGTTGCTACCTACCCTGACCACCTTGGGGTGGCCCGTCAGGAAGTTCAGGATCCAGTTGCAGAGGGAGGAGTTTTGTCCCAGGATCCTTAGCTTAGTGATGAGCTTTGAGAGAACTATGGTGTTGAATGCTGAGCTGTAGTCAATGAATAGCATTCTCACATAAGTGTTCCTTTTGTCCAGGTGGTAAAGGGCAGTGTGGAGTGCAATAGAGATTGCATCATCTGTGGATCTGTTTGGGCGGTATTCAACTTGGAGTGGGTCTAGGGTTTCTGGGATAATGTTGTTGATGCGAGCCATTACCAACCTCTCAAAGCACTTTATGGCTACGGACGTGGGTGCTACAGGTCTGTAGTCATTTAGGCAAGTTGCCTTTGTGTTCTTGGGCACATGGACTATGGTGGTCTGCTTGAAACATGTCGATATTACAGACTCAATCAGGGACATGTGGAAATAGTCAGTGAAGACACCTGCCAGCTGGTCAGCACATGCTCGGAGCACACGTCCTGGTAATCCGTCTGGCCCCGCATCCTTATGTATGTTGACCTGTTTAAAGATCTTACTCACGTCAGCTGCAGAGAGTGATCACACAGTCGTCTGGAACAGCTGATGCACGTCTCTCATGCATGCCTCAGTGTTGCTTGCCTCGAAGAGAGCATAGAAGTGATTTAGGTCGTCTGGTAGGCTCATGTCACTGGGCAGCTCGCGGCTGTGCTTCCCTTTGTAGTCTGTAATAGTTCGCAAGCCCTGCCACATAAGACGAGCATCGCAGCCGGTGTAGTATGATTCAATCTTAGCCCTGTATTGAAGCTTTGCCTGTTTGATGGTTCATCGCAGGACAAAGCAGGATTTCTTGTACGCTTCCAGGTTAGAGTCCCGCACCTTGAAAGCGGCAGTTCTGCCCTTTAAAAACCTTTTCTCAATAGGGGGGCGCCATTTCGACTTAGTAAAAATTCGTTCCCAAATTAAACTGCCTCGTACTCAATTCTTGCTCGTACAATATGCATATTATTATTACTATTGGATAGAAAACACTCTCTAGTTTCTAAAACCGTTTGAATTATACCTGTGAGTAAAACAGAACTCATTTTGCAGCAAACTTCCTGTCAGGAAGTGAGAAATCTGAAATCGGGGGCTCTGTTCCAGGGTCAGTTTATTAATTTGCATGTAATCTATGGGTCTACATGCACTGCATACGCCTTCCCCTAGATGTCAGTAAGCAGTGAGAATTGGAATGGGGTGTCTAGGTAGATCTGAGGCCGAACAAGAGCTCTTGGAACCGGGTGTGCAGTCTTTTCTACGTTCGTCATGACGCGAGACAGACCTCAGGATGGCATTCTGGAAAGCTCTCGTTATAGGCCTTAGATATATCCGGCTCTGATTTTATTCAATATAGGTGTTAAAGACATCATAATGTAGTTATTTTAAACCGAGTTATATCAGTATATTGCGATTTTCGGATATTTCTTTGTGCTGCGTTATAGTGAGTTGGGCACGTCTGGGCCACATAGCTAATGTTTGCTGCTAATTCCTAAGTTGAAGACGGCAATCTACAAGCGAGCAACGATGATTCTGGACAAAGGACAACTTGCCCAAGATTCTGATGGAAGCTCATCAAAAAGTAAGAACTATTTATGAAGTTAATTCGTTGTTCTGTTGAAAAATGTTGACCTACTATTCCGCCATTAATTTCGGTGCGGTCTCGCTTTAACGCACGCTGTATGTCGTAGTAACGTTAATTTTAAAAATCTAACACAGCGGTTGCATTAAGAACTAATGTATCTTTCATTTGCTGTCCAATCTGTATTTTTTAGTCAAGTTTATGATTAGTTATTGATTAGATTAGGTGCCTCGCCCAAGATTTCTCCCGACATTTTCTTTGCAGCTTGGCTACTATTCTCATTGTATAACCACGATTTGTGCCGCTAAATATGCACATTTTTGAACAAACTCTATATGTATTGTGTAATATGATGTTATAGGACTGTCATCTAAAGAAGTTTGAGAAGGTTAGTGAAAAAATGTATATCTTTTGCTGGTTTATTCGTTATCGCTATTGTTGGCTTGAATCAATGCTGTTGTGTGGTTGGCTATTGTAGTAAGCTAATATAATGCTATATTGTGTTTTCGCTGTAAAACACTTAAAAAATCTGAAATATTGGCTGGATTCACAAGATCTTTGTCTTTCATTTGCTGTACACTGTGTATTTTTCATAAATGTTTTATGATGAGTATTTAGGTAATTCACGTTGCTCTCTGTAGTTATTCTAGTTGCTTTGGTGAGAGTTGTGATGGTGGCTGCAATGTAAAACTATGATTTATACCTGAAGTATGCACATTTTTCGAACAAAACATATGCTATACAATAAATATGTTATCAGACTGTCATCTGATGAAGTTGTTTCTTGGTTAGTGACTATTTATATCTTTATTTGGTCGAATTTGTGATAGCTACCTATGCAGTAAAAAAATGGTGGAGAAAAAAAAGTTGGGTCTTTTGCTATCGTGGTTAGCTAATAGAAATACATATTGTGTCTTCCCTGTAAAACATTTTAAAAATCAGAAATGATGGCTGGATTCACAAGATGTGTATCTTTCATCTGGTGTCTTGGACTTGTGATTTCATGATATTTAGATGCTAGTATTTACTTGTGGCGCTATGCTAGGCTATGCTAGTCAGCTTTTTTACTGATGAGGGTGCTCCCGGATCCGGGATTGTGACCAAGTAGAAGTTAAACAACCTGAGGATTGATTATAAAAAACATTTGACACGTTTCTACGAACATTACGGATACTTTTTGGAATTTGTCTGCCTTTCAGGACCGGAACGAGCCTGTGGTTTTCTGAACATAATGCGCAAACCAAATGGCGGTTTTTGGTTATAAAACTAATCTTTATCGAACAAAAATAAAATGTCTTGTGTAACTGGGAGTCTCATGAGTGCAAACATCCAAAGATTATCAAAGGTAAGCGATTCATTTTATTGCTTTTCTGACTTTCGTGACCAAGCTAATTTGGGGCTAGCTGTTCTTACTGTTTTGTCTAGTGATTGATGAACTCACAAATGCTTGGATTGCTTTCGCTGTAAAGCATATTTTCTAAATCTGACACGATAGGTGGATTAACAACAAGCTAAACTGTGTTTTGGTATATTTCACTTGTGATTTCATGATTATAAATATTTTTAGTATTATTTTTGAATTTGGCGCTCTGCAATTCAGAGGTTGTTTATGGAAATGATCCTGCTAAAGGGATCTGTGCGGCAAGAAGTTAAAGAAAAAAAAAAGCAAAGACGTTTGGTGTTCGCCAAAAGGCATGTGGGAGACTCCCCAAACATATGGAAGAAGGTACTCTGGTCAGATGAGACTAAAATTGAGATTTTTGGCCATCAAGGAAAACGCTATGTCTGGCGCAAACCCAATACCTCTCATCACCTTGAGAACACCATCACCACAGTGAAGCATGGTGGTGGCAGCATCATGCTGTGGGGGTATTTTTCCATCGGCAGGGACTGGGAAACTGGTCAGAATTGAGGGAATGATGGAGGGTGCTAAATACAGGGAAATTCTTGAGGGAAACCTGTTTGTCTTCCAGAGATTTGAGACTGGAACAGAGGTTCACCTTCCAGCAGGACAATGACCCTAAGCATATTGCTAAAGCAACACTCGAGTGGTTTAACCTGTCTAGCCCCGGGGTTCTGCTACGGAACCCCCCCCACATTCCACTGAAAAGGCAGCGAGCGAAATTAAAAAAATATTTTTTTGAAATATTTAACTTTCACACATTAACTCTACCGCTTCTCTCTCCCGGATCCGGGATCCTCCTCATCAAAAAGGCTGACTAGCATAGCCTAGCCTAACGCGACAGGGATATCATATAATATAATTTCATGAAATCACAAGTCCAATATAGCAAATGAAAGATAAACATCTTGTGAATCCAGCCATCATTTCCGATTTTTAGCTCACCACAATAGACAAACACACAACGCCATGTTTTCACCATGTTTCCACCGCATAGGTAGCTTTCACAAAACCCACAAATAGAGATAAAATTAATCACTAACCTTGAACAACTTCATCAGATGACAGTCTTACAACATCATGTTATACAATACATTTATGTTTTGTTCGAAAATGTGCATATTTGAGATATAAATCGTAGTTTTACATTGCAGCCACCATCACAAATAGCACCAAAACAGCCAGAATAATTACAGAGAGCAACGTGAAATACCTAAATACTCATCATAAAACATTTATGAAAAATACATGGTGTACAGCAAATGAAAGATAAACATCTTGTGAATCCAGCCAATATTTCAGATTTTTTAAGTGTTTTACAGCGAAAACACAATATAGCATTATATTAGCTTACTACAATAGCCAAACACACAACAGCATTCATTCACCGCAAAGGTAGCGATCGCAAAAAAACAGCAAAAGATATAACATTATTCACTAACCTTGACAAACTTCATCAGATGACAGTCCTATAACATCATGTTACACAATACATATATGTTTTGTTCGAAAATGTGCATATTTAGCGGTACAAATCGTGGTTTTACAATGTGAATACGTAGCCAAACTGCACAAAATTATCCGGATATATTTCTGACACTCACCTAATCTAATCAAAGAACTCATCATAAACTTTACTAAAAAATACATGTTGTACAGCAAATGAAAGATACACTAGTTCTTAATGCAATCGCCGTGTTAGAATTCTAAAAATAACTTTAGTACGACATACAGCTTACGTTATAGCGAGACAGCGCCTGCAATGTGGGCAGAAAATAGAACTAAACATTTTCCACAGAAATACGAAATACCATCATAAATGCTTCCTACTTTTGCTGAGCTTCCATCAGAATGTTGTACAAGGAGTCCTTTGTCCAGAATAATCGTTGTTTGGTTTTAGAATGTCCTCTTCTCCTGTCGAATTAGCAAACATAGCTAGCCATGTGGCGCAAACGTGCCCAACTTCACATGTTCAACGTTCAATAAACTGATATAACTCGGTTTAAAATAACTACTTTATGATGTTTTTATCACATACAGTGATCCCTCGCCACTTCGCGGTTCACTTATCGCGGATTCGCTATTTCGCGGATTTTCATAATGCATTTTTTTTTTTTTTTTGGTGCATTGTGCTCTGCATTCTGATTCGCTAAAAACTCACTCCCGCTTCTTGTATCAAAAAATTGGAGGAGACGGCTTTAATGACATGAGTCCGGATGACATAAACGCCCTGATTGATGGAGACGCACAGCCGCTGACCGATGCAGAGCTGGCAGAAATGACAAAGCCACAAAGCGACGATGAAAGAGAAGAGGGAGAAGAGGACACGAGAGATGAGGAGGAAGGACTAACGCTTGGTCGCTTAGCAACCATGGTGCGAATGGCCACTGAACTTAAGCGAGTAGCTGAGGAATGGGACCCTTTGATGAGCCGTTCATTACAGTTCTCCAACGTAATCGATGGTGGCATGTCGGTGTACAAGGATCTTTTTGCAAAGAAGAAAAAAGAGCGACAACAGCTGCCTATCACTATGTTCTTCTCCCGAACAAACACACCTGCACCGCGGGCTTCAGAAGAAGAGAACACTGCAGAGCGCAGTCAGGATGCAGCGGCCCAGTCTGAAGAGCAGTGAAACGGCCTACACGTGAGTCACTGTATTTGTATACATGTAATAGTTGCTAATTGTAAAAAAAAAAAAAAGTTTTCTATTTCGCGGATTTCACTTATCGCGGGTCATTTTCGGAACGTAACCCCCGCGATAAACGAGGGATTACTGTATCTCAAATAAAATCAGAGCCGGAGATATCTAACGTGTATACCGAAAGCTTTTCAGAAGGCAATCTGGTGTTCCTTCTCGCGCCTTCGAAGACAATGAAAATTCCAGACACGTCATTCCAAAAGCACTTGATCGGCCTCAGATCAAGCTAGACACCCCATTCCACCTCTCACTGCCTGTTGACATCTAGTGGAAGGCGTATGCCGTGCATGTATATCCATAGATTTCAGGCAAATTAATAGGAAGGCCCTGGAACAGAGCCTCGATTTCAGATTTGTCACTTCCTGCCAGGAAGTTTGCTGCAAAATGAGTTCTGTTTTACTCACAGATATAATTCAAACGGTTTTAGAAACTAGAGAGTGTTTTCTATCCAATAGTAATAATAATATGCATATTGTACGATCTAGAATAGAGTACGAGGCCGTTTAAATTGGGCACGATTTTTTCCCAAAGTGAAAATAGTGCCCCCTACACACTAACAGGTTAAGAGGAAACATTTAAATGTCTTGGAATGGTCAAGTCAAAGCCCAGACCTCAATCCACTTGAGAATTGCTGTACACCAGCGGAACCCATCCAAATTGGAGGAGCTGAAGCAGTTTTGCCTTGAAGAATGGGCAAAAATCCCAGTGGCTAGATGTGCCAAGCTTATAGAGACATACCCCAAGATACTTGCAGCTGTAACTGCTGCAAAAGGTGGCTCTACAAAGTATTTACTATTTGGGGGTGAATAGTAATGCACGCTCAAGTTGTTTTTTTTTGGTCTTATTTCTTGTTTGTAGATATTGTATATATAATGTTTTGCACCTTCAAAGTGGTAGGCATGTTGTGAAAATCAAATGATACAAACTCCCCCAAAATCTATTTGAACCCTTTCACAAACACCATCACACGGGTGTGATCATTCTACAGTGGTCCCTGAAGCATACGATCACACCCGTGTGATTAGAACGCTTATTTAGAACGCTTATTTGGAACAGCTAGTTTCGAATGACGCAACAATCAGCATTTGAGCTGGCCACACTTCTTTCAGAAACTATTTACACAAACACAGTCCTTACAAAGTTATGTCCAGAATGTGGTCAGTTTATTTTTGGATGCGATGTTCAGATATTCACAGAAGTATCTATAGCATATCACAATCATCCAAACTGGAAAAATGTAGGCTACATTTGTCCTAGCTATAACGGCTCTCGTTGGTGGTAGAAAGAGTAGACCAAAGCGCAGCTTGGAAAGTGTTCATGATTTTAATTCAAAAAATACTCACACAAAATAACAAAATCGAAAACGCACAGTTCTGTCAGGCAACAGTAACTAAACAGAAAACAAGATCCCACAACCTAATGGTGGGAAAAAGGGCTGCCTAAGTATTATCCCCAATCAGAGACAACGATAGACAACTGCCTCTGATTGGGAACCACACTCGGCCAAAAACAAAGAAACAGAAAACATAGAATTTCCCACCCGAGTCACACCCTGACCTAACCAAACATAGAGAATAATAAGGATCTCTAAGGTCAGGGCGTGACACTAGCGCTAACTGAGGAAAGATTGACGCAACACAAGCAGTCATATTGGTATAACATTCGGCTGACAAACTACAATATGAATTAGCTAATAGCAATTACTATTTATAATTAATTACATCACGGGTGAGCTCACCATTGATCAAAATTATTGAGTAAAACACTTTATAGAAATCGAAAGTAATCCGACGATGATTAGTTTCAGCGCGCAGCCATGCTTTTTCCCCTCACAGAAACCAAAGATAAGAGAATACAAGATATGTTGGGTCTGTTTATAGAATGTATTTTGAAAGGGTGTCATTTACATCGTTCATATCCCACCATTCATTTCCTGAAGTTCTTAAAAAAGAAGTGAACCCTTACTCACCTCATTTTGTTATAGCATCTTTGGTCCAACAGACGATTACGTGAAACCCATAATGCATTGTATGTCAACAAACATGGCTCCACACACATAGCTGGAATTAGCTTAGCTCATAATCAGTACAACCTTCAAAAAAGTATTTTACACACATACTATGCTCATCATAATCAGTACAACCTTCAAAAAAGTATTTTACACACATACTATGTGCCGATTACAATCTATGCAAGAATCGAAATGCATGATTTATCACCCTTACTTGAAAACGTGAATAAAACAGTAAATATCAATAATTACCAGACCAAAACATTTTCTGATAGTGATTTAATGATAGAAATAGCTTGTGCCAGCAGTCAATCACGCAACCTTTCACTCCCACTCTGAGCCATTCAGTGTTGTTTATGTATGTAGCTAGTGAGCTAAGCTGTAGCATTCGCAATGACTTTCAAAAAGCAGACAACTCACAAATGCGGAAATTCTGGATATTTAAAAAAATTCTGACAATTAGTCTGAGTATGAAAGTCAGGAAGCAGATTCTGACAGTCAGGAAGCAGATTCTGACAGTGACAGTGAGGAGCTGCCCCCCAGCCATTGAGAACCCTGAATCTGAGGACCCCTTGTCGACTGACAAAGTCCCAGTTCCCTTTGAAGATGCTGGTGTGATGGAGGCAGACCAACAGTGGATGAAGTACAGGAGTTCTGTGGTAGCTGGAACGTTGACAGCCATTTCACCTCTCCTGGCCCTGATGTTTGCTTTGATGAGTCCCAGTCTGGAGTGTAACGCCCCTTACCATTTCAATCTGAGGCAGAGTGCTTCAAGTTGTTTCTGACAGAGGAGCTGGTGGGAGACATAGTAGAAACAATTCGCTATGCCTTGGAGCTACAGGAGAAGAGAGAGCCAGGAGTGGGGGGACAACCACAATTAGTGAAATGTATACCTTCCTGGTGACAGTCCTCATGGGGATCGTAAATAACTCCATAAGAGAATACTGGAGCACAGATCCTATGTTTGCAACTCCCTTCTTTGCCACCCTCTTTTCCCAAGACCGCTTCCTAGTTCTGCTGCGATGACTGCATTTCATCAACAATGCTACTGCCATCCTAAATGACCCGTTATACAAAATAAGAAATGTCAACAGCTGGCAGTAAAGTGGCCGACCAACGAGACATCCATGACCTCGCCACTGTCAATACAGCAACCACTACGGCCACAGGGAAGGTGGACCACCTGAGAGGAGAGAAAAATCAAACCAGACTGCGTGCTTGACTATAATCTTAAAATGGGGGCAGTGGATAAGGCGGACATGATAAACAGCTTTGTGGAATCCACTCAGAAAACGACTAAGTGGTACAAGAAGATATTTTTCCAGAGTACTTCTGACGCAATTAGCCTTGTTTTACAGCGCTAATAGAAGAATGTAGCTAGCTACATAAGCACGATTGAATATAGCACCATAAAGGTTATGAAATTAGTAACGGTACCTTGTGTGTCCGCGGTTATAAGGAATATACACAAATATATTATGCTCCATACACAGTGAACTACAGTAGAAACGGTATAACACTCAGCAAACTGGATGCAGTCTATCGCAGTGCCATCCGTTTTGTCACCAAAGCCCCATATACCACCCACCACTGCGACCTGTATGCTCTAATCGGCTGGCCCTCGCTACATATTCGTCACCAGACCCACTGGCTCCAGGTCATCTAGAAGTCTTTGCTAGGTAAAGCTCCGCCTTATCTCAGCTCACTGGTCACGATAACAACACCCACCCGTAGCACGTGCTCCAGCAGGTACATCTCACTGGTCATCCCCAAAGCCAACACCTCCTTTGACCGCCTTTCCTTCCTGTTCTCTGCTGCCAATGACTGGAACAAATTGCAAAAATCGGTGAAGCTGGAGACTTATATTTCCCTCACTAATTTTAAACATCAGCTATCTGAGCAGCTAACCAATCGCTGCAGCTGTACATAGTCCATCTGTAAATAGCCCACCCAATCTACCTACCTCATCCCCATTTTGTTTTTATTTACTTTTCTGCTCTTTTGCACACCAGTATTTCTACTTGCACATCATCTGCACATCTATCACTCCAGTGTGCACACACTTTTTCTATTGTGTTATTGACTGTACGCTTGTTTATTCCATGTGTAACTCTGTGTTTGTGTCGCACTGCTTTGCTTCATCTTGGCCAGGTCGCAGTTGTGAATGAGAACTTGTTCTCAACTAGCCTACCTGGTTAAATAAAGGTGAAATAAAAAAATATACAGAAACTATTGTAACGTAATAAGGCACTTACTTTGATAGAAACGCAGTCTGGATTTGAGCCTGGGTGTCTGTAGTGACGCCTCTTGCACTGAGACGCTGTGCCTTAGACAGCTGCGCCACTTGGGAGTCATAAGGCCAGGGTAGCTTCAAAATACAACACATGCTAATACTTCTCTGAAGCAATTAGCATTGTTTTCCAGAGCTAATAGAAGAATGTAGCTAATTACCTAAGCATTGAGTATAACACCATAAAGGTTATGAAATGAGTAACGTTACCTCACATGTCCACGGTTATAAGGACTATACACACAAATATTATGCTACAGTAGAAACGACATAACACGACATAAAGAAACTTCTAACGTAATAAGGCACTTACTTTGATAGAAACGCACACATTTCCAAAGTTGTTATTGGTAACGAAAACAACTATGACTGCGATGCAGGCAACAGACGGAAAATGTGAACACGTGTGTGTGTGTGCAGGACGGGAGATGAGCCAATGTCTGCCGACTTGAACTGCACAAACAATTGGGAAGTGTTTGGGGAATTTTGTCCAAGTCAGAAATGTAAAAAAAATGTATTGGCCCGCAAAAGTAAAAAATGACTACTTTCATGTGAATGAATGAGGCGGAACACAAAATTCAAACTGTGCTTAGAAAATGAAAAAGTTGTTAGAAATTGACAAGTTGAAAACAGCCTATAAATAAAAACAGGCTTGGTTTGAGGGCAGCGTGGATTAAATGTACTGTTGTGTAACAATCACATTCTGGAATGGAGAGAACGTTCTAACATCACGTGCATAAAAAAACTCACGCTGGGGCGACCGTTAGAGATATTTGGAACTCACGAATGAAAGGGTTAATAATGGTGTGGTCTTTACTCCCAAATGTCACTTAATATTACTTCCAAATGAAGAGAGACAATGAGACAAAACATTGAGGGAAAAATGCAATTTTATGGACAACGATGGTTCTTAAAATAACCTTTTGTGTTAGGGAGCCTAAAATGACACAATTTGATACACAAATCTAACTGTCTGTAGCTCAGGCCCTGAAGCAAGGATATGCATATTCTTGGTACCATTTGAAAGGAAACACTTTGAAGTTTGTGGAAATGTGAATTGAATGTAGGAGAATATAACACAATTGATCTGGTAGAAGTAAATACAAAGAAAAAAACAACCGTTTTTTTGTATTTTTTTTCTACTACCATCTTTGAAGTGCAACAGAAAGGTCCCAAATCTAGCCACCACTCTGGTTGTAATTACGATGGTGTCCAGAAGAAGGCAGCAGTGTATGTGCAAAGTTTCAGCCAGATAACTTGAAGTATGAGCCAGCTAAATGACATTTAGTGTGAAGTCACCCAGGTACATTTGGGCAAATTGTGAAGGACACATTTACATTACATTTTTCTGCAAGAATATCGTCAAATCTGTACACTTGGACGTTGATTTAGCTTTTCCAGTATTAGTAGCCATATTGTAAGTGCAACATTTGAAATACACCCAGTTTTCATAACTCTCCGTATTCTTGCAATTTTTGTCCAAAAGGAAAAGGCTTGCTGTCGCAAAAGGTTAGCAGCAAAATACAGGGTTTCTGCAAACTCCCATAAAGCCCAGCTCATTGGCTATCTAGCTAGCTTTGTTTGACCCCGATTGGTGCTTATTTGATAAAGTTACAATCAAGTGAAGACCGCCCGTGTCATTGGCGCGCCATGAAGGCATCTCTCTCTCTGACCAAATTTGGTGTCCTTTAGGATATACTACACTCCTAATGATATAGTGATGTCTGGTTACGTTCTAGGATCTCTGAGGAATAAATACAAATGTAATTTGACTGGTTGAAACAACGTTTAGGGTTAGATTTTCAGATTGCTTTCTTTTGAAATTTATCGAGTGGAAATACAAAATCGATCGTGCATGCTAAATGAACCTTTTTAGGATATGAAGAATGATTGATCTAACAAAACGACAATTCGTGTTATCTCTGGGACCCTTGGGATGATAAATCAGAGCAAGATTTCAGAATGTAAGTGCACATTTCACCTTCAGAGGTGAATTTATCAAACCTATCGCGGTGAATAAAGTGTTTGTTATTAGGAGCTCTCAAACAATAGCATGGCATTTTTTCGCAGTAGTAGCTACTGTAAATTGGACAGTGCAGTTATATTAACAAGAATTGAAGCTTTCAGCCGATATAGGACACTTATATATACCGACATTTGTTGTTTCTCTAAAATCTGTGATCGTGACAAACGGCGCCGCTGCATGGTTTTCAACTGCCTCGTTGACGGGATGCCTATCCCTAAAGAAGATTAACCCCTTCCCTCACCCATTAACATCAGTATTATACACACCTGGCATAGTACATCAGGTGAGCAGGAGCTCTAATTGAGGTTATACCAAATACAGTTAGTATGATAATAATGGGAAAAGGTCACCTAGGGTCCATACAAATAGTACAGTTTTCCACCATCTTCACTGTTCTGACAAAATGCAGAAATGAAACAGTTGTCTAAAAAACACAGTTTTGACAATACTGCGAAAAGTATTCTCTTCTCCATGTGTCCAACCGCATGCGACCGTCTGCAACACGTGTAGATACCCGCATTTGGTATAGTTGTGCAGCTGAGCAAAATATTATGCGGCATTGATGCAATGATGCAGTCGGTGTGTTCAAAGCATAAGAGTGAGAGGGATTTTGCCCGGGCTTGTCCTCTTAACGCACATGCAGTCAAGTTCCACGCAAATGTTATGTCCGAACAAATATGTGACAGATGCAGAATGTTATTCAAACATTTTTAAGAAGTTGGTAATATTCACAACTAATCATTCAGATTTAGCAGTATCTTAAATTGTATGAACATTTCGGAATGGTTCTGTATGCTTTTTGAAGATATTCAAATATTGAAGTAAAACCATTTTTATGAGAAAATTATTGATTCCATGGAGCAATATTTACTAAGCCCTTGAATATATATTTTTTTAATTTAATACCTCTTTCCTTTTCCAGCTTTAGTCAAAGACTGAGACTCTTCATACAGTTTTACAGCATCCAGCAGGGAAGACTAATACACCTGGCTCACACCTGGGGCTGTAATCAGCTACCTAGCTATGAGCAACCAGTCATTTTCAATGGCACTTCGTTTTTCTTGATTGCTTGAACACTGAATGAAACTTGGATTCATATGAGCGAAACAATAATCCAAATGAGCAAAACTATGATCCACTTGGCCAAAACAATAACTTTTACTCACAACAGAGTCCTATACTTTAAATCTGGTTTGAGGAGTTAGCGAGGTAACTTTGGTCAACTGAGTACAACTCGGGATAACCGGTGACATTAATGTGGCTCACCTTTTAGCCAGGTACATTTCTACGGTAACAAATCCTTCAGAACTTACCTGCTCCGTGGCAGGCTAACTCAGGGCTTACTCTACTTAACCTGAATGAAGTGTTTGAGAACCAATCAAATTAGATTCCCTTCTTCTCCCAAAGAGTGCACAATCATCCCTTCATTCTCCGGACCATATTTGAGGAAGTGTGTTAAAAATAGTCATATTCAAGTACACATCACACAACACATTTAGTAATGACAGGATGCATTTGATACTTTCGTAGGATACAATTATTTTATTATAGGCATGGAGAAAAAGGGACTATTGTATTGATAAGCACACCAAAGAAACGATGCGTAAGAAAGACTGCATTTCTAATAGCCCATTCCGCATCATGGTGTGCAGAATTTGCAGTAAAAAAATTATATATATTTAGCAAAATATTCTGCAAAAATGTAATGTGGCCCTGACTCGACCCATGGATTGATGTTTCAGTACTGTCTCAATGAATCGTTTGCAGTTCGACTAGCCAAGTGCAACATGAATGGCAGTTACAAGCCCAGCTCGAACAGGCTTGAGTAAGCAACGGGTGCATATTCAATATCTACCTTCGTAACATGGATGAAGCCTGAGCTGTAATGTCAAGCTAACTGAAGCTAGCTAATTTCAGAAAAGCCAGAGTACATCTAGCTAGATTCGTCGTATACCCCTTAGATGGGCCATGATTCAATCAGATCAGCAGTAACCCGTGTTAGCCGTCAAACACATAGCTTTTCATTGCCTTTGTTTAGGGGGTGTAAGTGCGTTACCTGTAAAACATTGTTTACAAAACATATGAAAAGCTATGCGTTTGTTGGCTAATGCGGGTTACCGCTGATCTGATTGAACCCTGGCCTTAGAAATGAACCCTGTGGCTGGATATGGACTCAATCAATATCCTGAGATATGTGACATCTTATTTTCTCTCGTAATGTTGCCAAATACTGACTGTTTACATCGCATGTCTGTGTTTTCTCAGCACATTAAAGATATGAAACTATATTGATTCCAGATATGGTTCTCTTGGCTGAGGTCCATATCTGGATATTGATATGCTTTTTGATGCATTTCTGAGTTTTAAGCACATATTCAATAATAATTTGACAAATATGAAATCAATATTTTTCTTTCATGCACAAGTAATTTTGTGATTCCCTCCTGATATCATACATGGTATGGTCGGATATTGACTCATTCTATATTCTGAGATAAGCCTTTTCTCTATATGACAACAAATACTGACAGTATATTTTGTCAGCAGATACTGTATGTCACCTATGTATGTGAAGCACAATGATTTTCAGTGCCTGAAGAGGTAAAATAATTTGGGCAAATTTTTTAACCTGTCTCGCCCAGGCGTTCCGCTAGCGGAACTCCTCCCACATTCCACTGAAAAGGCAGAGCGCGAAATTCAATTATTATTATTTTTTTTAATATTTAACTTTCACACATTAACAAGTCCAATACAGCAAATGAAAGATACACATCTTGTGAATCCAGTCAACATGTCAGATTTTTTAAATGTTTTACAGCGAAAACAGCACGTATATTTATGTTAGCTCACCACCAAATACAAAGAAGGACAGACATTTTTCACAGCACAGATAGCATGCACAAAGCCAACCTAACTAACCAAGAACCAACCAAACTAACCAAGAAACAACTTCATCAGATGACAGTCTTATAACATGTTATTCAATAAATCTATGTTTTGTTTGAAAAATTTGCATATTTGAGGTATAAATCAGTTTTACATTGCAGCTACCATCACAGCTACCGTCAAAAATAGCACCGAAGCAGCCAGAGTATTTATAGAGACCAACGTGGAATACCTAAAACTCATCATAAAACATTTCTGAAAAATGCATCGTGTACAGCAAATGAAAGACAAGCATCTTGTGAATCCAGCCAATATTTCAGATTTTTTAAGTGTTTTACAGCGAAAACACAATATAGCATTATATTAGCTTACTACAATAGCCAACCACACAACCGCATTCATTCATCAAGGCACGTTAGCGATAGCAATAGGCACGTTAGCGTTAGCGAATAAACCAGCAAAAGATATTAATTTTCACTAACCTTCATAAACCTTCCTCAGATGACAGTCCTATAACATCAGGTTATACATACACTTATGTTTTGTTCGAAAATGTGCATATTTAGAGCTGAAATCAGTGGTTATCCATTATGCTAACGTAGCATCTTTTTCCCAGAATGTGCGGATATTTCTATTAGACTCTCACCTATTCTGACCAAATAGCTATTCATAAACATTACAAAAAAATACATGTTGTATAGGAAATGATAGATCCACTAGTTCTTAATGCAATCGCCGTGTTAGAATTCTAAAAATAACTTCATTACCACATAAGGCTTACGTTATGTCGACCGAGTGCCCAAAACCTGGGCGCAAAACTACTAGTACACAGTTCGACAGATATATGAAATAGCATCATAAAATGTTTCTTACTTTTGGTGATCTTCCATCAGAATGTTGGACAAGGGGTCCTTTGTCCAGAACAGTCGTTGTTTGGATTTAGAACATCGTTTTTCCCTCTTGAATTAGCAAGCACACTGGCTAAGTGGCTCGAAGCTCTCCTTTCTGAACAAAGGCACACAACGCAACACGCCTAACGTCCCGAAAAAATTTCAATAATCTAATAAAACTATATTGAAAAAACATACTTTACGATGATATTGTGACATGTATCAAATAAAATCAAAGCCGGAGATAGTAGTCGCCCATAACAACGGCTTTTCAGAAGGCAATTCCAGGTCCATCTGCGCGCTCTCCAGAAAACAGGAAATTGATGACTCGTCGTGCCAAGATGATATATTCCACCTCAGACCAAGATAAACACTTCATTTTTTCTCTCACTTCATCTTGACATCTAGGGGAAGGTGTATGACGTGCATGTATACTCATACCTATCATGCCCATTTATAGGCAGGCCCTTGAACAGAGCATAATTTTCAGACTTTCCACTTCCTGGTCAGAAAGTGTGCTGCCAAATGAGTTCTGTTTTACTCACAGACAAAATTCAAACGGTTTTAGAAACTAGAGAGTGTTTTCTATCCAATAGTAATAATAATATGCATATTGTACGAGCAAGAATAGAGTACGAGGCCGTTTAAATTGGGCACGTTTTTCCCCCATAGTGTAAATAGCGCCCTCTATCCTCATCAGGTTTAAAGAAGTTACACAATTTCAAAATAGAAAATACTTTCCCATGGAAAAAAAGCATTTGCGAAATGAGTGGGGCACCTGCCTCACACCCAGGAGGCAGCCCAGTTTCAAAATGAATGCAATCAATTTTCACGCTGTGAGAACTCCACCCACCCGGGCACTCGAGCATGCTTAATCAAATTCCCTCACACTAAATGTCCCTCACAATGATTTCTCAGTTTGGCCGGGTGGCCAGCTCTAGGAGGTGTCTTGGTGGTTACAAACTTCTTCCATTTAAGAATGATGAGGCCACTGTGTTCTTGGGGACCTTCAATGCTGCAGAAATGTTTTGGTACCCTTCTCCAGATCTGGCCTTGACACAATCCGGTCTCGGAGCTCTACGGACAATTCCTTCAACCTCATGGACTGTTTTTTTCTCTGACATGCCCTGTCAACTGTGGGACCTTATATAGACAGGTGTGTGCCTTTCCAAATTATGTACAATCACAGGTGGACTCCAATCAAGTTGTAGAAACAGCTCAAGGATGATCAATGGAAACAGGATGCACCTCAGCTCAATTTCGAGTCTCATAGCAAAGGGTCTGACTACTTATATTTTTAATACATTTGCAAACATTTCTAAAAACCTGTTGTCATTATGGGGTATTATGTGTAGAACGATAAGGGGGAAAAAACGGTTTAATACATTTTAGAATAAGGCTGTAATGTAACACTGTGGAAAAGTCAAGGGGTCTGAATACTTTCTCAATGCACTGTATATACAAAGGTATGTGGACACCCCTTTAAGTTAGTGGATTTGGCTATTTCAGCCAAACCTGTTGACTTACTGAAAAGCTCAGTGACTTTCAACATGGCACCGTCATAGGATATCACCTTTTCAACAAGTCAGTTCATTACATTTCTGCACTGCTAGAGCTGCCCTGGTCAAATATAATTGCTGTTATTGTGAAGTGAAAACGTCTTGGAGCAATAATGGCATAGAGGCGAAGTGGTAGGCAACACAATCTCACAGAACAAGACCGCAGAGTGCTGAAAAATGGTCTGTCCTTGGTTGCAACACTCACTACCAAGTTCCAAACTGCCTCTGGAAGCAACATCAGCACAATAACTGTTCGTCGGGAGCTTCGTGAAATGGGTTTCCATGGCCAAACAGCCGCACACAAGCCTAAGATCACCATGTGCAATGCCAAGCATCAGCTGGAGTGGTGTAAAGCTCGCCGCTATTGGTAGTGATGAATCACGCTTCACCATCTGGCAATCCGACGGACGAATCTGGGATTGGCGGATGCCAGGAGAACGCCACCTGCCCCAATGGTGGAGGAGCTATAATGGTTTGGGGCTATTTTTCATGGTTCAGACTAGACCCCTTAGCTAAAGTGAAGGGAAATCTTAATGCTACAGCATACACTGACATTCTAGATGATTCTGTTCTTCAAACTTTGTGGCAAGAGTGCTCCTTTCCTGTTTCAGCATGACAATGCCCCCGTGTACAAAGAGAATGGTTTATTTATACAGAAATGGTTTATTGAGATGGGTGTGGAAGAACTTGACTGGCCTGCACAGAGCCCTGACCTCAACCCAATTGAACACCTTTGGGATAAATTGGAAAGCCGAATGCGAGCCAGGCCTAATCACCCAAAATCAGTGCTCCGACCTCACTATTGCTCTTGTGGATGAATGGAAGCAAGTCCCCACAGCGATGTTACAACATCTAGTGGAAAGCCTTCCCAGAAGATTAGAGGCTGTGATATCAGCAAAGGGGGGACCAACTCCATATTTATGCCCATGATTTTGGAATGAGATGTTCGACGACCAGGTGTCCACATACTTTTAGTCATGTAGGGTACCTCAAATACTGTTGAAGAATGTTGCGGTAAATGTGTCATTCAGTACAAAGCATCACACAAAGTAGTAAAACATTTCATGAACTGAACATACCCCTGGTTTTATCTGGTTACATGGCTAGGTCCCCAGCTGGATTTTAAGAGGTCAACATTTAGTGTTTAAATAAAGGTACAAATAAAGTTATTGTCTGTGTAAATGGGACTATACATGATGACGTAAGTACTTTGAGGATAATTGATGAGGCTCACTTGGCCTCTGTGCCATTTGAGGGGGCTCTGTTGAGCCCTGTGCCTTTTTGAAATAACTTTATCAGACTACACTTTATTAGACTACATTCATTTGATACAAATTATTCATTATTTACATCAATCCTGATTGGTTTGATTTAGTTAGACATTTCAAATATGGACAGTGTCAGGATATTTTCTTTTTCAATCTTGACAAGAAATGGTAATATTTTAATGTGATTAATTATGAATTGCATACATTAGAAACGAAAAAATGATGTGTCACGTTCTGACCTTAGTTCTTTTGTTATGTCTTTGTTTTAGTATGGTCAGGGCGTGAGTTGGGTGGGTTGTCTATGTTCGTTTTTCTATGTTGTGTTTTGCGTTGGCCTGGTATGGTTCTCAATCAGAGGCAGGTGTCGTTAGTTGTCTCTGATTGAGAATCATACTTAGGTAGCCTTTTTCCACCTGTGTTTCGTGGGTGATTATTTTCTGTTCTGTGTTTTGTATTTTCACCGTTCAGGACTGTTTCGGTCTCTTGTTTTTGTTTGAGTATTAGTTTTCATTAAAAGAGATAATGAATACTTACCACGCTGCACCTTGGTCCTCCTTTCTTTCTCCCAACGACGAACGTTACAGAATCACCCACCACCAAAGGACCAAGCAGCGTGGTAACGGGCAGCGGCCGAAATCTCAAGACTCCTGGACATGGGAGGAGATTTTGAACGGAGAAGGACCCTGGGCTCAGGCTTGAGAATATCGCCGCCCCAAAGCAGAGCTGGAGGCAGCGAAAGCTGAGCGGCAGTGGTATGAGGAGGCAGCACGGCAGCACGGTTGGAAGCCCGAAAGGCAGCTCCAAAAATATATTGGGGGGGGGGGGGGGCACACGGGGAGTGTGGCTAAGTCAGGTAGGAGACCTGAGCCAACTCCCCGTGCTTACCGGGGAGAGAGAGGGACCGGCAGGCACCGTGTTATGCCGTGAGGCGCACGGTGTCCCCGGTGCGCAGGCATAGCCCGGTGCGGTACATAGCAGCGCCTCGTATCGGCCGGGCTAGAGTGGGCATCGAGCCAGGTGCCATGAAGCCGGCTCAGCGCATCTGGTCTCCAATGCGTCTCCTCGGGCCGGGGTACATGGCACCAGCCCTACGCATGGTGTCCCCGGTTCGCCAACACAGCCCAATGCGGGCTATTCTACCTCGCCGCACTGGCATGGCTAAGGGGATCATTCAGCCAGGTAGGGTTGGGCAGGCTCGGTGCTCGAGACCTGCAGTGCGCCTCCACAATCCGGTCTATCCGGTGCCGCCTCCATGCACCAGCCCTCCGGTGGCAGCCCCCCGCACCAGGCTGTCTCTCCGTCTCCTCCCTACAGGTGCTCCCGCCTGTTCAGTGCTGCCAGAGTCTTCCTCATGCCCAGAGCTGCCAGAGCCGCCCGTCTGTCCTGAGCCGCCTGAGCCGCCCGTCTGTCCTGAGCCGCCTGAGCCGCCCGTCTGTCCTGAGCCGCCTGAGCCGCCCGTCAGTCAGGAGCCGCCTGAGCCGCCCGCCAGTCAGGAGCCGCCCGTCAGTCAGGAGCCTCCTGAGCCGCCCGTCAGTCAGGAGCCTCCTGAGCCGCCCGTCAGTCAGGAGCCTCCTGAGCCGCCCGTCAGTCAGGAGCCTCCTGAGCCGCCCGTCAGTCCGGAGCCGCCTGAGCCGCCCGTCAGTCCGGAGCCGCCTGAGCCGCCCTTCAGTCCGGAGGCGCCTGAGCCGCCCTTCAGTCCGGAGGCGCCTGAGCCGCCCTTCAGTCCGGAGGCGCCTGAGCCGCCCTTCAGTCCGGAGGCGCCCTTCAGTCAGGAGCCGCCCGTCAGTCAGGAGCCGCCTGAGCCGCCCGTCAGTCAGGAGGCGCCTGAGCCGCCCTTCAGTCCGGAGGCGCCTGAGCCGCCCTTCAGTCCAGAGGCGCCTGAGCCGCCCTTCAGTCCGGAGCTGCCCCTCAGTCCAGAGGCGCCCCTCAGTCCAGTGGTGCCCTTTATTAGGGTCCTCAGTCCAAGGTCGGCGGCGAGGGTCGCCGCGCCAAAGACGCCACTTAAGCGGGCTAAGACGATGGTGGAGTGGGGTCCACTTCCCGCGCCAGAGCCGCCACCGCGGTCAGACACCCACCCAGACCCTCCCCTATAGGTTCAGGTTTTGCGGCCGGAGTCCGCACCTTTGGGGAGGGGTTCTGACCTTAGTTCTTTTGTTATGTCTTTGTTTTAGTATGGTCAGGGCGTGAGTTGGGTGGGTTGTCTATGTTCGTTTTTCTATGTTGTGTTTTGCGTTTGGCCTGGTATGGTTCTCAATCAGAGGCAGGTGTCGTTAGTTGTCTCTGATTGAGAATCATACTTAGGTAGCCTTTTCCACCTGTGTTTCGTGGGTCATTATTTTCTGTTCTGTGTTTTGTATTTTCATCGTCCAGGACTGTTTCGTTTCGTTCTCGTGTTTTGTTGGTTTTGTTCGAGTATTCGTTTTCATTAAAAGAGATAATGCATACTTAACCACGCTGCACCTTGGTCCTCCTCTCTTTCTCCCAACGACGAACGTTACAATAAGATTAAAGTAACATGAGTTTTCCATTCATACAATGTGTAGGGTAAATTGCCATAGTGGAATTGCTGTGGTAAATAAGGAAATATATTATTTCAGTTGTATGGAATGATTGTCAAATATATAGTTAACTCTACCCTTGGTCTGCTCAACTAGCAGGTTTTATTTGTTACCGATAATACCCACTAAAGGGCTAAAATGTCATCAAAGATTTTTATTTGGTTGCAATTGAGGTCAGCTGATCTTAGCACATATTGATGGTTTAATAGATGGGACGCTAGCGACCTACCTTGACAACATCCGGTGAAATTGCATAGCGCAAAATTCAAAAATCGTAATGTTAATGAGAAATTACCTTGCTGTAATATCGAAGTACTATGGTGGGCCAATACTGGTTGCAATTCGCCCAGAGTGCTAAACTCAGGAAACATGTTTAAAACATTTAGGCTTAATTTGCCATTACCGCACGTTCTATGAAGCATTGAAATCTCACCTGCTGTTATAACAGCCATCTGTGCCGGCCCACACATCGACAGACTCTTGGATTGCTGACAATGTTTTCATAGTGTAAAAGAAAGTCCTTCAATGTCAGAATAGGAAGGCGGCAGCCAGTGACTTTTGTTCGCCCTCTTCACTGTCCCTCAGGTATTACTGATTACTGAAAGTGATTTAGTAGAAGATGTATCCTTTCAATCAGACAGTGAATGAGATGACAAAAAGTATGGAATAAACAGATCTTTTGTAATGATATGCATTGTTTGCTTTAAACGTTTCAGTGATTCCTAGAATAACCAGCTAAAAAAAGGCAAAAGAATAGCAAAAAAAAAGTTATAAAAAAGGGAACAGAACCGTGACATCAACATAATAGTAATGTGATGAAGACTAAATAATTATTGAAACCCAGTTTGGGAATATAAAATATAAAAAACACAAACTTCTCTTCAACTGAAAGGACATTTCAATAACATTGGTGGTATGTTGACAGTTTATCAGATTATTCCTTTAGTGCCAAACTAATTTCTTATCTGTGAAGTCTGAAGTGACAGTTTTGCTCGGGCAGCCGTGAGGCAGCTCATATCTGAGCTCCATCACACACTCATATTTAATTTAACTGATCTATATCATGTTACCCTAAAAATCATACAACCCTCTCCTCATCCGGAATTCTCATTAAATGTGGAGACTTCTTCAAGACGCATAGCCCTTTCCTGTTTTCTTTTGCTTTCAATTTTGCCTCTTCGTCATTGGGGATCTTTGACACTTCATCCCAGAGCAGTTATGAATGCATCAGTGGCTTCCAGAGATAAAAGAACATGGATACGATCCATCTCAAGAACATGCTGATGAATAAAGCTGTTCTATTCAAGCATTTCTTTTCAAGTGCCTGTGATTAGATACACGTACGCTACACGTACCATGTGCCATTATCGAAGGTGCGTATGATGAAACAACCAGGAAGAGGGGGCCCTCTAAAATGTCACAGTACTGGAAAATAAACCTTCATAAACTGAAACTAAGATGAGGTTAAAAAAGCTATGCAACAGCCAGCAACAACAATATTTTTTAGGGGAAAGTTGCATCATAAAGCTGCCTCTTCTCCCCACTAGACCCTCTCTTGAATTAACCATTGCGGTTGTTGTTTCGCCTGCCCAGTCTGTGTGCAAATCTCAAGAGCTAATTTCTGACGTCAATCACCTTTTTGTTTCACATCATCACCATAATGTTTGGCCACTCAGTAAGGGCGCAGGCTCTATCTCCTTTTGTACCGTTAAACTTAACATCCTCCAGAAGAGCTAGTTTCCTCTATGCTTTTGCCTTTCTCTGTCAGGCTGTTGCTTTCTATCTTTAATCCTCTGATCTCTTCCTAGGCTGAGTGCAATAACTCATTAAGGCCCTCAGGAATGTACCATTGTTGAACCATATAGGACATGAGGCATTAATATTCTGGAATCTGTACTGTATAATCATCTGTATAATATAACTATGGTTACAAGAAGATGAAATAAGAGTTGTTAGGCCTTGCACAAAAATATTGCGCAAACAGTGAGGGGTAGCTCATAAGTTGTTTTAAAATCTTGTTTCAATAACTTACAAGATAAAGCAAGCTGCATCATGGCGTGGGTCTTTGACCATCATGTGTGGGAACAAAAGTTCAGTAAAATCTGTTGTCTCAGTTGGAAGTGATTTTAAAGCTAAGAACTCTTGTCAGCAGGTGCATAATAGTGGTTTAGGCTGGCTGCTTACAATTACCATACAATTGAGAAATCAAGGTGAGGTGGTCAAGTGGATCTCATTTTACATCCAGCCTTGAAAGCCAGTGGAAAATTGATGGAAAATAAATCATACTTAATGAGCCAACCTATGCAAAACAAGTGCACAGATCCTTTGTGTTCTTCTCATAATCGTGTTTGTGTAAGTAAAAACTAGTCTTTATTGAGAAACATATTATTAAAGTGTTGTTATTCTCTTTCAACAAGTTAAGCCAAGGATGTTATTTCAAAGTTTTACAATAAATAATCAACAGTATGTACACTGCTTGGAAGCTTTCTGAACAACCCATAGTTGAGTGGTGTCTGTATCAATGCTCTCACATTGGTACATTGGACATTAACTTGAGCTGGCTACCTCGCCTGACTTGACTTACGGTACTATTGTTATATTTGAATTAATGTATAATGCCTTCTATCCCCCGATAATGCTCTATAAGCAATGATAACAGCTCATGGCTTTCAAATACTCTATAAATGTATAATGCATCAATAATGTTATATACACAGCTGGTTCACAAAGTGTAAGGTTACCTGTTTGTGTCACGGGCGTCAAAAGGAGGAGACCAAGGCGCAGCGTGGTATGCGTACATTCTTCTTTATTATAAGAATGAACACTGAACAAAACAACAAACCAAACCGTGACGCTTTACAAATGAGAGCTGACAGGCAATTACACATAGACAAGAACCCACGAACACAAAAGGGAAATGGCTACCTAAATATGATCCCCAATCAGAGACAATGATAAACAGCTGCCTCTGATTAGGAACCATATCAGGCCACCATAAAGATACACATCACCTAGACCTGCATCCCCTGGACTTACAAAAACCCTAGACAATGCAAAACCCCTAGACAAAACAAAAACTAGCGTACCCACCCTCGTCACACCCTGACCTAACCAAAATATAAAGAAAACATAGATATCTAAGGTCAGAGCGTGACAGAGACGATTTTAGACATATTTGTAAAAAAAGAGAACATACAGAGCTCCATGTATGTGTGTGTAAATATATGAATGTATACGATGAAATATTACCTTTTATGATTTATATTTACCTGATTGAGATATATATTCCTTTGTTATTAGTGTAACTTAGTTTTTAGCTTCCACTGTTGTCCATTCATTGTACTGTGGTAAGTTTGTTAGTGATAGGATAAAGGCAGGAAGTTGGGCCTTCGGGGGAAGGGAGTTATTGCTAGATGCGGGAGCAGTGTAGTCTTTAGACCATACAGACATACAAACGGGCTATATTATGTTTTTTTCACGTCAAGTAATCTATGCTTTAAGTTGATTAGAGAATCAATTTGTTAGATATAAGAAGAATAAACCTTTTTCGTTGCACCATATCCCTGGATCTCATTTGAATGTTTTTGTCAATAGTAAAGGAAGACACTACATTCAAAAGACTCGATGAAGGATTACTATCAGGACACACGCTGGATACCATTCTATTCTCCTTTTCTTTATGTTCCAGAATCCTCACTTGCCCCTGTAGGCCCCCTCTTGCCCTCCAAGGCCAAGCCGGCAAGCCTAATTTACATCTGTGTCCTCTAATTCAGGCGATTCTGTGATGTGGAAAATGTCATTACTCTCCAGGGACCACTCAATATTCCAGAGCACTGATGGCAGGTCTTAACCTGCGGTCAGCCTGGTTCTTTGGATTGTCCAGTCTGTGACAGATGAGGACTGACCTTAAAGAACGTCCTTGGGAATGTACCATTACTGAGGGTGCAGCGATCAGCCTCCCATGTTGAACAGAGGTGGGGATGGAGAGTTTCTCAAGGCTAGCTTTGTTGGCAGTTCTGTCTGCCTCTGACAACGTAATACTAAATCCCACAATTAAAATACTGATTATCGTTTGAAGTGTGCGTGAGATGCTGTATACAAGACAAGATGTCATTTAATTCCAAGCATTGTGATTTCTTTCTGAAAAGTTTACAATCGGTAACACTTGATACACGCAGAGTAGCCAACCCTGTGTACTAAATCAATTGCCTTTGCAAGCTCGTAACCAACCATGGGAGGAACATCTGAAAGTATAATCCTAATGATTTATGTGTATCCGTTATTAAAATGTATTTTCAGAACGATATCCAATGGATTGGCCACGGCGTGTTGCCTTTAGTTTTTTTCGCTGTCTCAGCGCCAGGCCAACATCCAAAGCTTTTATGCCGCACTGCTCCCGGAAAGCAATTAATCCCATATCGATCAGCCATTAATTTAGGGTGAGGTAGTTTGTAATATTCATGCATTGCTTGGCTTCCGAGGGTACTCTCAATTCATATTTAATCAATAACCCATTAAAAGCTGTGTTTTTAAGGGTGGAGGGAGTTTTCATGAGGCAGAGGAAAAGGGTTTCTCGACAGTTTTGAGGAAACTCTTATGTTATTCTGTTTTTGAGATGGCCGTAAGGTGAGGACTGGATAGACAAGAGGGAATAGGGGATATTATTCTGCATCCGGGTGAGTGATTGTATGGTTATAGTGAAGTTGCGTCAACTCAAGACTATCGATTCTGATTATGGCTGTCTACCTGGTGGCCTTTGCCTGTCAGTGGTGACAAATTAGTCACCCCAGGGTAAAAGTAGGTTTCCGGGAGTGGCGCAATGGACTCTTCTTTACAAAGTGAGGTGTCTTGCATCAGAAACTAATCAATGTCTGACAATGGCAACACAATTCCTTTGTGTGTGTGTGTGTGTGTGTGTGTGTGTGGACATGCATGTTCTTTCTTATTCAGTCTTGTGTGTTTCTTTCAGTACTTTTCTCACACCTATCAACACATTTCTTATTTTTGAAGGTGGTCGTTCGTTAAAATCCAAGAAAAGATTTAAACCGTTCTGATATAACTGTTGAAGGTTGTGAATCTGGCAAATACGTCTCCTGGCAAGAGCTGCTTTGACAGCCCGTCACTTACCGGCCATCATGAAGTATAGACGAGGGAATTACCAGTTTCTCTTCTAAACACCACCATGAATAGACAAGCATGTGGCTTGCTCCTTTTTGTAGTATTTAGAATTTCTTTGGCATCACTCGTTGGGCAAAGTGGTGCATCCTTGTTGACCGAATCACTGCAGCAGAGAATTATTATGCAAAATGGTGAGAAACTTCACCAAATGATTGATTAACTGGCAAAGAATATACAACACATAAAACATTGTCTAAGGAATTAATTTTATCTTATGAGCAGTCACCAGAATTTAGTTTAATATATACATTTTCTTACTGGTACCATGTTGTGGCTACTTTGGCCAGTTGTGTACAGTATTATGTGGTATGATACTGAAATCTTACCCTCTCACTTTGTGAACCCTAATATAACTGTGATGGGCAAGAAATAAATATAGATGAGAGTGAGAGAACTTAAAGAGGCTATACAGAACTTTTCCCTCTGACTGTGGTATTGAACCTAAACGGGTCCCCTAAATGGACAGATTTAATCTCCCCACACCCCAAAAAATTCTCCCCACACCCATGAGCAAAAACATATATTGTTAGCTTAATACAGTACATTGTGTAGTTTAAGTAAATTTGATGTAAAATGTGTATACGAACTTGGGTCACAAAATTCTGGGAAGTTTCAATAAATTCCCTGGTTTTCTTGAAATCCCGGTTGCAGGATTCCCGGAATCAGGAGGGAATAAGCAGGAAATTCAGAAACCTCCAACCAAGATTTCTGTAAAACCAGGTAATTTACTGAAAGTTCCCAGAATTTGTCCAAACCCAAATACAAACCATACAGCAAACACTCCAGCTCAAATCTGAGAAAATCAATTAGCAAATAAACTTCGGTACTAACGCTAACTTATTCTATCAACATTTGGTACGCTTGTTATTTTATGTCCCGCCTAACACATAACTTTTGACTATATGTTGCAATTATAATAAGTTCTTCTGTGGTTTTATACAAGTCTCTTTTACTTGTGAGATCAAATATTACAAAAATAATGAATTAATCATAGATAATTTATCAACCGTTTACATTACCGTTGATTAATTATTGACATCTCATGAATAACTTACAAAGAGGAACATGTTATAGTGGTTGTAGGTGACTCATTTTCATTATTTTCTTGCAATAATTTTATTAAAGACAAAATAGAGAATGTTGGGAGAAACTGAATACACATTGAAAGCATTAATATGCATGGTTTGGAAAATGTATGTTTTAGCTAAGAATGAGATTCTCATTTCATGGATGGATTTTTCATTGCTATGATTTAAACATGTTGTCCACTTCTTCTGGCAAAGCCAGAACTGAAAGGTCCCTTGAAGAAAACCCAAACGGAACATACTACCAAAAAGTTAATGTAGCCCACCAGGCCACCACTTTAGCATAAAGTATAATACCAAATGTCTCAAATCTGTAAGATCGTAATGGACTATCAATCTGTCTGGACGCTTATTAACCCTTGAGAATTGCATCTGAATACATCTGCTGAATAACCCCCAAATCCTGATAAAGCCCCAGACAGTGAGACCCCGCTCTTAAAAATGCCCAATATCACCTCTCCTTTAGGAAGAGAGATTGCAAAACCCATATCTCAAAACGATTAGGTAGACTCCCTTTGGTCGGTGGCACGTCTCCTTTGGAGACGGCGAATGTGATTGAGGTGTCAGCACTGGCATCTCTGTACTATAGTAGCCTCGTCTCGGCAGCAGGTGGTGCCTCAGCCAGTAATGGAAGTCTAATTTTCCAGAGATAGAGCCGAGGCCTGAGTCTGATAGCCGTCAGCTTGAAAGGTTGAGTTGTGTATATGGGCAAGTTTGGGTGTGATAAAAATGGTTGGCAGTCTTAATACATTCGTAAACAAAAATACTGTCCCATTTGATAGTTGTTGAAAGCACACCATTTTAGCCAATTCCGTTGCGTAATTGCTTTGGTTGAGTGGAGCACACTGGCTATCATTTGTTACTGTGTTTTGTTCTAGGTTAAGTATACCTGTATAATGTGGCAGGTGTTGTTTTGTAGCGATTTTCAAGTCAAGGTACTATCTACTTTTTTTTTTAATTGTGGGGGGGGGGAGACTCAGTATACGTCAATTGTCCCCAGATACTGTATTTCCAACTTTCTGTACACGTCCACATTGGTGCCCAATATGAGGGTTTTAAACAATGTCTTTTATTTTCACCAAATTTAGTGCAAAACAATACTTCACACCAATTTTGCTAATTCATTAGGGATAGTACCATCACCTGTAATAGTACCATGACAAGGTTTGTTTGCCTGAAGGAGAGTCATTAAGTCATTGCATCAAAAAGAGGACTACGTTTTTTCGTCATTCAACAAGAGTCTTTAGAGGAATCTCAAATATCTACATTTCTGGAGGGGGGAGTAGCTGTGTGTGTGGCCAGACTTTGTGTTTTCCCTCTGGAGGTGCCAATTAGCTCTCGGAGATGACAAGACGAGCATGACTCAGGCATCGGCACAGCGGTAACGAGCTGGGGTGCCAGCACCCTCTCTCTTTACCATCTTTCCCTTTCTCGCTCTATTTCTCTCTCTCATTGTGTGTGGGCAGCCAGTCATCTCGTTACAGCACTCAGACTAAGCTTCCACCAGACTTTCTCTCCTTCTCTTCCTCCTTACTTTGTCCTCTTCATATCTCTCTCCCCACTCAACCCTTCTTCTGCTTCAAAAACTTTCCTTTCATGGTTCTCCCCTCACCATCTCGCTGCCTCCTTATTTCTTTCTCATGGCACATGCCATCTTCCCATACATGGTTTTATTATAAAATATTCTACTTTCAGTGTGCTCCAGGATCCTCATTCTCTATTATTTGAATAAAGTCTGAGCATTTGAGACAATGTAAAGATTTCTAAAGTTAAATTAATCCACAGGGCCATCAGTCCACGTGGTCATCTCAAGTATCAAACAACAGTCATACAAGAAATTAGACCTTGGATGATGACTGATGTTTTTAGGGTGGATAATAAAATACTTATCCCTGTCAAAGTGTCTTCACGGCTCACTACACATTCTGCCTGGATGGCAATCCACCAAATCAATCAGGACTCCTCACAATCTGACATATTGACTCTCTTGGGAGTGGTCCCAGGAAATGAATGCCCTTGGGAATCACTCTCCTGACAAAACCGAAACATCATCTCCACTACCAGTGTGTACAGATATCAGATCTAACCAGTATGCGAGCAGAATTCCACAATTTGAGACAAATAGACAGTACCAGTCAAAAGTTTAGGCACACTTACTCATTCAAGGGATTTTCTTTATTTTTACTATTTTCTACATTGTAAAATAATAGTGAATACCTCAACTATGAAATAACACATTGAATCATGTAGTAACCAAAAACCTGATTAAAAAAAAATAAATAAAAAAAAATAAATATTAAACAGATATAAATATATTTTATATTTTTCAAAGTAGCCACCCTCTGCCTTGATGACAGCTTTACACACTCTTGGCATTCTCTCAACCAGCTTCATGAGGTAGCCACCTGGAATGCATTTCAATTAACAGGTGTGCCTTGTTAAAAGTTAACTTGTGTAGTTTCTTTCCTTCTTAATGCATTTAAGCCAATAATTTGTGTTGTGACAAGGTAGGGGTGGTATACAGAAGATAGCCCTATTTGATAAAGAAAACAGGTCCATATTATGGGAAGAACAGCTAAAATAAGCAAAGAGAAACAACAGTCCATTGAGACATGGTCAGTCAATGTCGATCGTTTCTTCAAGTGCAGTCGCAAAAACCATCAAGCGCTATGATGAAACTGGCTCTCATGATAACCGCCACAGGAAAGGAAGACCCAGAGTTACTTCTGCTGCAGAGGATAAGTTCATTAGAGTTACCAGTCTCAGAAATTGCAGCCCAAATAAATGCTTCAGAGTTCAAGTAACAGACATATCTCAACATCAACTGTTCAGAGGAGACGTGAATCAGGCCTTCATGGTCGAATTGCTGCAAAGAAACCACTACTAAAGGACGCCAATAAGAAGAGACTTGTTTGGGCCAAGAAACATGACCGATGGACATTAGACCGGTAGAAATCTGTCCTTTGGTCTGATGAGTCCAAATGTGAGATTTTTGGTTCCAACCGCCATGTCTTTGTGATACGCAGAGTAGGTGAACAGATGATCTCCGCATGTGATTCCCACCGTAAAGCATGGAAGAGGAGGTGTGATGGTGTGGGGGTGCTTTGTTGGTGACACTGTCAGTGATTTATTTAGAATTCAAGGCACTTAACCAGCATGGCTACCACAGCATTCTGCAGCGATATGCCATCCCATCTAATTTGCGATTAATGGGACAATCATTTGTTTTTTACCAGGACAATGATCCAACACACCTCCAGGCTGTGTAAGGGCTATTTGACGAAGAAGGAGAGTGATGGAGTGCTGCATCAGATGACCTGGCCTCCACAATCACCTGACCTCAACCCAATTGAGATTGTCTGTGATGAGTTGGACCATAGAGTGAAGTGAAAGCAGCCAACAAATGCTCAGCATATGTGGTAACTCAATCAAGACTGTTGGAAAAGCATTCCAGCTGAAGCTAGTTGAGAGAATGCCAAGAGTGTGCAAAGCTGTCATCAAGGCGAAGGGTGGCTACTTTGAAGAATCTAAAGTATAAAATAGAATTTGATTTGTTTAACACTTTTTGGGTTACTAGATGATTCCATATGTTTTATTTCATAGTTTTGATGTCTTCACTATTATTCTATAATGTAGAAGATAGTAACAACTTTAGACTGGTACTGTATAAGGCATTAAACTGCAGTCGTATACTACTGAGGTAGTCATTCAAAAAAAACTTACATATGAGTTAATAACTAAGAAGCTGATTAAAAAAAAATTAGCTTCTTCTATATAAATAGGTCATGCATCTTGCATAATAATAGAAAACAGATTCCTACCGGTTCAAGATAATGGCGACATCATCATCATCTAACGGCGCAGACAATGATCAACTAGGGGGAAATCCGGATAGACTAGCCTGCCACTGTGCCTGTCACCTTATAAACCGTTGAAGTAGTCCAACAACTGATCCAAATGGAATGAATGGAATGAAACATTCAAATCACAGGGATTTTGTGCCATTATTTTAAATGTCATTTTCAATGCATTTTTCAGCCTAGAGTAGAATATTGTACTCACTTTTATTATTCATTGCATTGTGGTGTTATAGGCTAATCTATACTGAACAAAATTATAAACGCAACATGCAACAAATTTGCAAACATATTTCATGCCACTTTTGTTACTTTTTTAATTTATTGTATACGTTTAAAGTACATAATTCCATCACAAAGACTTATATTTTATGTTTAAAAAAGTTAGTAGCAGAAGGAGGCTGCATACATTGACCGTGGGCGCAGTACCACACATCATAAGCCATAGAGAGTATAGACATAAGAGTACCCTAGCACATATAAGTAACGTGCAAATCCAAGCGACACAACTGATGCACATCGCATACAACACGCCAGCCATGACAACACAGTTTTGTTATAATATGCACTGAACAAAAATATAAACTAACAATTTCAAAGATTTCACTGAGTTAGTTCATATAAAAAAAAGGTAAGGGCGTCCATCACAAAACCAGTCAGTATCTGGTGTGAGCACCATTTGCCTCGTGCAGCGCGACACATCTACTTCGCATAGACTTGATCAGGCTGTTGATTGTGGCGTAATACCATGTTGTCCAACTCTTTTTCAATGGCTTTTTCGAAGTTGCTGGAAATTGGTGGGTGACATGTCTGGTGAGTATGCAGGCTATGGACGCTTCCAGGAATTGTGTACAGATCCTTGAAACATTGGGCTATGCTTTATCATCCTGAAACACGAGGTGATGGCGGCGGATGAATGTCACAACAGTGTGTCTCAGCAGGTCGTCATGATATATCTGTGCATTCAAATTGAGATCGATAAAATGCAATTGTGTTCGTTTTCCGTAGCTTATGCCTGCCCATACCATAACCTGACCCCCACCGTATGGGCACTCTGTTCACAACGTTGACATCAGCAAACTGCCCTCCCACACAACGCCATACACATGGTCTGTGGTTGTGAGGTTGGACATACTGCCAAATTTTCTAAGATGTTGGAGGTGGCTTATGGTCAAGAAATTAACATAAAATTCTCTGGCAACAGCTCTGGTGGACATTCCTACAGTCAGCATGCAAATTGCATGCTCCCTCAAAACATGAAACATCTGTGTCATTGTGTTGTGTGACAAAACTGCACATTTTAGACTGACCTTTTATTGTTCCCAACACAAGGTGCACCTGTGTAGTGATCATGGTGTTTAATCAACTTCTTGATATGCCACACCTGTCTGGTAGATGGATTATCTTGGCAAAAGAGAAATGCTCACTTACAGGGATGTAAACACATTTGTGCAAAACTTTTGAGAGAAAAACATTTTTGTGGGTATGAAAAATGTCTAGGATTTTTTTATTTCAGCTCAAAAAAATTGGAACCAACACTTTACATGTTGCGTTTATATTTTTGTTCAGTTTAGGTAATTGTATTGACCCTAAACAAGATAAAAAAAGGGTAGCTTTTTGAGCTGTGTGACTCATGTCTTCACTGTTCTCTCCGCTGCCTATCAGCTATTGCTCTTTGCTCTTGTGGATTTATATTGAAAATTGGTGTAACTTTGAATTATTGTATGTATGGTATGAGAGCTAGCCTACTGGAGATCTGGACAAATGACGCAACTACCACTATTGTCACTATGAATGGTGGATAAAGTGCAGGATAGACATTTAAACTGATAGACTATTTTATTAATCTTACCTGTTTGTATAGTTAGCACGGAAACCCTACATTTGGATGAATTGGTGCCTTTCGGCAATTAAGTTTGTTGTTAGAGGACCTCTTCACTGAGGAATGTGGTTGTTTTTTAAATATATATGTGTGTGTTTCCTAGGCTCCTGCCTTGGTTGTGTAATTGCTGGGTCTTGTAATGCAGGGCTCCCTCAAAAAAGAGACCTGGATCTCAATGGGAATCCCCTGCTATAATAAAGGTTAAATAAAAAATTAAGTACAGCATACACATCAATGTTAAATCTCCCTTTGGCAACTCTGCAGCGCTCCCTAGTTAATTTTGAGTTCAAAGAAAGCCTTCCCCTCTCTCCCAACAGCAGTGATTACATATACAGCCCCCAAGAGCAAACACACAGCACACAGAAGCCAAACAACCAACCTCCAGCTTGAAACAATACAAGCCCCCTACATCTCTGTTTCAAGTGTAAGAGGCTTTCATTCCCAATTTTCAGTGATATTACGAGTCATTTGATCTTTGTTTCCAAACTGGCTAAGGTCAGATGATTCACAGTCTCGTCCTCTGAACAAGCATCTGGCAAGGTAATCCCTCAATGTGCCTCGCACTGCGGCGGCTCCAATCTCTCCTCCTTCTAATGCCAGCTTTCTACAGAGTATCTTCAAAAGGTAAAAGCCTGAAACAAAAAGCAGGTGTTTACTGCGCATACCACAGGTGGCTGTTGGCACCTTAATTGGGGAGGATGGGCTCATAGTAATGGCTGGAACGGAATAAATGGAATGGTATGGAACATTGTTCCCATGTGTTTGATACCATTCCATTCACTCCATTCTAGCCATTATTATGAGCTGTCCTCACCTCAGCAGCCTCCAGTGGCGCATACTGTGAACTAAATCCCCTAAAGAAGTGGTGTGTTTGCAGCCGTGGGAAAAGACACCAGCGAGATAAAGAGAAATGCATTTATAATCACGCTGATCCCCACAAGCTGCAAGCAAAGCATTGCACTGTTTCATGATGCGTCACTGCCAATGGTGTCAGGCCATTGAACTTTGATATGCGTTGAGCAGCTCAAGGTAACTAGGTTTGTTCTTGCTCACCTGAGCAGTTTCTCATTCCACAGCACCTCGGCCCTTAAAGCTTATTATGTTTTACCTGAACCTCAGGGCTCCCGCCTATTGTCTTGATTTTGCGAGGTGAAAAGGGTTCTTTTTGGGGGTATGAATCTCTGTAAATACCGGAGAAAATTCATTCCATGCTCAATACTTGGGTGATGAAATTTACAACCTAAGTTTGCATCCCAAATGGCACCCTATTCCCTATTTGGTGCATTACATTTGACCAGGGAGCCTAGGGTTCTAGGCCCGGTTGCATAAAACGTCTTCAGTGTTGCCATTATGGAATAATTTTCCCTTACCTAAGGGAATTGTTTAAGGGAGTTGCATAAAGCCCCTCAAATATTCCCTCAGGTAACGGCATACTTAAGTGATTTTACGGTAGTTTGAAGGCATGTAATGGCAGAAAGAATATCATGATTACCATGGCGATGAACTGATTCACTGACTTAACATCTTGTCAGATCGCATTGATTTTGTGAGATAGCTATTGATGAACTCACGAGTAATTAACTTTACAATCACCATTACACTCACCATTGATCATTTCTTGTTTTTAATCTGTGAGAGAAGCGCTACACCTGGTGGAAAGAGACTGTACGGCACAGAATGAGTTTCATAATGCCTGCCGTATGTTACGTCGTGACATGTCACAATTTAACGTACAGCATTAGAGGTTTCAGTTTTATACTATTGGTCCATTACCATGTCAATCAACTCTTGAATAGAAATGTAGTTCACACCCGGCATTTTGATGCCAACACAGACCCATTATTTTCATTGCAGCCTTGTTTGAACGCTGCGGTTGCGCAAATGTGTACGGATTGGGGTTAGTCACCGTTACTAGCTAGTAGCTAGCAACTCACATTTGTCATTTAGGTTGTGTGAGTCAGATGTCAAGGGGCCACTACTGAGGGTGCTAGCTATTAAAGGGTGAGTACTGTAGCTAGCTAACTATAGCTAACGCTATTTGATAAATGTTTTATGTTTGTAGCTGTCTAGTAACAGTGCTATGTAGATAGATATGTGTGCTTGGCTAGTGTTTTATTATAGCTAGCTAGCTAGGTAGCTAAATAATGTGTGTTAGCTTGGCAAACAATAGCATGTAGCTGACGTTACTGTATAGACGAGAAGGCGGGAAGAGAATGGCCACTTGCCATTTTTAAGGTAAAGTCTTTACTTTTTACTTCTTTACTTTTTGTTGTTAAAACTCTTAGTATCACCAACATACCTGATTTAGTAGGTCATGTCATAATAATATTGAATGCCATTCCCCTTCTGACAGTAGTATCTGCTCCTCTCCATTACCCAACATAAAGCCCACAGCAATTGCAATGCTATTGCTATTCTAATGTTACCTAAACCTTCATAAAAAACAACCAAATATACAGTATAGAATGTTTAATTACTGTTAGAATGTTGCTTTTAGCTTGAATCGAGGCCCAACACGTCTTATGTTAACTGTTTAATGCTGGTATAGAGATCATATAATCACTTAACCATGACAATAAACGAAAGCTAAATCTTTTTATTATTCAACATTAATATGAATAAAAATTATTTCTTGAAAATATAACAGTTGTGTTCTGCACTGTTCATGCTACCTTTTGAATATTTTCATGCCTTCTCACAGGGGATTGAAGCATACCCAGTGTTGCTTGTTGTTTTGGCCTTGGTTGGAGGTGATTTTAAAGCTAGAAAGTGTTGGTTTGGTCTTACAATACCAGCCAAACAAAGCTACACTTACTGGCCTTAACATTTAACTATTTGAACATATCTCTCAACATACGAATTTGTTCTTAATTAACTGACTTGCCTAGTTAAAAAAAAACACAAACAAATTTAATATACAGTATTTTGGTTTATTTTTCAGAAGCGCAAACTGAAGGTAATTTGAAAAAAGAAGATGGAGGGGAGTAAATTCGATTATAATGCCCTAAGTAATTTGAGGAAAAAAACAGCAAAAAGGGTGAATCAGTTAATTTTGTCAGCTCAGAGAGAGGTCCTGGAATGTGTTCCGGAAGTTAACGGCGCAGGTCGAGACCCTAGCATGGAAAATATGAACATGTCTGATGTAGAAGTGGTGGATTGGGAAGGGTCTGGTGTTGACAATTTTACAGACAGTGAGAGAAGTGAGGGAGACAGTGATGAGAGTGATGGTGATGAGAGTGAAGTCTTGATGGGCCGCCTGGCAGACTGGGCTGTTGAGTTTAGGATTCCGTTGATTGCCTTATCTGCCCTGTTGTTAATTCTTTGAATTTACCATCTTTACTGGGCACAAAAACTTTGTACAAAACAATTTCACTACTTTGGAATAGTTAATGCACTTAACAAACTATTGCAAATACTATGGTCTCGAGTTCCGGACAGGCATGCTTTTAAGTTGTAGCTTCACTTTGATGGCCTTCCTCTTTTTAAGAGTTCTGCCATTCAGTTTTAGCCAATACTCGGAATTGCCCAAGGACATGTCAAAAAGCCTGTGATTATTGCCCAAAACCAACTTCTTTGAATGTGTACTTAAGCAAGATGGTCACTGAGTTAAAAAGCATAAGTAGGGGTTTTCTTTTCATGGGAATTTTTGTTTTATTAAATGTAACTTTTGTAATATGTGATGCCCCAGCGAGAGCATTTATAAAATGTGTGAAGTCCCACACTGGATGTCTACATTGGGTGTCTACACAGGCAACCGTATGACATTTCCTGTGGTTAATGATTAGAACCAACGAGTGCTTTAAACAGTTACTGGATGAAGAACACCACCATAAACAGTCTCCTCTTTCGGATACTAATATTGATTTGGTACCAGGCTTCCCTCATGACTACATGCATTTAGTTTGTTTGGCGGTCTTGAGACTCCTGTTGGATCTGTGGATGGACAGTAGTGGTCCACTGCGTTGTCGTATTTCTTCCTCTCAATATTCCTTCATCTCGGAAAGGCTTGTAGCTTTAAGAGGTGACATCACAATGGTGTTTGCCAGAAAACCACGTCCAATTGCTGACAGAATAACATGGAAAGCGACAGAGCTGCAACAGTTTTTCCTCTACACAGGTCCACTTGTTCTTGAGGATGAGTTGCAGCCACCTGTGTGTGACAATCTCATGTTCCTTTCTGTTGGTGTATATCTTTTAGCGAGTAAAGAATATTGTTTAACAATAAATTACCTAGCCAAAACATTGCTTGTCTCATTTGTTCAGCACTTTGGACAACTAAGGTCAGGAATTTATCATTTATAACATACATGGCTTGGTACATCTCAGTGAAGATGTCAAACTACATGGACAATAGTGGAAAAAAAAGGTATTTGGTGAACAATAAAGTAAAGAAATAAAACAACAGCATCTTTATGCTTTCATTAATAAAATAATGATAAAAATACTATTTCTAAACACACACACAGTCACGTTGTACAACGCCATTATGGCTATTTGCAGGGCTATATTTTGGCATTTATGGGCGGCGCACAATTGGCCCAGCATTTCTCTCCCTCTAAAAACAGAAATAAATGTTTTGGCTTTTACACATATTATTTTGGCCTTTATTCAGATTACAATCCCTCTTTAATTTTTTTGAAAAAGAAATAACCTCCAAAATATCATTATATTAACAAGTTGATGACACAGTCAAATAGCCAGCAGCTACATAAGGCTGAGTGACTCACTCATTCATGGCTTTGGATCAAAATAAATAAGTACCAACATCCTTTCTCATAGTCTTTTATATAGAAATGTTTTGGTTATCCTGACCTGGACATCATGTACAGTATTATAATAGCCCATAATGGGCTATTAGCAGGACAATATGCCTTTACCAACACCTCTCTGTATTTTGATACTTTGTGGATGGGGCCTCCCCAGTGGCGCAGCTGTCTAAGTCACCGCATTGCAATGCAAAACGCGTTGCTACAGATACCCGTGCCGGCCGCTACCGGGAGAACCATGAGGTGGATTTTGGTTTTAATTTAGAATCCCTCAATCTTCTATACGTAATTATTGGCGGAGAGTCTCGTCATGCTTTTCAATATACTGTAGGCCTACCGTAGGCGACATGAGTCTCACTAGTGTTGAGTGATGCGCTCTAGGTCTTATTTATTTAAAGAGCATATTGAAGTTAGAAGCAATTGGATTTGAAGCAAGCTATTTTTAGTACCGTTTTGTGCTGCTCTGAGACAAGCATGGGGACTAGTCTTGATACATTTTCACTGATTTTCCATTTGGGTATTGGTTAGACTAGAATTAGAAAAGTACGGTGTAGAAATTGTATGCTTTTAGTGTAACATTTATTTAACTAGGCAAGTAAGTTAGGAACAAATTCTTATTTTCAAGTACAGCCTACTCCTTCCTCCCCATCAGGGAATTGAACCCCTGTCGCCCGCATGCCCACACGACACATGGATTCTTTAGCTAAATAGCCCAGTACTGTACTCCCAACCGTCACATTGTACAGCACCATATTTTCCGTTCCATCTTAATGGAAACCCAGAAGGTTTTACATTTTTCTTAAAATATAAATATGAATCATATTAATTTAGCAAGTAGCAGTCAAACGTTTGGACACACCTACTCATTCCAGGGTTTTTCTTTATTTTAAATTTTTTCTACATTGTATCAGTTAAGAAAAAAATCGTATTTACAAGGACAGCCTACTCCTTCCACATCGGGGAATTGAACCCCTGTACCACCGCATAACGATGCTGGCACCAAGATCACACTCAATGAGCTGTATACAGGAAAATGTTCATCCAGAGAAGGCACTCCTAGTGGCCGGGGACTTTAATGACGGGAAACTTAAATCTGTTTGACCTAATTTCTACCAGCATGTTAAATGTGCAACCAGAGGGAAAAAAACCTCCTACCTTTACTCCACACACAGAGCCGTGTACAAAGATCTCCCTTGCCCTCCATTTGTTAAATCTGACCATAATTATATCCTCCTGATTCCTGATTACAGGCAAATACTAAAGATTGAAGCACCAGTGACTCGGTCTATAAGACACTGGTCAGATGAAGCAGACGCTAAGCTACAGGACTGTTTTGCTAGCACAGACGGGAATATGTTCCGGGATTCTTCTGATGGCAATGAAGAGTACACCACATCAGTCATGGGCTTCATCAATAAGGTCATCGATGACGTCGTCCACACAGTGACCGTATGTACATACCCCAACCAGAAACCATGGATTACAGGCAACATTCCCCCTGAGCTAAAGGGTAGATCTGCCGCTTTCAAGGAGCGGGACTCCAACCCGGAAGCTTATAAGAAATCCCGATATGCCCTCTGACGAACCATCAAACAGGCAAAGCCTCAAAACAGGACTAAGATTGAAACGTACTACACTGGCTCCGACGCTTGTCGTATGCTTGCAAACTATTACAGACCACAAAGGGAAGCACAGCAGCAAGCTGCCCAGTGACACGAGCCTACCAGATGAGCTAAATTACTTCTATGCTGATTCGAAGCAAGTAAAACTGAAGCATGAATGAGAGCATCAGCTGTTCCAGATGACTGTGTGATCACACTCTCTGTAGCTGATGTGAGTAGGGCCTTTAAACAGGTCAACATTCACAAGGCTACAGGGACAGACGGATTACGAGAATGTGTCCTCCGAGCATGCGCTGACCAACTGGAAAGTGTCTTCACTGACATTTTCAGCCTGTCCCTGACTGAGTCTGTAATACCAACATGTTTCAAGCAGACCACCATAGTCCCTGTGCCCATGAACACTAAGGTAACCTGCCTAAATGATTACCGACACGTAGCACTCACGGCCTCCGACCGCAAGGCACTACAGAGGGTAGTACCTCACTGGGACCAAGCTTTCTGCCATCCAGGACCTCTATACCAGGCGCTGTCAGAGGAAGGCCCTAAAAATTGTCAAAGACTCCAGCCACCCTAGTCATAGACTTTTCTCTCTGCGCAAGTGGTACCGGAGCGCCAAGTCCAAAAGGCTTCCTAACAGTTTTTACCCTCAAGCCATAAGACTCCTGAACAGCTAATCAAAGGGCTACCCAGCCCCCTCTTTCATGCTGCTGCTACTCTCTGTTTATTATCTTTGCATAGTCACTTTAACTCTACCTACATTTACATTTTACCTCGACTAACCTGTGCGCCCGCACATTGACTCTGTACCGGTACCCCCTGCATATAGCCTCGCTATTGTTATTTTACTCTTTGTTTAATTATTTGTTACTTTTCTTTTCTATTTTTTACTGAACACTTCTTAAAGCGTTGTTGGTTAAGGGCTTGTAAGTAAGCATTTCACTGTAAGGTCTACACTTTTTGTATTCGGCACATGTGACAAATAACATTTGACTTGATTTGGAGGGATGCTAAACATTGATCATAAACAACCACATTAGATCCAGGCCACTATCCCCGATTTAACTATGAATTATACTTCTCACATTCTCCCAGTTGAAGCAGGTGGGCAAAACTGTGTGAAATGGTAATGGAAATCGAAACCAGACACATAAAGCTGAATAAAATTGTTGCGCTGACTCACAAGGTTAAAGTTCATTGTCAATGCACCATCTGCATAGAGAAGTGAAAGCCCAAAGCAGTCACGACACAAGTTGCAAGCCACTTCATAGCATTCTTGCATAATCTACCTCTCAGAAAAAGCTCAGACTACTGTGTTAAGCAAAAACACCAACTGTTCCTTAGCAACCAGTATACATATAGATTTCTGTTTTAATACTAATAGCCCACATATTCACAAACTAGGCTCTAAATCACAAAAGGTCAGGGGAAGCGTATCACAAGATAAGGCTTTTGAACACAGCCGCTTCGTTAAATTTAATTCCATCAATCAGGAGTACATAGTATTGTGCCACACTGGGAGTGATTTTGGTTGCGTCCCCAAGATCCATATTTTATACCCTCACACCTACTCCACTAGCCTATGGGAGTATACCAATATAATTTGACCAACTAACTTTGTAGCAGGAAGTTGAGTGATTATAAGCTCACGTTCAAGCCCACATACAAAGCAATATTAAGCTTATATCCAGTGCCTTTGAAGCTAGTGGCATTAAGTTACCATGAGAACGTTATTACTTTTCTTTGTGCAAATATTTCAATTTGAGCTTTATCTCCAGCTAGATCTGATGTAAATTATAAAGGATTTATTCTTCTGAAACAATGTATCTATAAACTCCATTGAACACCAGAAAAAAAGCCTGGAGCAAGCACAAGTGTTTTAGTGGCTTGCGAAAGTATTCACCTCCCTTGGCATTTTTCCTATTTTGTTGCCTTACAACCTGGAATTAAAATAGATTTTTTGGGGGGTTTGTATCATTTGATTTACACAACATGCCTGCCACTTTCAAGATGCAAATTAGATGCAAAATAAGACAAAGGAACTGAAAATTTGAGCGTGCATAACTATTCACCCCCTCAAAGTCAATACTTTGTAGAGCCACCTTTTGCAGCAATTACAGCTGTATGTCTCTTGGGGTATGTTTCTTCAAGCTCTGTGAAAATGGTTGTTGATCAGACAACCACTTTCAGCTTGGCACATCTAGCCACTGGGATTTTTGCCCATTCTTCAAAGCAAGACTGCTTCCGCTCCTTCAAGTTGGATGGGTTCCGCTGGTGTACAGCAAGCTTTAAGTCAAACAACAAATGCTCAATTGGATTTAGGTCTGGGCTTTGACTAGGCCATTCCAAGACATTTACATTTTTCCCCTTAAACCACTCGAGTGTTGCTTTAGCAGTATGCTTAGGGTCATTGTCCTGCTGGAAGGTGAACCTCCGTTCCAGTCTCAAATCTCTGGAAGACTGACATAGGTTTCCCTTAATTCTAGTTGGTCCCAATCCCGGATCCGGGAGCACCCTCATCAGTAAAAAAGCTGACTAGCATAGCCTAGCATAGCGCCACAAGTAAATACTAGCATCTAAATATCATGAAATCACAAGTCCAAGACACCAGATGAAAGATACACATCTTGTGAATCCAGCCATCATTTCTGATTTTTCTGATATGTATTTCTATTAGCTAACCACGATAGCAAAAGACCCAACTTTTTTTTCTCCACCATTTTTTTACTGCATAGGTAGCTATCACAAATTCGACCAAATAAAGATATAAATAGTCACTAACCAAGAAACAACTTCATCAGATGACAGTCTGATAACATATTTATTGTATAGCATATATTTTGTTCGAAAAATGTGCATACTTCAGGTATAAATCATAGTTTTACATTGCAGCCACCATCACAACTCTCACCAAAGCAACTAGAATAACTACAGAGAGCAACGTGAATTACCTAAATACTCATCATAAAACATTTATGAAAAATACACAGTGTACAGCAAATGAAAGACAAAGATCTTGTGAATCCAGCCAATATTTCAGATTTTTTAAGTGTTTTACAGCGAAAACACAATTTAGTATTATATTAGCTTACTACAATAGCCAACCACACAGCAGCATTGATTCATGCACGTTAGCGATAGCAATAGGCACGTTAGCGATAGGGAATAAACCAGCAAAAGATATTAATTTTCACTAACCTTCATAAACCTTCATCAGATGACAGTCCTATAACATCAGGTTATACATACACTTATGTTTTGTTCGAAAATTTGCATATTTAGAGCTGAAATCAGTGGTTATACATTGTGCTAACGTAGCATCTTTTTCCCAGAATGTGCGGATATTTTTATGACACTCAACTATTCTGACCAAATAACTATTCATAAACGTTACTAGAAAATACATGTTGTATAGGAAATGACAGATACACTAGTTCTTAATGCAATCGCCGTGTTAGAATTCTAAAAATAACTTCATTACGACATCCAGCTTAGTTATAGCGAGAGAGTACCCAAAATCTGGGCGCAAACGACTATTTCACATGTTCGACAGATATATGAAATAGCATCATAAAATGGGTCCTACTTTTGATGATCTTTCATCAGAATGTTGTACAAGGGGTCCTTTGTCGGGAACAATCGTTGTTTGGTTTTAGAATGTCCTCTTCTCCAGTCAATTAGCACGGAAAGCTAGCAAAGTGGCGCGAAGCTCTCCTTCCTGAACAAAGGCACACAACGCAACACGCCTAACATCCCGAATAAATTTCAATAATCTAATAAAACTATATTGAAAAAACATACTTTACGATGATATTGTCACATGTATCAAATAAAATCAAAGCCGGAGATATTAGTCGTCTATAACGGCAGCTTTTCAGAAGGCAAAACCAGGTCCCTTCACGCGCTCTCCAGAAAACAGGAAACTGGTGACACGTCATGCCGAGAGCTTTTATTCGACCCCAGATCAAGTTATACACTCCATTTCTTCTCTCACTGCCTGTCGACATCTAGTGGAAGACGTATGAAGTGCATCTATACTAATAAATATCAAGGACATTTATAGGCAGGCCCTAGAACAGAGCATCGATTTCAGATTTTCCACTTCCTGTCAGGAAGTTTGCTGCAAAATGAGTTCTGTTTTACTCACAGATATAATTCAAACGGTTTTAGAAACTACAGAGTGTTTTCTATCCAATAGTAATAATAATATGCATATTGTACGAGCAAGAATTGAGTACGAGGCCGTTTAAATTGGGCACGATTTCCCCCCAAAGTGAAAACAGCGCCCTCTGTCCTCAACAGGTTAAGAGCCGATAAGACGGCAGCCATCCCCTCCATAACCATCATTATAACACTTTGTATTCATGACAAAAAGTGAATTGCTTTGCCACAGTTTTTGCAGTATTACTTTAGTGCCTTGTTGAAAACACGTTAAACTCTGTAACCATTTTAAAGTCCCATTGGCCTCATGATGAAATCCCTGAGTGGTTTCCTTCCTCTCCGGCAACTGAGTTAGGAATGATTCCTGTATCATTGTTGTGACGGGGTGTATTGATACACCATCCAAAGTGTAATTAATAACTTCACCATGGTCAAAGGGAATATAAATGTCTGCTTTTCTACCAATAGCTGTCCTTTGGAAAGCATTGGAAAACCTCCCTGGTCTTTGTTGTTGAATCTGTGTTTAAAATTCACAGCTCTACTGAGGGACCTTACAGATAATTGTATGTGTGGGGTACAGAGATGAAGTAGTCATGTTTAACACTATTATTGCACACAGAGTGAGTCTATGAAGCATATTATGTGACTTGTTGAGCAAATGTTTACTCCTGAACTTATTTAGGCTTGCCATAACAAAGTGCTTTCCATTTGCAATTCATTTGTAAAAAAACAAACATATTTTTAACATAATTCCACTTCGACATGATGGGTTATTGTGTGTCGGCCTATGACAATACATCTCAATTTAATCTATTTTAAATTCAGGCTGCAACACAACAAAATGTGGAAAAAGTCAAGGGGTGTGAATACTTTCTGAATGCACTGTAAGTCATTTTAAAAATGTGGCCTAGGTGGTCTAGTGGTAAGTGATTGGTGTCGGCTTGGGTTAGAATCTGACCCACTGCCATTGTGACAAACTCTACCTATATTTCCCACTGTCTCACCTATGTCCAATACAATATGCAAAGGTAATGCCAAGGTATTGATTGAACATTTTAATTTCCTTTGTAAGACTACACATTGTAAGCTACCACTACTTTTAACGTCAAGTGTCATCATAATCCCGACTAATCATTTCATGCAACCCTGTGACTTAATGCCAAGTTCCTTGCAAATGTCTTGAATGATCTTTCCATTCTATACATACATCATCAGTTGCACTCTTGATTTTAAAGTACCCGGTTCAACCATCCAGTGATGCAAAATGCACAGTAAATTACATCATACTATTTGGGCGGGAACTCTATACATATTTTATCATAACTATAATAAAAAAGATCATGTTTGATACGCATTTATTTTTCTTTATGGTCGGCATTCATTCGAATGTGTTAAAATGTATGATGAATTCCTACCAAATGATAATAGTATTTTCTTGCTGTTAGGCTCCAGGCAGTGGCAGTCAGACACTGAGCAGCATAGACTCGTGTTGATTCACATGGGGCTCAGCTATTGCATAATGAACCTGGACAGAGAAAAATCACAGATGCTATTTTCAGTCAGTGCCAGTGACTGGTAGAAGCCTGGTGTTTCAATATGACACTTCAGTGTGTGTGGGTAGGCGCATGAGTGTGCATGTTTGAGTGTGTATTTGTGTTTATGTGTTGAGCACGTGTGTGGAAGGCAGGTGGACTACCTGGCATATTCCCACAGACACAATAGAACATTTTAGAAGTGGCATGAACATGCCACAACCACCCATTTGTGTAGTTACCAGTTGCTCCATCTGCCCATCATTTCACCATTAACCCCTAATCTGTCTGAGACGATCGTGACAGTTTATTATGCAACCAATTCCCATCCAGTCTCACAGCTCAGCTCTTATTTATCAATGACTCAATCTCATGCACCTAATCCTTCATATCTCGTAAAACACACCACTATTCTATCATGGCATTTTGTGGCCATAGGAATCTAATTTACTGTATATTCAACTCTTTACCTGCAATCTACTGAGCTGAACCTTACGGACTTTAGATAAAGGTTAAGTGTGCAACTGCATCCCAGAAAAGGGGAAAGTATTCCCCTTGCAGTCTAGGGGAGTGGCTCCTCGCCAAAACAATTGAAAAACTTGAGATTTTTCCAAACCTTATTGACAGATAGCAATTCTAATCAAACGACTACTCAACAACCTGAAACTTAATTTATTAATTTCATGTTGAAATTGTAAAGAGTACGATGGGAGAAAGAGTGCTGGTTTCAAGCGCAGGGCGCAGCAGGTGTTTATTAGTAAAGGACCACAGGAAGAGGTAGGTAGCTGGGTCCAGGTGCAGGCAGAAGGTCATACACAGCGACTCCAAAAAGGTAACAGTACAGGTAGGGAAAAGGCTAAGAACGTAATCCGAGAGATCAGGCAAGAGGTTGATGACAGGGAAACTGATAGGCATAGGTACATTCAGGGAATAGACAAAAAGGCGTCGTTAGTGAGGAGGGCCAAAATCTACGATACATGGGAGGACTAATACAGAAATAAACAGAGCTCCGAATAGACCGTGTAACAAAACAAACAATACCTCACAAAGATGAGGTGTAAAGAACCGAACTAAATAGTGTGTGTGACATACAGGTGATCAGAATTCAGGTGATTGGGATCTGGAGAGTGAGCTGCATTCAGGGGATCTATGTGTTTGAGTGTGAGTTGGAAGCAGATGTTACAGAAATAAAACAATGCCCAGCAAAGGACAGACAGTTATTGTATCAGTGGAAATGTGTTTTTCTCTCTTCCTTGATTTCTTGTCAAACTGCCAAGTTGTAACGCCAATCCTTAAGGCTACCAAAACAATTGTGTCTACTGTCTAGACAGAAAAGCTTAGGCTGTTTTTACACAGGCAGCCCAATTCTGATATTATTTTCACAAATTGCTTGGTCATTCAGATCTGTGATTCGTAAAAATGCCAATTAGTGAAAAAAATATCTGAATTGGGCCATCTGTGTAAACGTAGCCATACTGTATATGTCACCGAACAAGCCCTGTTCAATCAGTGGCCACATCAGAATAGAGTAGGCTATCGCCTTTTATCAATTAGATTTGCTTGCCTTCTGCATCCTCTCTCCTCCGTCCTCTCTCGCCTACTTTTGAAAAAGGTCAAAGTAAATTGAGGCGAGTCGGCGAGGAGAGTGATGAAGGTGGATGGAAATGTGCTTGCTTGAAATGAGACGGTCCTTCTCTGCTCGAGCATCATTAGGCAAATTACATTTACAGGGGTGATCCCAAAATGTGTACTGATCAAAACAGTTTAAGGTAGTTGTGCAAGATATTTTATAGATAAAACGATACGTTTTTTTTTCCTCTGACAAAATAAAAGCTGATTCAAAGTGCGTGTGTCCGATTTCAAAACTCTTCGCGGTAGGATACACATGAGTATCCTCGATGAAAGGTGGCCACTGAGCAGGGGAGGACACTCTTCCGTTTACCTACTAACAAGTTGACAGACTCCTCGACCACTCGTCCACTTATTGGTTTCCGGGTCACGGAAGAGAGAGGACGGAGGACCGTCTTATACAGAAACAAGAAAACCTCGGTAGGCAGTTGAGGTATACCTGTGACTGGGTTTAGTTGACATGGCTTGAATGACCTTGCCATAACAGGCACTGAAACAAAGAAATAAGAGAATACAATCAGTAACAATGCTATTCAATAATGGTAATCATATTTTACTCCAAACAGACTATAAGCTTACTTATCAGAACAAATACCATACTGTTTACTTGCCTATATTTTGTTTCCCTTGTAAAATATTGTTGTGCCTGATGAAAATCTCTTATCTCCATTTTTTGCCCTTAAAAACAAGTTTGGAAAGCAGCAACTCCTCTCCTCTCTACTTTGAACATTTCATGACTAGGTCCAAGAAAATGTATTCAAAATAGCTTCTGAAGCTTCATAATTGTATGTTCATAAAGGGAAAAATTCATTTTTTTTTCATCAGACAGCAATGGTATTGTATTCAAGCATGTTACAAACTCTATTATTTGTACAAATATCATTAAATATAATCTGATAATTTGACCCAATTAACCAAATGATAGTCACCATGCAGTGTAGGTTATTACAAAGAATTTCAAAACAGAGGAATCACAAATCTAACAAATCTACTCCTATATCCTAGCTGGTCATCCCATTTGCCCATCCCTCTGCCACCCACTGCTGACGAGACGCATGTTGGCATATGTTAGCCCCAAAACTGTACTGAGGTGGCCGATGCTGGGCCGGTGGGTATCTGTTGTACTCAGGTAAGGGCGGGCACAGGGCAGTGCCCCTTTCTGACATGATGGACACAGCCTGTAGTCCTCTAGCCTGTCCATCTGCCCCGCAGCAAGCTCTTTAATCAGATCAGATTTACCCTGTATGCCTGGCAGGCTCCCAGACAACTGCCATTTTATCTGTGTGTGTGTGTGTGTGTGTGTGTGTGTGTGTGTGTGTGTGTGTGTGTGTGTGTGTGTGTGTGTGTGTGTGTGTGTGTGTGTGTGTGGTGTGTGTGGTTATTTGAGTTATACTGTATAACATAGATGTGGGATGTTATTATCGTTCATTAAAAAGTAGCTTAAAAAATGTATCTCAAGACCACATTCACCATAAAATAAATGACAAACCACTGTTTGGCGTCGTTAAAAAACAAGGATCAAATTCTTAATTTTGGTCTCACCTTCCACTGAAAATCTCACCAAATGTTAAAGGCCGACAAGTGAAAATTAAAATGTTCAGCTGAAATATGTAACCCGTTTCAGGAAACTAGACGTATGTCGCAGGTAACTACTTTTTTTTAATCAAAATGCGTTTTTTGGCAGAAAAGCCTTTTCGAACATGTGAACTTTCATGGGCCTTAATAATAAACTTATATGCCAACTGTAAATGCAAAAATAAATGTTAAATTACAAGCCTAGTTGGTAAACCACAGAAAAAGCCAGCAACCTTGCCGCTAGCATTGATTGGCTGAGATATTGAGTGGGCTGGACATGCCGAGAGATGAGTCTGCAGTAGCACGCTTCTGTCTATTTGAGCTGGTCAGTATGTGTAGGTAATCCTGTCTAACGCGAATTTTTTTTTATGTATCGCAAAGTAAAACTTAACAAAAGACTCCACTTTGCAAGTATCCATTTCAATAGAATGTCACTGCAACAACTGTGCGAGTGTGCCAGAGCACAGAATAACTGAGTATTTTACAAACGCTCAACACCCGTTGAATATGGCCGGTGTCAGTAAAAGTCGGCAAAAAAGCATAATTAAATTGTTGCCAGGAGCACAGTTACAGTCACCAACGCTCTGGATAACATGAAAACAGCCTAACCAGCTCTGCTAGGGAGAGTAAAATGGTCAGCGTTTGGGTGGGGGCTAAAGCTTGAGATGAGTCTTATGGCATTGCACACAGTCAGTGTGAACCAGAGTGGCTTGACACAACGGGCCAAGCAAGCTGTACAAACAAAACGGAAAAGAAACAGGACGTCATATTTAATGAATGAGGTGTTCCGTGAAGCAATCATCCATGTATACCCATGTATACGGACGGGTAAGAGTCTAGCAGTTTCAAATATTATAAGTACCTAATTATGTCAGAAAGTTGTTTTCATTGCAAGTTAATATTTACTGTTAGCTAGGTACCTGACGTTAGATGGTTGGCTCCCTAGCTAACATTTACGTTCATGATCTGTCTGTAGTAATGTTATCTCAGAATGTCATTTCGCATTGCTAGATATAGCCTAATGTTAGCTAGCCTCTTGAAGCTAGGGGGCAGAATCTTTATGTTTGGAAAAAACGTTCCCAATGTAAGCTGCCTATTTCTCAGGCCCAGATGCTAGAATATGCATATAATTGACGGATTAGGATGGAAAACACTCTAAGTTTCCAAAACTGTCAAAATATTGTCTGTGAGTATAACAGAACTGATTTTGCAGGCGAAAACCTGAGGAAATCCAACCCGGAAGTGCCTCTTATTTTGAAAAACCCCCGTCCCATTGCCTGCCTTTCCTCCATTTAAAGGGATATCAACCAGATTCCTTTTGCAATGGCTTCCACAGGGTGTGAACAGTCTTTAGTTTCAAGCTTTTATTCTGAAAAATTAGCGAGATTTATCAAAACGCATCAGTGGATAGCTGAATGTCCTTCGATTAGTTCATGCGCGCGAAAGTTGTAGCTCAACATTTTCTTTATCTCTTTTATTGAATAGTTTACCGTCCGGTTGAAATATTATCGATTATTTATGTTAAAAACAACCCGAGGATTGATTATAAAAAACGTTTGACATGTTTCTACAAACTTTACGGATACTATTTGGAATTTTCGTCTGCCCTTCATGACCGCTCGAGCCTGTTGATTTCTGAACACACCAACCAAATGGAGGTTTTTGGATATAAAAATAATATTTATCGAACAAAAGGAACATTTATTGTGTAACTGGGAGTCTCGTGAGTGCAAACATCCGAAGATGATCAAAGGTAAGCGATTAATTTTATTGCTTTTCTGACTTTCGGGACCAATCTACATTGCTGCTAGCTGTTCGTAATGTTTTGTCTAGTGATCGATAAACTCACCAACGCTTGGATTGCTTTAGCTGTAAAGCATATTTTCAAAATCTGACACGATAGGTGGATTAACAACAAGCTAAACTGTGTTTTGATATATTTCACTTGTGATTTCATGAAAATAAATATTTTTAGTAATTTAATTTGTATTTGGTGCTCTGCAAATCAGCGGTTGTTTACGAAAATTATCCCGTTAAAGGGATCCGTGCGCCAAGAGGTTAACTTCTCTAGGGTAGGGGGCAGTATTTGGAATTTTGGATGAAATGCATGCCCAAATTAAACTGCCTGCTTCTCGGGCCCAGAAGATATGATATGCATATAACTGGTAGATTTGGATAGAAAACACTCTAAAGTTTCCAAAACTGTTAAAATAGTGTCTGTGAGTATAACATAACTGATTTGGCAGGCGAAAACCTGAGAAAAATCCATTCAGGAAGTCGTTTTTTGGGGGGTTTTGTAGTTTTCTATTCAATGTCATTACAGTATCCATTGACTTAGGACTCAAATTGCAGTTTCTATGCCTTCCACTAGATGTCAATCGTCTTTAGAAATTGTTTCAGGCTTGTATTCTGAAAAATGAAGAAGAGCAGTCTGAATGAGTGGACCCTAAAGTGTCACAGAGCTTTTTCATGCGCGAGACCGAGAGAGTGCGTTTCTTGTTTACCTTTTAAATTGACAACGCTATTGTCCGGTTTAAATATTATCGATTAGTAAGGCTAAAAACAACCTGAGGATTGAATAAAAACATCGTTTGACAAGTTTCTATGAACTTTACAGATACAATTTGGATTTCTTTGTCTTCCTGTTTTGACTGCGTTTGAGCCTGTGGATTACTGAAGAAAACGCCCAAACAAAACTGAGGTTTTTGGATATAAAGAGACTTTATCGAACAAAAGGAACATTTATTGAGTCTGCTGAGTGCAACCATATGAAGATCATCAAAGGTAAGGAGATCATCAAAGGTAAGGGATTCATTTTATCTCTATTTCTGACATGTGTAACTGTTCTACTTGGCTGGCTACTGTTTGTAATGATTTGTCTGCTGGGTTTGTAATGATTTGTAATGATTTGTCTGCTGTTCTCAAATAATCGTAAGGTATGCTTTCGCCGTAAAGCATTTTTAAAATCTGACACCGTGGTTGGATTCACAAGGAGTTAATCTTTAAACCTATGTAAAATATGTTTTGTTTTCAGAATCTTTTAATGAGTATTTCTGTATTTGAATTTGGCGCCCAGCAGTTTCACTGGCTGTTGAAGAGGTGGGACGCTACCGTCTCACGTGCCCAAGAGAGGTTAACCTTTCTAGGACACACGTTCCCCTAGCGGAACCCCACATTCCGCTGAAAAGGCAGCGCGGGAAATTAAAAAATATTTTTTTGAAATATGTAGCTTTCACACATTAACAAGTCCAATACAGCAAATGAAAGATAAACATATTTTTAATCTACCCATCGTGTCCGATGTAAAAAATGCTTTACAGTGAAAACACAACATTTGATTATGTTAGATCACCACCAAGTTCAAAAACCACACCATTTTCCCAGCCAAAGATAGGAGTCACAAAAACAGAAATAGAGATAAAATGAATACTAACCTTTGATGATCTTCATCAGATGACACTCATAGGACATCATGTTACACAATACATGTATTTTTTGTTCGATAATGTGCATGTTTATATCCAAAAATCTTAGTTGTTCCATGTTCAGAAATGCCTCCAAAATATCCAGAGAAATTGCAGAGAGCCACATCTAATAACATAAATACTCATCATACACTTTGATGAAAGATACATGTTTTACATATAATTAAAGATAAACTTGTTTTTAATGCAACCGCTGTGTCAGATTTCCCCAAAAACTTTACAGAAAAAGCACACCATGCAATAATCTAAGACGGCGCTCAGATAAAAACAACATTTCTCCGCCATGTTGGAGTCAACAGAAATACGAAATTACATCATAAATATTCCCTTACCTTTGATAATCTTCATCAGAATGCACTCCCAGGAGTCCTAGTTCGACAATAAATTGTTGTTTTGTTCGATAATGTCAATTATTGATGTCCAAATAACTACTTTTGCTAGCGCGTTTAGTACACCTATCCAAACGCTCGTGCAAGTCACGCATAACGTCGGTACGAAAACTTCAAAAAGTTATATCACAGGTCGAATAAACTTGTCAAAGTAAGTAGAGAATCAATCTTCAGGATGTTGTTATCATATATATCCAATAACGTTCCAACCAGGGCATTCCTTCGTGTCTGTATAAGTTATGGAACGCAAGGCGATATCATGTGGAATGCGCATGACCAGGAACTGGCAATCTGCCAGACCACTGACTCATTCCCCTCTCATCCGGCCCCACAACACAGTATAAACTTCATTCATTGTTCATTCAACGCAAACAAATCCATATCTTCCTGGGATTTGAATAGGCGATGAGTTGAAAAACAACCAGCCTCTGAATTTCCACTTCCTGTTTGGAAGTTTGCCTGCCATATGAGTTCTGTAGTACTCACAGACATATTTCAAACAGTTTTAGAAACTTCAGTGTTTTCTATCCAATAGTAATAATAATATGCATATATTAGTATCTAGGACAGAGTAGGAGGCAGTTCACTATGGGCACGCAATTCATCCAAAGTGAAAATGCTGCCCCCTATCCCTAAAAAGTTAACTAACTATTTGGTTAACTTTAGCTAGCTATGACAATCGGTTTGTATTGCTAATACTCTACCGATTAGGATTATGGTTCATTTTTTTGCTAGCATGTCTAAACAAAAGACTCCACTTCGCCAGATGTTTACATGACCCATCAAGTTAGCCAGGTGTGTCTGATGGTGATTACGGCTATCTATTGTTTAATAATATATTTGTACCTGGAATTTGTCTTTCAGCATCAGTAGAACACGCCTGACTCTCCTCCACCAGTCATACAAGGAGAATGGTCTGATGCCTCCCATCAAAAAGAGAGCTGGCCCAAGCAAGCACAGGTTACACCTGAATCATCAGGACTTGCAGTGAGTGGTGAACTTCATCAACAACTACGCAGAGGATAATGCAATAGTATTACCAGGACACCACCCAGGACACAAACACTTGGTGGAAACCTGCAGCCATCCCAAGTGACAAAAGCAGTGGTGTGGTGTCTCTACAAGGAATCGAAGACAACATCCATTGTCACGACCTGATGTTAGAGAGCCTTTTTATGTCTCTATTTGGTTTGGTCAGGGTGTGATTTGGGGTGGGCATTCTATGTTTTGCTTTCTATGATTTTGGTATTTCTATGTTTAGGCCGGGTATGGTTCTCAAATAGGGACAGCTGTCTATCGTTGTCTCTGATTGGGAACCATACTTAGGTAGCCCTTTCCCTCCTTTTAGAGTGGGAAGTTAACTTTGTTTGTGACACATATCCCTTAAGCTTCACGGTTGTTTTGTATTGTTTATTGTTTTTGTCGGCGTCATTTCTAATAAAAAGGAATATGTACGCTCACCACGCTGCGCTATGGTACAGTTCTTTCAACGGGCGTGACAGGTATGTTAAGCATAAACAACACATTTTGATTATTTAATTTACCTCCAACATGATTGGCACTACTTTTGTTGATCTCACATTTTTTTTGTTATTTCCTGTTTTACGGCTTTGATGCTCTGGAGCCTGGTGTTGTTGTCGCCAAGGAGCGTTTGGACTCAGTCGGGACCAGGTTTCAGCTGCTGCGCAACGCTGACATCCTCCTCCCATAGATGGTATGCCTGTACAAGCACCACCTGGATTGGACACAGCTAGACAAACATATATTTTTAAGAAGATCAAGGAGTTTTGCGACGAAGAGGCTATGGACATCACATGCCCTGCACCAAAGTCAAGGGCAGGACAGAAACAGGCTCTCCGAATATAGGTTCGGATGGACCAGTTCATCACTGGGGGTGAGTTCCCAGTCATCAGCACTATCTACAGTGCCTCTATTCAAATGACTCTCTCCTAACACACAAGCCATATGTTGCTGCTACAATAATTGTTTTATCCATCACTGTACCCCTGATTGTATGCATATAACTACCTCATCTATCACTGATATCGTTATTATTGTACATACTGTATATTATTTTCTTGTTATGTTGTTCTTGTACATACTGTATATTATTTTCTTTATATTGACACTATCTGTTTCTGATATTGCTACTATGCAAGTAACCATTTCGCTGTACCGTTTACACCTTCTGTAGAGACCCATCCACTTAGCAAGATGTGGCTGGGGGTTATAGCGTTTCTTTCACATGACCCATCAATGTTAGACAAGTGTGTCTGGGTAAGCGTTTTCTAATATTTATAAAATATTTTTATCTGGACACTTTCTGTTTACTGGAATTTTTCCTTATTGTAGGCTACTACTTTTACTGCTTTTAGTCTTAGTCTTTACTACACTACTCACTGTTTAGCACATGACCTCATGTGAATCCTTAAAGATATGGGTGGGGCTGGCTTAAGAGTGTGTTTACAAGTTTATCTACTTTCAAACCAGAATAAATTTCCCATTGTTCTTCAAATACAGTGTATGATATACCATTTTGTAGCTCTGTGTCTCTGCTTTTATCCACAATTTCAAATTTTGCTACATAAGACCGAATCAAGGCGGTCGGTCACATATGATTCCCATAATGTTGCCCAATAATTTAAATCAATAACTCATCGTTTTAGTCAAAGTGTGATTTGGGGTGGGCATTCTATGTTTTGTGTTTCTATGATTTTCTATTTCTATGTTTTGGCCAGGTATGGTCACATATGATTTCCATAATGTTGCACAATAATTAAAATCAATAAGTCATCGTTTTAGTCAAAGTGTGATTTGGGGTGGGCATTCTATGTTTTGTGTTTCTATGATTCTCTATTTCTATGTTTTGGCCAGGTATCGTTGTCTCTGATTGGGAACCATACTTAGGTAGCCTTTTTTCCCACCTGTCTTTGTGGGAAGTTGACTTTGTTTAGGGCACATAGCCTTTAGCTTCAAAGTTTGTTTTGTAGTGTTTATTGTTTTTGTTCGGCGTCATTTCTAAATAAAAATAATATGTACGCTTACCACGCTGCACCTTGGTCCTCCTCCTTCAACAGCCGTGACACAAAGTATGATATATTTGGGCTTGACGTGGGAAATCTGAAGTGGGAACTTCAGAGTTTTCTTTGTTAATGCTGTGTGTTTCCCCGATAAAATGATGTCCATATATTACGTTTCTTTTCAGGGCTGGGTTTAGTTAATTTAGAACCACCTACAATGTTCCACATGCGGACTCATTACTTCCTGTTTACAACCTATTGCTACTGGCTTACTGCTGTCTGCAATGCACTTCGATCGGGAGCTACTGGGCTGACGGTAAAATGATGAAGGAAAAAAAAGAGCTATTCTAGCTTTTAATGAGCTTCTGATTTTCACTTGTAACCAGTCTGGCCAGGCTAACAAAGCTAATGACCTTCACCTACTTGACAGGGGCTAGTAGCTTCATGTGTACCTAGCTAACATTAACTGGATAACTAGTGATGTGGCTAATGTCAAAGTGGATGAAGTGGATAAGTGACATGTCAACAGAGCTGGGACACCTCATAATTTCTGGCTACATGTTATTGACACAGCAGCGCAACAGTAACAAGCAAACAGGTGTAGCTAGCTAGTAGCAGTTGGTTGGCTAGCAAGCTAAGCATAACTACCTGTGCAGTGAAGTTATTCACTGATTTACCAGTACTGCACTGCATAATGATAGCAAATGAGATAGTGTCTTCAAAACTGCAAGGTGTGTCTCCAGTAATGTATGTCATTAAGCAGACGCTTTTATCCAAAGAGACTTACAGTCATGCATGCATAAATTATTTTATGGGTGGTCCCAGGAATCGAACCCATTCCTGGCACTGCAAGAGCCATGCTCTACAAACTGAGCTACAGAGGACCGCAGCCTAGCTGTCAAATGGCATGTGAATTGCTGGCCAATATGATACAAAATGCTGCAAAGTACACGAGTAAATGATTTCAGTTCAGGTAAAGTTCTGTGAACTGCGGTAACACTTTACTTGACACCTAGTGTCATAACACGTAATGATACGTCATTAACCATGTCTTAATATGTCATAAATTGGTCATAACACTGTCATGAACTGTTGTGAAATATATTACATTATTTGATTGCTGATTATGACACCTACATAAGAGTGTCAAAACCTGCAAAATATTCCATTATAAACTGGGTGGTACGAGTCCTGAAAGCTGATTGGCTGATAGCCATGGTATATCAGACCGTGTACCATGAGTATGACAAAACATTTATTTGTATTGCTCTAATTACATTGGTAACCAGTTTGTAATAGGAATAAGGCATCTCGGGGGTTTGTGATATATGGCCAATATCCCATGGATAAGGGCTGTGTCCAGGCACTCATTGTTGTGTCGTGAAGAGCCCATAGCCGTGTTATATTGGCCATATACCACACCTCATCGGGCCTCATTGCTCAATTATACCATAGCCTACTTGTCAACAGCCTTTTTATGTTATATAACATTTTCTGAAATGTACTACATGCTCCTACCCCAAATCTCTGTTGCTGATGACTGGGGTGAATGCAGGTGCAGATTTCAGGAGCCAGACACCCTCTTTTTGACTGATGACTGACATAAAGGCATGTACGTGATAGGCTTATCTGGTTTATATGATTCTGATCATCATAATGCTTCTTGACAGTGTCATAAAGTGTATTTTCTTAGTCCAAGTAAAGTGACACCGTATAGTTATAATGCTTCATGACAGTGTCAAACTGTATTTTCTATGTCCAAGTGACAGAACTATTAGGACATATTACGACATGGTTATGATCGAGTCGTAATGTGTTATGATGCTAGGTGTCAAGTAAAGTGTTAGCAAAGTAATATTGTATAGCTGCCTATTTATGCTGTTTTCTCTTAGGATACCCATCCCAGCCCCCATAAGTGAAACCATGAACAAACAGACACCTTCCTCTCCTTGGAGAATGCTTGAGTATATCATTGTACTGTATGTCAATGTCAAGTTCATAGAATTTAGGCTATACATTGATCCATAACAGACAGAGAATGGCGCTGCATTGGAAAGTGGCGGTTTTACGGGCTCCTGACCAATTGTTCTATTTTCTGTACTTTTTCGCTCTGATCTTAACATTTTTTGTACGTAATATTCCCTCCGTCGTTTCCTATGACCAAAAAATTACTTCTGGACATCAGAGCAGCTATCACTAACCTCGATTTGGACTGGGACTTCTGCATCACTGAGTTGGAGGCGAAAGACATATAGATTTTTCCCCGACACTCGAAGGAGGAGGAGACGGTGCTATAGAGGTCAACACGCGGGCACTCTGATAAGACTACAGCGGCGAGTAAATGAAACGCTTTACCCTCCATTCTATTAGCAAATGTGTAATCGCTGGAGAACAAACTGGACAGAATAAACAGAATAAACGGAACATTAAGAACTGTAATATACTATGCTTATCGAAGTCATGGCTGAACAAGGACATGCATAATATACAGTGCTTTCGGGAAGTATTCAGACCCCTTGACTTTTTCCACATTTTGTTAGGTTACAGCCTTTTCTAAAATGTATTAAATGTTTATTTCCCCCTCATAAATCTACACACAATACCCCATAATGACAATGCAAAAACATATTTTTTGACATTTTTGCTAATAAAATCCCCAGCGGATATATCACATTTACAAAAGGATTCAGACCCTTTACTCAGTGCTTTGTTGAAACGCCTTTGGCAGCGACTACAGCTTCTAGTCTTCTTGGGTATGACATTACAAGCTTGGCACACCTGTATTTGGGGAGTTTCTCCCATTCATCTCTGCCTATCCTCTCAAGCTCTGTCAGGTTGGATGGGGAGCGTTGCTGCACATCTATTTTCAGGACTCTCCAGAGATGTTCGATCTGCTTCTGGCTGGGCCACTCAAGGACATTCAGAGACTTGTCCCGAAGCCAATCCTGAGTTGTATTGGCTATGTGCTTAGGGTCGTTGTCCTGTTGGGAGGTAAACCTTCGCCCCAGTCTTGAGGTCCTGAGTGCTCTGGACCAGGTTTTCATCAAGGATCTCACGATCCTGACTAGTCCCTGCCACTGAAAAACAATTCCTTTGACCTTATGGCTTGGTTTTTGCTCTGACATTCACTGTCAACTGCGGGACTGTCACGATCGTTGGAATGAATGGACCAAGGCGCAGCGTACTTCAGACCCCGCTCTGCTCATGGCTCCGCCAACTTCGGTGGTGCCTCTGGTGCGGGGATTGTTGCCGGAAGCTCCGGACCGTGAATCATCGCCAGAGGAATCGAACTGTGGATCATCGCCTCCGGACCGTAGATCGTCGCTGGGGACTCCGGACCGCAGATCGTCGCTGGGGACTCCGGACCGCAGATCTTCGCCGGGGACTCCGGACCGTAGATCGTTGCCGGGGACTCCGGACCGCAGTCCAGAGCCTCCAGCAACGGTCCGCAGTCCAGAGCCTCCAGCAACGGTCCGCAGTCCAGAGCCTCCAGAGACGAGCTGCAGTCCAGAGCCTCCAGCGGGGGTTCCCAGTTCGGAGCTTCCGGCGACAATCTGCAGTCCGGAGCCTCCAGCGGTGGTTCCCAGTTCAGAGCCTCCAGCGATGATCCATGATTGGGAAACCTTTTTCCCACTTTCTGTTGTGGGATCTTGTTTTTGTTAGTTGCTGGTTTAGCGCTACAATACTTTACGTGTCGTTTATCTTTCTTGTTTTTTTGGTGTTCATTTAATAAATTCAAAATGTACGCCTACACTGCTGCACCTTGGTCTCATTCCGACGACAGCCGTAACACACCAGCTGTTGTTGACAAAGAGACACACCTTGATCTTACCGGAATCTGCCGATCTGTCCTGCCGATGCATATGCATAACCAGCTAGATTTACAGTGCCTTTGTAAAGTAATCAGAACCCTTGCATTTTTCTATATTTTGTTAAATTTCAGCCTTTATCTAAAATGTATTAAATTAAACATACAGAAGTATTCAGACCCTTTGCAATGAGAATCAAAATTGAGCTCAGGTGCATCCTGTTTCCATTGATCATCCATGAGATGTTTCTACAACTTGATTGGAGTCCACTTGTGGTAAATTCAATTGATTGGACATGATTTAGAAAAGGCACACACCTGTCTATATAAGGTCCCTGTCACACCCTGACCTTAGAGATCCTTTTATTCTCTAGTTGGTTAGGTCAGGGTGTGACTGGGTTGGGCAATCTATGTTTTCTATTTCTTTGTTGGCCTGGTAGGGTTCCCAATCAGAGGCAGCTGTCTATCGTTGTCTCTGATTGGGGATCATATTTAGACAGCCTTTTCCCACCTATTGTTTGTGGGATCTTGTTTTTGTGTAGCTGCCTGTGAGCAGCCCAGAACGTCACGTTTCGTTTTCTTCTGTATTGTTTTTGGTAAGTTTCATATTTATTAAACATGTGGAACTCTAAGTACGCTGCGCCTTGGTCCATTCATTCAGACGAGCGTGACAGAAGATCCCACCACCCACGGACCAAGCAGCGTACCCAGGAGGAGCAGGGATCCTGGGCCTGGGAGGAAAGCCTGGAGTGGAGGACATCCTTGACGTGGGATGAAATCATTCCAGGAGACAGAAGCCTGCCCTGGAAGCAGGCGGAGGCAGCGAGGGAACAACAACGACGACACCGGGGTTCGCGGCCACGACGGAAGCCCGAGGGGCAGCCTCAACACATATTTGGGGGGGCACACAGGGTGGTTGGCGGAGCCAGGGTTTGAACCAGAGCCAACTCCCCGTACTCACCGGGGGGAGCGTGTAACCGGTCAGGCACCATGTTTTGCGGTGATACGCACTGTGTCTCCAGTGCGCATCCACAGCCCGGTGCATTCTGTGCCAGCTCCTCGCACTTGCCGTGCGAAAGTGGGCATCTGCCCAGGATGGGTGGTGCCGGCTCAACGCGCCTGGTCTCCAGTGTGCCTCCTCGGTCCAGGATATCCTGCGCCGGCTCTACTCGCTGTATCTCCGGTGCACCTTCACAGCCCAGTGCGTCCTGTGCCAGCTCCCCGCACTTGCCGTGCGAAGGTAGTCATTTGTCCAGGACGCGTTGTGCCAGCTCTACGCTCCAGACCTCCAGTGCGCCGCCACGGTCCAGTATATCCTGTGCCGGCTTCACGCACCCGGCCTCCAGTGCGTCTCCCCAGCCCGGTACGTCCTGTGCCAGCTCCATGCACCAGGCCTCCAGAGACGGTCTGCAATCCAGAGCCTCCAGTGATGATCCATGGCCCGGAGCCTCCAGTGACGATCCATGGCCCAGAGCCTCCAGTGACGATCCATGGCCCGGAGCCTAGAGTGACGATCCATGGCCCGGAGCCTAGAGTAACGATCCATGGCCCGGAGCCTCCGGCAACAGTTCCCGGTCCGGAGCCTCTGGCGACCATCCACGGTCCGGTTCCTACGGCGACGATCCACGGTCCGGATTCCCAGGCAACGATCTACGGTCCGGTTCGAGTCTCCGGCGATGATCCACGGTCCGGTTCCTCCGGCAACGAATCACGGTCCGGAGTCTCCGGCGACGATCCACGGTCCGGCTCCACAGAAGCGGAGGGATCAATGTAGGGAGCGGGGGTTACGTCCCGGGTAGATGCCCACCCGGACACTACAGGTTAAGGTTTGCGGCCGGGAGGCGCATCTATGGTGGGGTACTGTCACGCCCTGACCTTAGAGAGCCGTTTTATTTCTCTATTTGGTTAGGTCAGGGTGTGATTTGTTGTCTATTTCGTTGTTTTTGGCCGAGTCCTCTACTCCGACAATTAATCCACACATAAAACGGTCAACTGAATCGTTTCTAGTCATCTCTCCTCCTTCCAGGCTTTTTCATCTTTGAACTTATATGGTGATTGGCATCTACACTTTCATAGTATTACCACGACAACCGGCAAAACATTTAGTCTTTCCATCACCCACGTGGGTATAACCAATGAGGAGATGGCACGTGGGTACTTGCGTCTATAAACCAATGAGGAGATGGGAGAGGCAGAACTTGCAGCGCGATCTGCATCAGAAATAGGAATGACTTCTATTTTAGTCCTTGGCAACGCAGGCGTGCGCGAGCAGTGTGGGTGCAATAATTGAATAACATGGTTTCTACATTTATTTTGCGACGCTCGCGCACGCGACGTGTCCAGCCTGGTCAGCATGTTATGCGCACCATCTGTAGATGAACATGTATATGTTAACTGGAAGAATTTCCATTCATTGAATGTTCAGATCTGCGATGCCCGTATGCAACTACTCAATGTATGCGCCAAGTGTCCAGGGTCTACGCGCGATTCATTCTGTGCCACAGCAGACTAGGCCTGCGTCTAGAAGCTGGTGAGAGTGGAGGAGGGTGGCTTCTCGGTGAGTTATGTTTTTCAGTGTATAATAGCCTATTAACCGTGCTTAATAATGTAACACAACGGTTTTACCCTATTAGGTGACCGGGGCTATCCACTGAAAACATGGCTCTCACTCCCTTTGCCGATCCCCAAATAGCAGCGGAAATGCGCTACAATTTGGCACATGGCAGAACAAGGTCGGTTGTGGAGCGTACCATCGGACTGCTGAAGGGCAGGGGGCAAACTCCTCTACAAGCCAGAGAAGGTAACTTCATTTAATAAAAATACAAAACTTAAATGTAGTTTTGAAATCGGTCAACTTAAAGCAACATATACCAACATTTCATATTTAGCATTTTATTGAAATTGCACACCCAAAGGTTCTGGCAAAATAGCTGAAAACCGTTTTTAATTTGGCCCTACGGTTACTGAGATGTCCCCTTGAAGCTTGTTCATTTTGTAGCAATACTAGTGTAAATGAATGGAATCAGCTGATTGCAACAAAATGCTAACAGATTAAGGGGACATCTCAGTAACTGTAGTGCCCATTATTAGTGCAAGTTTGTTTGACAAGAACATTGGGGTGTGCATTTTCAAACCTAATTATAAAATGTTGGCCTGTTTTAAGAATTAATGGTTTCCCTCCCCAATCACACATAATACTGGCATGTCGTTTGCTCCACAACATAGCCCTGAGGCATGGTATTGAAATGGATGCAGAGATTAGAATGAACCCCTAAGAGCCTCCTAACCCACCACCCAATGGATCACCTACCCAGGCTGATGCAGTGAAAAGGAGGCGGCAGCTCATACAGAGATTGGTGGTGAGAAACAGAATGCCAGACAATATTCAAAGCATAGGTTTGTCATTCACGGTGTGAAAAACGTTCAACAATTGCATTATGTAAATTAATCAAAACCCTGCATATTCTTCAAAGTTCAGACACAATCTGCCCAACCAATGTGTTCAACTTGTTCTGGGTTTGCAGGACTGAGGCGGTCAACACGCAAACTGTAGACGTGGACGCAGACGTGAATGGACCCTCTACACCTGTGGCCAAACCTTCCCCCTCACCTGCTGATTTGGGAGCCTCACGCACTTTATCCCTGGGTGGAGGGTGCACGGGCTGCAATGCAGCTTTCCTTGGTGGAGGGGGCACACTCCCCCATTTCTATGTGAATAAAATAAATCAGTGTATGACTTGTATATTAAGTTACTGACAACCAAGTTTCACATTCTCTTAATATCATGACACAAGACGAGACCCAGATGCAGACACAGGAGGCAGATGGTTGGAGTCTTACAATGTTTAATAATCCAAAAGGAGTAGGCAAGAGAATAGTTGTGGACAGGCAAAAAGGTCAAAACCAGATCAGAGTCCAGGAGGTGCAGAGTGGCAGACAGGCTCGTGGTCAAGGCAGGCAGAATGGTCAGGCAAGCGGGTACAGAGTCCAGAACAGGCAAGGGTCAAACCGGGAGGTCTAGAAAAAAGAGAATAACAAAGGCAGGAGTACAGGAAAACCGCTGGTTGACTTAGAACATACAAGACAAACTGGCACAGAGAGACAGGAAACACAGGGATAAATACACTGGGGAAAACAAGCGGCACCTGGAGGGGGTGGAGACAATAACGAGGACAGGTGAAACTGATCAGGGTGTGACACTTAATTACTTACCCTGATCCAGTGATGCAGTTGTGGGGGTTTCACGTGCCGACTTCACCGTTTCAGATGTTACTGCTAAATTATGTAAAAGTTGGGATTAAACCATACAAAAAATAAAAATAAAGCAAAAAACAAAATAGAAGAAACTCACCTTTTTTGAAACATTCAATGTCGCCGTCGGAGCATGTGCCAGTGTATGCGCTTTCACCAATGATTGCCCAGATGCTCTGGTCCATTTGGGAGAGCTCCACCGTGCCAGGCCCCCCTCCCGTTGCCTTAATGCTCCGGTTATGAATGGCTATTCCTTTTCTCCCTTGCAGTTTAAGGTCAGACCATTTCTTTTTCACATCAGCCACAGTTCTGTCTTGCTGCCACCTCGTTCACTGCAGCGGCGACACACTCCCAAGCTACCTGTTTGGCTTTGTTTGTCAACCCACTATTTGTCCACCAAATAATACGTGTGGCCTGTTTTCAATCTCCCCTACCATAGCCGTGATCTCGTCTTCCAAAAGTTTTATTTTTTGGTCCATAGCTATTCCTGACTAAACCCTTATTTGTGCTTGCATTCTATAAGGGGAAATCACTGATTGTAAGGCACGTTCAGGTGCCGTCAATTTTAAGTTAATTTGAGATTTATAGATCACAGGTGCGTAAATTACAAATGGGCTTCTTAGAAACTGTGTAAGCAAGGTTATTTATGCTCAGTATCTTTTATGAGTCCAATGTAAGCACACCGTTGGAAATGATCTTACGACTAAGTTCAAGTATAAATCTAAGATTTTTTTTATAAATGAGGCCCCAGATGTGCAAAGCTCTGAGACTTACCCAAAGAGACTCACAGCTGTAATCACTGCTAAAGGTAATTCTAACATGTACTGACTCAGGAGTGTGAATACTTATGTGAAATAGATATTTTTGTATTTCATTTTCAATAAGTTTGCTAAACAAAAAACAACAACATATTTTCACTTTGTCAATATGGGGTATTGTGTGTAGATGGGTGAGGTAAAAAATCTATGTAATCCATTTTGAATGAGGGATATGAATAATTTCTGAAAGCACTGTATCCCAACCAGAAGCCATGGATTACAGGTAAAATCCACACTGAGCTAAAGGCTAGAGCAGCCGCTTTCAAGGTGTACGCCCTCCGACAAACCATCAAACAGGCAAAGCTCAAAACGTAGTACACTGGTTCTGACGCTCGTCAGATGTGGCAGGGCTTGCTAACTATCATGGATTACAAAGGTGAACCCACCTAAGAGCTAACCAGTGACGCGAGCCTACCAGATGAGCTAATACCTTCAATGCTCGCTTTGAGGCAAGCAGCACTGAACCATGCGTGAGAGCACCAGCTGTTCCGGATGATAGTATGATCATGCTCTCCATAGCTGATGTGAGTAAGACCTTTTAAACAGGTTAACATTCACAAGGCCGCAGGGCAAGATGGATTACCAGGACACGTACTCAGAGCATGCGCTGACCAGTTGGCAAGTGTCTTCACTGACATTTTCAACCTCTCCCTGACCCAGTCTGTAAAACCTATATGTTTCAAGCTAGCCACCATAGTCCCTGTGCCCAAGAATGCCAAGGTAACCTGTCTGAATGACTACCGCCCCATGTCACTCACATCTGTAGCCATGAAATGCTTTGAAAGGTTGTAAATGGCTCACGTCAATACCATCATAACATAAACTCTGGACCCAATCCAATTTGCATACCGTTCAAACCGATCCACAGATGACGCAATCTCTTCTGCACTCCACACTGCCCTTTCCCACCTGGACGAAAGGAACACCTACGTGAAAATATTGTTCATTGACTACAGCTCAGCATTCAACACCATAGTGCTCTCCAAGCTCATCACTAAGCTAAGGAGCCTGGGGCTGAACACTTCCCTCTGCAACTGGATCCTGGACTTCCTGACTGGTCTCCCCCGGTGGTGAGGGTGGGCAGCAACACATCCACCATGTTGACCCCCAACAGGGGCCCCTCAGGGGTGCGTACTCAGTCCCCTCCTCTACTCCCTGTTCACCCAGATCAGCGTGACTATCAATAAGTTTGCCTACTGTGTGACGGTGGTAGGCCTAATCACCGACGACAATGAGACAGCCTATAGGGAGGAGGAGGTGTGGTGCCAGAACAACAACCTCTCCCTCAACATGGGCAAGACAAATGAGCTTATTGTGGACTACAGGAAACAGAGGGCTGAACACTCCCTATTCAGATCTATGGGCCTGTAGTGGAGCGGGTCGAGAGCTTCCTCGGTGTGCACATCACTAAGGATCGATCATGGTCCAAACACACCAACGCAGTCGTGAAGAGGGCACGACAGGAGGCTGAAAAGATTTGACATGTGCCCTCAAATCCTCAAAAAGTTTGACAGCTGCACCATTTAGAGCATCTGACTGGCTGCATCTCCGCTTTGTATGGCAACTGCTTGGCATCTGACCACAAGGCGCTAAAGAGGGTAGTAGGTAGGGCTGTTGCGCTCATTGTATTACCGCTACACCGGCGGTCACGAGTCATGAAGGCAGTCAAATTCCACATGACTATTTAGTCACGGTAATTAGGCTTCTCCTAAGCTCTGATGCTGCTGCTGGTAATTAGTAGCCTACCAAACTTGCTAACTGCCTGGTACTCAGCACTCTGTTGTCCCTCTAATCACTCTGACATCAATGCAAATGTATTTGAAAATCTAATCAAACACTTTGTGAGAGCCCGTGAGCTCATGTTGCGCTCCATTTCTATAGGCTATGCAATTGTGGGAAAAAAACAGAGTGATGGCAGCTAATAAAAAGAGGAGGACCCATCAGCTTTCTATAGGCTAAGCCTACTGTCACGCCCTGACCATAGAGAGCTTGTTATTCTCTATGTTGGTTAGGTTGTGGTGTGACTAGGGTGGGTCATCTAGGGGTTTATATGTCTATGTTGGTCTGTTATGGTTCCTAATCAGAGGCAGCTGTTTATCGTTGTCTCTGATTGGGGATCATATTTAGGCAGCCATTTCCCCTTTGTGTTTCGTGGAATCTTGTCTATGGATAGTTGCATGTTAGCACTATTATTAGCTTCACGTTTCGTTTGGTATTTTGTTGTTTTTGTTCGGTGTTCATTTAACCTCTCTTGGGTACGTGAGACGTTAGCGTCCCACCTCTTCAACAGCCAGAGAAACTGCTGGGCGCCAAATTCAAATACAGAAATACTCATTATAAACATTTTGAAAAAAAACATATTTTACATAGGTTTAAAGATGAACTTCTTGTGAATCCAACCACGGTGTCCGATTTAAAAAAATGCTTTACGGCGAAAGCATACCTTACGATTATTTGAGAACATAGCCCACTAGACAAATCATTACAAACAGTAACCAACCAAGTAGAACAAGTCAGAAATAGATTAAAATGAATCCCTTACCTTTGATGATCTTCATATGGTTGCACTCAGCAGACATTCATTTACTCAATAAATGTTCCTTTTGTTCGATAAAGTCTCTTTATATCCAAAAACCTCAGTTTTGTTCGCGCGTTTTCTTCAGTAATCCACAGGCTCAAACGCAGTCAAAACAGGCAGACAAAAAATCCAAATTGTATCCGTAAAGTTCATAGAAACATGTCAAACGATGTTTATATTCAATCCTCAGGTTGTTTTTAGCCGAAATAATCGATAATATTTCAATCGGACAATAGCGTCGTCAATTTAAAAGGTAAACAAGAAAGGCACTCTCTCGGTCTCACGCATGAAAAAGCTCTGTGACACTTTAGGGTCCACTCATTCAGACTGTTCTTACTTCCTAATTTTTCAGAATACAAGCCTGAAACAATTTCTAAAGACTGTTGACATCTAGTGGAAGGCATATAAACTGCAATTTGAGTCCTAAATCAATGGATACTGTAATGGCATTGAATAGAAAACTCCAAAACCCCCCAAAAAACTACTTCCTGAATGTTTTTTTCTCAGATTTTTGCCTGCCAAATCAGTTATGTTATACTCACAGACACTATTGTAACAGTTTTGGAAACTTTAGAGTGTTTTCTATCCAAATCTACCAGCTATATGCATATCATATCTTCTGGGCCCGAGAAGCAGGCAGTTTAATTCCGAATGCTGCTCCCTACCCTAGAGAAGTTAATAAAGGAAAATGTACGCCTACCACGCTGCACCTTGGTCCATTCATAATGACGAGCGTGACAGAAGATCCCACCACAAACGGATCAAGCAGCGTGGACAGGAGGAACAGGTATCCTGGGCCTGGAAGGATATCCAGGAGTTAAAGACGTCCTGGACTTGGGAGGAGATAGTGGCAGGAGACGAAAGCCTTCCATGGAAGCAGACGCAAGCGGTGAAGGAAGGAGAGCGACAACGCCGGGGTTCGCGGCCACGACGCGAGCCAAAGAAGCCGCCTCAAAATATTTTTTGGGGTGGGGCACACGGGGTGGTTGGCGAAGTTGAGGTGTGAGACCGAGGAGTTTTTGGACAAATTGGGGGAGAGTGAAGCGCGAGAGCTATTGGTTTGGCGTAGTATGCATGGCATTCGTCCTGAGGAGCGTGTTAGCCGTCCGATGCCACCTGTGTCAGCTTCCTATACTCGTCCTGAGGAGCGTGTCATTTGTTCGGTACCATGTGGGCCAGTTCTACGCACCAGGTCTCCAGTGTGCCTCCACAGCCCAGTACTTCTTGTGCCTGCTCCTCGCACTCTCCCTGAAGTGCGTGTCCCCAGTCAGGTACGTCCTGTGCCTGCTCCTCTCACTCTCCTTGAAGTGCGTGTCCCCAGTCAGGTACGTCCTGTGCCTCCTCCCCGCACTCGCCCTGAGGTGCGTTTCATCAGCCTGGTGACACCTGTACCGGTCCTACGCATCAGGCCTCCAGTGCACCTCCACAATCCAGAGCTTCTGGCAACAGTTCCCAGTCCAGAGCTTCCGGCGACAGTTCCCAGTCCGGAGCTTCCGGCGACAGGTCCCAGTCCGGAGCTTCCGGCGACAGGTCCCAGTCCGGAGCTTCCGGCGACAGGTCCCAGTCCGGAGCTTCCGGCGACAGGTCCCAGTCCGGAGCTTCCGGCGACAGGTCCCAGTCCGGAGCTTCCGGCGACAGGTCCCAGTCCGGAGCTTCCGGCGACAGGTCCCAGTCCGGAGCTTCCGGCGACAGGTCCCAGTCCGGAGCTTCCGGCGACAGGTCCCAGTCCGGAGCTTCCGGCGACAGGTCCCAGTCCGGAGCTTCCGGCGACAGGTCCCAGTCCGGAGCTTCCGGCGACAGGTCCCAGACTGGAGCTTCCGGCGACAGATCACAGTCCGGAGCTTTCGGCGATGTTTCACAGTCCTGAACCTCCTGAGACGAACCGCGGTCCGGAACCTCCTGAGACGGTCCGCGGTCCGGAACCTCCAGCTGGGGTTCTCAGTCCGGAACCTCCGGCGACGATTCACGGTCCGGAGTCCCAGGCAACGAACCACGGTCCGGAGTCCCCGGCAACGATCTACTGTCCGGAGTCCCCGGCGACGATCCAGGGCCCGGTTCCTCCGGCGACGATCCACGGTCCGGAGCCTCTGGCGACGAGTCACGGTCCGGTTCCTCCAGTGACAATCCATGGCCTGGAGCCCTCGGCGCCAATCCACGGTCCGGAATATCCGGCGACGATCCACCGTCCGGTTCCTCCTGCGACGACCCACGGTCCGGTTCCTCCTACGACGATTCACGGTTCGGTTCCTCCTGTGACGATCCACGGCCCGGAGCCCTCGGCGATGATCCACGGTCCAGAATATCCGGCGATGATCCACGGTCCGGTTCCTCCGGGAACGACCCACGGTCCGGAGCTTCCAGGAACGACCCACGGTCCGGAGCTTCCGGCAACGATCCTCGCACCAGAGCCGCCTTGGAGGAAGACGTATCTGCGAGTGGAGTGGGTACTTCGCCCCGCACCGGAGCCGCCCCCGTCGGTAGATGCCCACCCGGACCCTCCCCTATTGAGTCAATTTGCGGTCAGAGTCCGCACCTTTGGGGGGGTTACTGTCACGCCCTGACCATAGAGAGCATGTTATTCTCTGTTGGTTAGGTCGGGGTGTGACTAGGGTGGGTCATCTAGGGGTTTATATGTCTATGTTGGTCTGTTATGGTTCCCAATCAGAAGTGGCTGTTTATCGTTGTCTCTGATTGAGGATCATATTTAGGCAGCCATTTCCCCCTTGTGTTTCGTGGGATCTTGTATATGGATAGTTGCATGTCAGCACTATTATTTGCTTCACGTTTCGTTTGGTATTTTTGTTCGGTGTTCATTTAATAAAGGAAAATGTACGCCTACCACACTGCACCTTGGTCCATTCATAATGACGAGCGTGACACCTACAATATTTATTTCTCAACTTTCTTAATATTAAGCACATTGCTTATATTTACAAAAGGAGTATAGCCAACCTGGCTGGCATGAAAATAAACCACATGGAAAAACGTCCTCCATTTGCTATTTCAATCAATAAATCAAAGTTATTTATAAATCCCTTTTCACATCAGCCTATACAGAAACCCAGCCTAAAACCCCAAACAGCCAGCAATGGAGATGTAGAAGCACGGTGGCTAGGAAGAAACCTAGAGAGGAACCAGGTTTGAGGGGTGACCAGTCCTCTTCTGGCTGTGCCGGGTGTAGATTATTAGATGACCAGCGGGGTCAAATAATAATAATAATCACAGTGGTTGTAGAGGGTGCAACAGGTCATCACCTCAGGAGTAAATGTCAGTTGGCTTTTCATAGCCGAGCATTCAGAGTTAGAGACAGCAGGTGCAGTAGAGAGAGGAGTCGAACACAGCAGGTCCGGGACAAGGTAGCACGTCCAGTGAACAGGTCAGGGTTCCATAGCCGCAGGCAGAGCAGTTGAAACTGGAGCAGCAGCACAACCAGGTGGACTGGGGACAGCAAGGAGTCATCAGACCAGGTAGTCCTGAGGCATGGTCCCAGAGAGGAGAGGGAGAGTGAGAGAGAGCAAATTAGAGGAAGCATACCTAAATTCACACAGGACACCGGATAAGAGGAGAAATACTCCAGACATAACAGACTGACCCTAGCCCTCCGACACAAACTATTGCAGCATAAATACTGGGGGCTGAGACAGGAGGGGCCGGGAGACACTGTTGCCCTGTCCGACGATACCCCCGGACAGGGCCAATCAGGCAGGATATTACCCTACTCACTTTGCCAAGGCAGAGCCCCCACACCACTAGAGGGGTATCTCCAAACCACCAACTTACTACCCCAAATCAAATCAAATGTTTTTTGTCACAAACCCATGGTTAGCAGATGTCAATGCGAGTGTAGCAAAATGCTTCTGCTTCTAGTTCCGACAGTGCAGCAAAATCTAACAAGTAATCAAAAAATTAACCAACAACAACCAAATACACACAAACTAAAGGGGTAAATGAGAATATGTACATGTAAGTATATGGATCAACAGATGGTACAATAGATGGTATAAAATACAGTATATGCATGTGATATGAGTAATGTAACAGTGGCATTGTATAAAGTGACTTGTGATTGGGTCTCAATGTAGGCAGCAGTTAGTGATTGCTGTTTAGCAGTCCAATGGCCTTGAGATAGAAGCTGTTTTTCAGTCTCTCGGTCCCAGCTTTGATGCACCTGTACTGACCTCACCTTCTGGATGGTAGCAGTGTGAACAGGCAGTGGCTCACGGTGGTTGTTGTCCTTGATTATCTTTTTGGCCTTCCTGTGACATCGGGTGCTGTAGGTGTCATGGGGGGCAGGTAGTTTGCTTCCGGTGATGCGTTGTGCAGACCCCACCACCCTCTGGAGAGCCTTGTGGTTGAGGACAGTGCAGTTACCGTACCAGGCTGTGAAACAGCCTGACAGGATGCTCTCGATTGTGCATCTGTAAAAGTTTGTGAGTGTTTTGGGTGACAAGCCAAATTTCTTCAGCATCCTGAGGTTGAAGAGGCGCTGTTGCGCCTCTGTGTGGGTGGACCATTTCAGTTTGTCTATGTGTACACACAGGAACTTAAAACTTTCCCACCTTCTCCACTGCTGTCCCTTCGATGTGGATAGGGGGTGCTCCCTCTGCTGTTTCCTGAAGTCCACGATCATCTCCTTTGTTTTGTTGAGTGAGAGGTTGTTTTCCTGACACCACACTCCGAGTGCCCTCACCTCCTCCCTGTAGGCTGTCTCGTCGTTGTTGGTAATCAAGCCCACTACTGTTGTGTCGTCTGCAAACTTGATGATTGAGTTGGAGGTGTGCATGGCCACACATTCGTGGGTGAACAGGGAGTACAGGAGAGGGCTGAGCATGCACCCTTGAGGGGCCCCAGTGTTGATGGTCAGCGAAGTTGAGATGTTGTTTCTTACCTTCACCACCTGGGGGTTTGTTAAAATCTCCAGTTACAATAAATGCAGCCTCTGGATATATGGTTTCCAGTTTGCATATAGTCCTGTGAAGCTCCTTGATGGCCATCTTGGTTTCTGCTCGAGGGGGAATGTACACAGCTGTGACTATAACAGACGAGAATTATCTTGGTAGGTAAAATGGCCGGCATTTGATTGTAAGGAATTCTAGGTTGGGTGAGCAGAAGGACTTGAGTTCCTGTATGTTGTTATGATTACACCCTGAGACAAGGCTGAGTATAGCCCACGAAGGACTCCCCCACGGCACAAAACTGAGGGGGGCACCAAACCCGGACAGTAAGATGACTCAACCCATTCAAGGGATGCACCCCTCCTAGGGACAGGGTGGAAAAGTCAGTGACTCAGCCCCGTAAAAGGGTTAGAGGCAGAGAATCCCGGTGGAGTGATGGGAACCGGCAAAGCAGAGACAGCAAGGGTGATTCGGTGCTCCAGTGCCTTTCCATTCAACTTCACACCCCTGGGCCAGACTACACTCAATCATAGGACCTACTGAAGAGATTCATCTTCATTAAAGACATAAAGGTCAGACCGAGTCTGCGTCTCTCACATGGATAGGCAGACCATTTAATTCAAATTGAGCTCTATAGGAGACTGCCTACAGCTGTTTGCTTAGAAATTCTAGGTGCAATAAGGAGGCCTGAGTCTTGTGACCGTAGCATACGTGTAGGTATGTACGGCAGGACCAAATTGGAGAGATAGGTAGGAGCAAGACCATGTACTGCTTTGTAGGTTAGCAGTAAAACCTTGAAATCAGCCCTAGCTTTTACAGGAAGTCAGTGTAGAGAGGCTAGCACTGGAATAATATGATAAAATGTTTTGGTTCTAGTCAAGATTCTAGCAGCCGTGTTTAGCACTAACTGAAGTTTATTTAGTGCTTTATCCGGTAGCCAGAAAGTAGAGCATTGCGGTTGTCTAATCTAGAAGGGACAAAAGCATGGATTAACTTTTCTGCATCATTTTTGGAGAGATAGATTCTGATTTTTGCAATGTTACGAATATGGAAAAAAGCTTTCGTTGAAACAGTCTTGATATGTATGTCAAAAGAGAGATCAAGGTTCAGAGTAACGCCGAGGTCCTTCACAGTTTTATTTGAGACGACTGTACAACCATCAAGATTAATTGTCAGATCTTGGGACCTAGAACTAGCATCTCTGTTTTGTCCGAGTTTAAAAGTAAAACATTTTCTGGCATCCACTTCCTTATGTTTGAAACATAGGCTTCCAGGGAGGGCAATTTTGGGGCTTCCCCATGTTTCATCAAAATGTACAGCTGTGTATTGTCCGCATAGATGTGAAAGTTAATATTATGTTTCCCGAATGACACTACTAAGAGGTCAAATATATAGTGAAAACAATAGTGGTCCTAACATACAGTTGATTTGTCAGAGGACAAACCATCCACAAAGACAAACTGATATCTTTCCGACAGATAAAATCTAAACCAAGCCAGAACTTGTCCGTGTAGACCAATTTGGGTTTCCAATCTTTCCAAAAGAATGTCATGATCGATGGTGTCAAAAGCAGCGCAAAGGTCATGGAGCACGACAACAGATGCAGAGCCTTGGTCTGACGCCATTAAAAGGTCATTTACCACCTTCACGAGTACAGTCTCAGTGCTATGATGGGACTCAGTGCTATGATGGGACTGAAACGTTTCGTATTCATTGTTTGTCTTCAGGAAGGCAGTGAGTTGTTTTTTCAATTTTTTTTGGAGAGGAATGGGAGATTCGAAATAGTTGCATCCCTGTTGAGTCTATCGGCCTGTCTTAACTTATAGCCTGTGAGAAAGACCCGATCACTTGAGGGAGACCTTTGTGAGTGAGAGATGCTTCGGCTGGTTTGGATTGCACAGCACATTCAGGGAGAAGGGCACAATGCAACACACTGGGCAGCAAACGGCATGTTTTTTTAGGGTGCATTACGGCCACCGTGAAATTCGATGCATTCTCAAGTGCTTGTCAAATTGTGAATAACATACTATTGGAGTGTGTACAGCCTGTGCAGAAAACAAAGCAGAGGTCATGCCTCTCCATCAACTTTTTTCAAATCATTATTAGAGTCTCATCATGTAGCCTTACAATGTATTAAACATATACCCCAACATTTGTAGATCAGCTAAAGTTACATGAATAATTCTAAATTAAGCAAATAGGAGTACCTATTTGCTTAATTTAGAATTATTCATGTAACTTTAACTTCTTAACCGCTCAACACAGAATGTGCGCACTCCCTGAAATCATTTGGAGAAAATATTTATATTTTATTCAACTTTGTTCAATTGTATTCTTCATAATATAAAATAATGCCACTGAATTATAAGCAAATCTTGTCTGCTAAGTGAACTAGTGTAGCCCAGTGTAACTGCTATTCTTTTCTTCTGAAATAGACTACATTGTCTTCATTGTCACAGCGTGGTGAGCGTACATTTTCTTTTATTTAATCAAAATGACGCTGAACAAAACTATAAACTCTACAAAAACAAACCGTGAAGCTCAAAGGCTATGTGCCCTAAACAAAGTCAACTTCCCATAAAGACAGGTGGAAAAAAGGGCTACTTAAGTATGGTTCTCAGAGACAACGATAGACAGCTGCCTCTGATTGAGAACCACACCCGGCCAAACACAAAGAAATACACAACATAGAACATAGAATACCCACCCCAACTCACGCCCTGCCCTGACCAAACCAAAATAGAGACATAAAAAGGATCTCTAAGGTCAGGGCGTGACATTCATATCATGTTTTTTTAGACCTGTCTAAAATAAATTATGAATTTATTGTGAAGGTAAGGCTATATTACATGGATTTATTAGACTTTTAAACTGGCTTGTAGGCTATGTGTGGAAGCCAGGAGATGCTACATGTGTTTATGTTAATTAACGGTCAATTACCGTGAGACCGACAGTTATGTTCTTGACAATCACCGACTGACAAAATTTTGTGACTGCCACAGCCCTAGTAGTGCGTACGACCAAGTACATCACTGGGGCCGAACTCCCTGCCATCGAGGACCTCTATTTCAGGCCCTACAAATTGTCAAAGACTCCAGCCACCCAAGTCATAGAATGTTCTCTCTGCTAACGCACAACAGGCAGTAATGTAGTGCCAAGTCTGGGACCAAAAGGCTTGGCACTGAACAGCTTCTACCCCCAAGCCATAAGACTGCTGAACAGTTAATCAAATGGCTACCCAGAATATTTACATTGACCCCCTTCATTATTTATGTCTTTACTTTTTGCACTGACTCTCTTGCACTGGCTCTATGCAGAGTCACTAGACTCTACCCACACACTCATACACTCCAACACACACACGTATACACACTAAATATGGTCACACACAGATGCATATTGATGCCACACACACACTCACACATAGACACACTTTCACACTCTTCACATACACTGTTTATTATATATCCTGATTGCCTAGTTACTTTTACCCCTACCTACATATACATACTGTATTACCTCAATTACTTCAACTACCTCGTACCCCTCCCTGCACATTGACTTGGCACTGGTACTCCCTGTACATAGCCTCGTTATTGTTATTTTATTGTGTTACTATTTATTTTTATTTAGCAAATATTTGTTCTTACTTTTTAACTCTGCATTGTTGGGAATGTTCTCGTAAGTAAGCATTTCACAGTAGAGTCTACACCTTTTGTATTTGGCGCATGTGACCAATACAATTTCATTTGACAGACAATGTGACTATTCACTAACTCCACCTTTCTGTCTGTGTTTCATGAGTCAACAGACAACAACAATTCATCTTCACTGCAGTTTGTCCAGGAAATTGGTATGTACACATTCATTTGAGGAGCTTACTGTGAAGGTGGGCTTCTGTCACTGTAAATAAAATCATAACTCAAACAAGCTCAGAAAACTGAGAAAGAGCGGATTCTCTCTCTCCCAAAAAATGCAAATCAGGTCACCGTCCACGATTGTCCAACCCTGCTAAAATCCCTACACCACCTAGGTGAAGTAAAGTAGTGTCGGGACTACCACAAGGCTGGACAATCATGGGTGGCTTGACCCGGGTGTTGATGTACACAGTGGGTAGGAACCCAACCTCACTGTCTTGACTGTACAGAGAGAGAGAATTCCTTGGCCTGATTCTCAGTTCTCTTGGCTAAACTGAGAACAGCAAAATGGTCATCTTTGGACCAATCCATGACAGACGTAGACAATTCAACAACCTACAGTGCCTTGCAAAGGATTCTTCCCCCTTGGTGTTTTTCCTATTTTGTTGCATTACAACCTGTAATTTAAATTGATTTTTATTTGGATTTCAAGTAATGGACATACGCAAAAGAGTCAAAATTGGTGAAGTGAAATACAAAAAATTGATTGGTTCAAAAAATCTAAAAAAAAAATGTATGTAAAAGTGGTGCGTGCATGTGTTCAACCCCTTTGCTATGAAGCCCCTAAATAAGATCTGGTGCAACCAATTACTTTTAGAAGTCACATCATTTATTAAATAAAGTCCAGCTGTGTGCAATCTAAGTATCAAATGATCTGTCACATGATCTCAGTATACATACACCTGTTTTGAAAGGCCACAGAGTCTGCAACACCACAAAGCAAGGGGCACCACCAAGCAAGCGGCACCACGAAGACCAAGGAGCTCTCCAAACAGGTCTGGGACAAAGTTGTGGAGAAGTACAGATCAGGGTTGGGTTATAAAAAAATATCAGAATCGTTGAACATTCCACTGAGCACCATTGAATCCATTATTAAACAACTAACCAACCAAGAGGGGGCCGCCCACCAAAACTCACGGACCAGGCAAGGAGGGCATTAATCAGAGAGGCAACAAAGAGACCAAAGATAACCCTGATGAGCTCCAAAGCTCCACAGAGGAGATTGGAGTATCTGTCCATAGGACCACTTTAAGCCATACACTCCACAGAGCTGGGCTTTACGGAACAGAGGCATTGCTTAAAGAAAAAAATAAGCAAACACGTTTGGTGTTCGCCTTAAGGCATGTGGGAGACTTTTGGCCATCAAGGAAAACGCTATGTCTGGAACAAACCCAACACCTCTCATCACCCCGAGAATACCATCCCCACAGTGAAGCATGGTGGTGGCAGCATCATGCTTTGGGGGTGTTTTTCATCGGCAGGTACTGGGAAACTGGTCAGAATTGAGGGAATAATGGATGGCACTAAATACAGGGAAATTCTTGAGGGAAACCTGTTTCAGTCTTCCAAAGATTTGAGACTGGGACGGAGGTTCACCTTCCAGCAAGACAATGACCCTAAGCATACTGCTAAAACAACACTAGTGATTTAAGGGGAAACATTTAAATGCCTTGGAAAGGCCTAGTCAAACCCGGACCTCAATCCAATTAAGCATTTGTTGTTTGACTTAAAGATTGCTGTACACCAGCGGAACCCATCCAAATTGAAGGAGCTAAAGCGGTTTAGCTTTGAAGAATGGGCAAAAATCCCAGTGGCTAGATGTGCCAAGCTTAGAGAGACATACCAAAAGAGACTTGCAGCTGTAATTGCTGCAAAAGGTGGCTCTACAAAGTTTTGACTTTGAGGGGGTGAATAGTTATGCACGCTCAAGTTTTTTGTCTTATTTCTTGTTTGTTTCACAATAAAAAATATTTTGCACCTTAAAAGTGGTAGGTATGTTGTGTAAATCAAATGATGCAACCCCCCCCCCCAAAAAAAACAACTCTATTACAGTATACACATTCTGGTGTTATTAGTCAGAGAATACACACTAGTAATTTTGTACTCAATACACTGAACGTACGTTAGGAATATTGAGTTGCACCCACTTTTGCCCTCAGAACAGCCTCAATTCATTGGGGCATGGACTCTACAAGTTGTCGAACGAGTTCCGCAGGGATGCTGGCCCATCTTGACTCCAACGATTCCCACAGTTGTGGCTGGATGTCCTTTGGATGGTGGACCATTCTTGATACACATTGGAAACTGTTGAGTGTGAAAAACCCAGCAGCGTTGCAGTTTTTGACACACTCAGATCGTTGCGCCTGGCATCTACTACCATACCCTGTTCAAAGTCATTTAAATATTTTGTCTTGCCCATTCACTGTCACATCTGCTCCCGCTCTTCCCCCCCAAGCGCCAGGCAGCCTGCATCATGCACTCCTGCCATCTATTACGCACACCTGCCTTCCCTCGTCTCACGCATTAGCGATATTGGACTCACCTGGACTCACTCATCACCTGTTTATTACCTCCCCTATATTTGTCAGTTCCCTTGCTCTTTTCCCTGCTGCTACATTAATAGTTTTTTGTCTGTGTTACCTGTTTGCTAACGCTATTACTGTCTCGTTCCATGTCCGTTCTATATTAAATGTTTTACTCCCCGTACCCTGCTTCGTCTCTCCAGCGTCATCCCATGTGCCATTCACGATCTGAATGGCACACATACACAACCCATGTCTCAATTGTCTCAATGCTTAAAAATCCTTCTTTAACCCTCCTGCTGTGTTTGTTTCATGTTAATTAATTATGTGTTCCCGGTCCAAAATGACCGCATCATTATAGCTGGTTATAAATCCATAATAATATATATATTATCACCTAATGTTGTGTTAGATCTTTTTATCAACTTAAGTGCTTTTGAACATTACACATTTTGAACTTCTATTGCTATTTATGGCCTGTAGGCCTCATTGACCTGAGCTCAAATAACTAGGTTTTGAGTAAAAAAAGCATAATGTATGGATTATTTTGACTATAACAAATATTCAGATGAAACATATTGTGCTATTTATCACAGACTACTTTGTGTCAGTCAAAGATATGATCAAGAGCCTCACATACAGTATATCGTTTGGTCATTATGCTACCACAGAATGAATTGTGTGTAAGGCCTCAAAAATGCTTCATATACCAGAGCTGCGAGAAAAGTTTTATATATTTTTGAAACAATGTTGATTGATTTTTTGTGAGTGCCAACAGAATGCCAACAGGTGTGGTTCCCGTGGGGGAAAGATTCTGTTGGGGAAATGATCCTGGGGGCGTTGTCATGGATGCCAAGAAGGGGAGTGAGGTGTGTGTGTGTGTGTGTGTGTGTGTGTGTGTGTGTGTGTGCTCAAACACATGCATGTGGGGGTCTGGGAAAGGAAGTGTGTCCATCTGATGAATGGGCATGTGCCTGAACTAAATTTTATACACTAATTGTAGTCCCTCCCATTCATTTCTAATGACCGGTCATTTTTGACCGGGAATACCACAGGTGTACAAAAGTTAAATAAAACATCCAAAATGTAATGAAAATCCTCTAAATGTATATTGTGTGTTCAGATGCCCAGTGTGGACAAAGTCATAGAACCTTATGACAATCAGAGAGAGAACTTGTAAATCGGTCCAATTCGACCGGACACAGCAGGAGGGTTAACCTGTATCCTCCCCTTCATCAACACTGATTAAAGTGGATTTGACAAGTGACATCAATAAGGGATCATGGCTTTTACCTGGATTCACTTGGTCAGTCTGTCATGGAAAGGGCCGCTGTTCCTAATGTTTTGTACATTCAGTGTACATCAACAGTGTAATAACATCTGGATTAAGTTTTATAATACTAAGTAGATAATAAGAAACATACAGTAGAATTACATGATACAGTTAACTGACAAAATTAAGTGTCATAATTGGGCGTTGGGCCACCACTCGCCAGAACAGTTTCCAATGCACCTTGGCTTAGATTCTACCAGTATCTGGAACTCTATTGGAGGGATGTGACACCATTCGAAATTCGAAATTCCATAATTTTGTGTTTTGTTTATGGTGGTGGAAAATGCCAGAATCTCACATGTTCAAATGGGTTGAGATCTGATGACTTAGACGGCCATGATTTACATTGTTTTCATGGTCATCAAACCATTCAGTGACCACTCGTGCCCCATGGGTGGGAGCATTGTCATCCTATGGGGGCATAGCCATGGTAGCAAAACTAATGGCCCAAATTATGGCATGCCCATGACCAAAAGCATCAGGAACCACACCTGTGTGGAAGCACCTGCTTAAATATACTTTGTATCCCTCATTTGCTGAAGTTTTTCCATTATTTTGGCAGTTATCTGTATGTAAACCTATACATTGCAAGATGTTAATGCACTTGGTACAAAGTATAATTTCTGATTTGACCAAGTGACAACCTTATTCTAACCAGCTCATCAAAACAATGTGGCAAGAAATTGGGCTATTGTATTTGTAGCTAGCTATATTTCTATAAAAATATTGGTCCGTATTATAGCTAGAGTCCATCACTGATACAGGCAGGAGTTGCTTTCCTTTGCTCCCTATAAAACATTTTAGGGCCAATTGTTATATTGGTCGTCTAGTAACCAGCTAGTGGGAATACATGTAAACATACAGTTAACTAGGTCGTTCCAGCTGTTGTTCAGTTACAAGCTAGCTAAATATGTTTACACAACTCAGAGTGTGGGCTGTGCACATGGAGGAAGGTGGAGAAGTGCACACACAACTTATCAATATTTATAAGGAGCAATGCTTCTGTGTTCGGAGGGTGAAACTAAATGAGCATCTCCGCACAAGGACATGAATTGCATCGAAATAGTGGTGCAACTTCCTCTGGAGGGTCCTTTAAAGGTGTTACACATAGGATTTGGGGGAATTTTTGCATTGCAATTTCAGAAAATGTCCATAATATACTGTATCTGGTGCTAATAGTGGAATGATAGTGTTTCACAACAGCGTGTATTTAAGGATGCACGCCACTGTGAAAATATTGACCAAGAAAAAAAGAAAATACATATAAAATAATTTGTCTTGTCTCCCCGTGCTTCATAATTTTCCATCAATTCGCAAGAAGTTTAATGTTTTTTTACATTTTTTATTTCACCTCTATTTAACCAGGTAGGTCAGTTGAGAACAAGTTCTCATTTACAACTGTGACCTGGCCAAGATAAAGCAAAGCAGTTCGACACATACAACAACACAGAGTTACACATGGGATAAACAAACATACAGTCAATAATACAGTAGAAAAATAAGTCTATATACAATGTGAGCAAATGAGGTGAGTGGAAGAATGTGCAAAGTAGAGATAGAAATAATGGGGTGCAAAGGAGCAAAATAAATAAATACAGTAGGGGGAGAGGTAGTTGTTTGGGCTAAATTATAGATGGGCTATGTACAGGTGCAGTAATCTGTGAGCTGCTCTGACAGCTGGTGCTTAAAGCTAGTGAGGGAGATAAGTGTAGATCTGCGTAGTGGTGGATCAGAGAATCAACAGCAGCAAGAGCGACATCATTGATATATACAGAGAAAAGAGTCAGCCCGAGAATTGAACCCTGTGGCACACCCATAAAGACTGACAGAGGACCGGACAACAGGCCCTCCGATTTGACACACTGAACTCTATCTGAGAAGTAGTTGGTGAACCAGGCGAGGCAGTCATTTGAGAAACCAAGGCTATTCAGTCTGCCGATAAGAATGCGGTGATTGACAGAGTCAAAAGCCTTGGCCAGGTCGATGAAGACAGCTGCATAGTACTGTCTTTTATCGATGGCAGTTATGATATCGTTTAGGACCTTGAGCGTGGCTGAGGTGCACTCATGACCAGTTTGGAAACCAGATTGCATAGCGGAGAAGGTACGGTGGGATTTGAAATGGTCAGTGATCTGTTTGTTAACTTTGCTTTCAAAGACTTTAGAAAGGCAGGGCAGGATAGATATGGGTCTGTAACAGTTTGGGTCTAGAGTGTCTCTTCCTTTGAAGAGGGGAATGACCGCGGCAGCTTTCCAATCTTTGGGGATCCAAGACGATACGAAAGAGAGAGAGGGGTAGCAACAATTGCGGCGGATAATTTTAGAAAGAGAGGGTCCAGATTGTTTAGCCCAGCTGATTTGTAGGGGTGCAGATTTTGCAGCTCTTTCAGAACATCAGCAATCTGGATTTGGGTGAAGGAGACGCGGGGGGGGGGGGCTTGGACAAGTTGCTGCGAGGGGTGCAGAGCTGTTGGCCTGGGAAGGGGTAGCCAGGTGGAAAGCATGGCCAGCCATAGAAAAATGCTTATTGAAATTCTCGATAATCGTAGTTTTATCGGTGTTGACAGTGTTTCCTAGCCTCAGTGCAGGGGGCAGCTGGGAGGAGGTGCTCTTTCTCTCAATGTATCTCACTGGAGAAAGCATCCGTGCGAGTGAAACGGCGGCACTCTGTCTCTGTATGTGTAGGCCATCTATCTGATGCCGTCTAGTCAAAAAGAGTATGACATTGTTGCCACCCGTAACATTGAATACAAGAGAAGCCAGCAAGCATTTGGCCTCCCTCGATAATAAAAAAATATATAATAATAGCCATTCAGCATTTTGCTAAACTGAGTGAGCTGTGAATGGTCCTGGCACACCAATAAAGGGTCAAGGGAAGCCAGTTTGGATTTTGCTTCACCCCAATCACCCCAAAAACCAAATGTCAGTTACAGAAACAAATTGAAATGTTGCATCTCTTTGTATTGTTGTCTTCTGGTGGTTAGCTAGCTAGATAAAATTGTCCCTTTCCTAAATTAGCCATGGATGGAGATAGGGATTTGGACTTGTGATTTTACTTAATTCTCCGTACTAGCCAATGATTATAATGGCAATTCTGATCCAACCACGAATTCATACAGTACATTGTGCCCCTTGCCTGAGAGGATGGTAGTTCAATATGTAGCTAGATGTAGTAGGCTAATGCTAACTAGCTGAGTCATCGTTGCCCATGAAAGGAAGTTAGGCTAGAGAGCAAGAATTTTAGCCAGGTAGCCTAGGCCACCAAAAACTATTGTAAAAGCGTGTCCTGTATAACAGAGTGATAGAACATTTTGTCAACATGAAATAGAGGAGGATGGCATTGGCGTTTCTCTACAAGTAGGGTAAGTAAACATATTTCTCTACTTGTTAGCACACACACACACACACACACACACTTAGAATTCAGTTTCCATGGACAGCCACATCATATTTAGCTTATGTTGATTGGACTAAATTGTTTTTGGTATCTTTTAGTTGTTACTGTTTTAGACTAAGCATAGGTGATTTGATGATGTTGAAAGGTTAAAGTTGAGATGGTGTTGGAATAGTGGAGGCAGCTCCATTTACATGCAGAAACTCTCTGTGTTTCTAAATAAATAGTTGTTAAGTTTCCGAAAATGTCGGAAATTTTTACTTGTTTGACCATGCTGTAGGTCATGTAACTGTTTGTTATATGCAATATGCTTTGTGGACTTCACCGGACAGAGGTTACTCTCCGGTTTTGTGATGAAACACAGGTGTGGTTGAATTTATTCTGCCACTGTGTCGTCTTATTGTCTTGGCATTAGGCTTATATATCACGGTGGAAAGGCATACACTATATATACAAAAGTATGTGGACACCCCTTCAAATTAGTGGATTTGGCTATTTCAGCCACACCCGTTGCTGACAGGTATAAAATTGAGCACGCAGCCATGCAATCCCCATAGACAAACATTGGCAATTGAATGGCCTTACTGAACAGCTCAGTGACTTTCAACGTGGCACCGTCATAGGATGCCACCTTTCAAACAATCAGTGCGTCAACATTTTGCCCTGCTAGAGCTGCCCCTGTCAACTGTAAGTGCTGTTATTGTGAAGTGAAAAGGTCTAGGAGCAACAACGGCTCAGCCGCGAAATGGTAGGCCACACAAGCTCACAGAACGGGACTGCCGACTGCTGAAGCTCGTAAGAACACGTCTGTCCTCGGTTGCAACACCAACTACTAAGTTCCAAACTGCCTCCAAACTGCCTCTGGAAGCTCGTCGGGAGCTTCATGAAATGGGTTTCCATGACCAAGCAGCCGCACACAAGCCTAAGATCACCATGCGCAAAGCCAAGGGTTGACTGGAGTGGTGTAAAGCTCACCGCCATTGGACTATGGAGCAGTTCTCCGGAGTGATGAATCACGCTTCACCATCTGGTTTGGCGGATGCCAGTATAACTCAACCTGCCCAAATGCATAGTGCTATCTGTAAAGGAGGAAAAATGGTCTGGTGCTATTTTTCATGTTTCGGGCTTGGCCCTTTAGTTCCAGTGAAGGGATACAGCATTCAATGACATTCTGACTTTGTGGCTACAGTTTGGGGAAGCCGACTGTGAGCCAGCCCTAATCGCCCAACATCAGTGCCTGACCTCATTACTGCTCTTGTGGCTGAATGGAAGCAAGTCCCTGCAGCAATGTTCCAACATCTAGTGGAAAGCCTTCCCAGAAGAGTGGAGAGTGTTATAGCATATTAATATTAATGCCCATAATTCTAGAATGAGATGTTCGATGAGCAGGTGTCAACATACTTTTGGTCATGTAGTGTATGAACAAACAGGTTATAGCGCAAACAATGCAATTATCACAACACATAAGCTGTAATATGGCAGTTTTTTCCTGGCTTGACTTTCCCAGTTATTTTACCCACGCACCGCTACTGGTGTTTCACAGTATTACTGAGTCACTGTTGTGATTGGCTGTGATATTCGTCTATTGATTTCTCCCGCCGGAGCGTTATCTGTTGTTAAACTGGGAAAGTTGTTCTGATTTTGTGTTTGAAATTGCTCAGTAATTTACTGGAAATTACTATGTAACACCATTATTTATATATTATGTGTATGTGTAAAGTGCAAAGTGAGCGTTAACGGGCATAAATTATACATACTTTTTTACTGTGCGGTCCGCGGTGCGGCCATCACAAAATTGCATTGTGAAATAGCAAACTACAGCTAATTCATGCTAATGCCCGTTAAAGGTCTAATCAATCAGATGTGGTCATTTGGGTCATGTTAACTGTCACCAACTAGGCACAAAGGCCATAACACAGATGGAAGAGATGGTCATCATTGATGTTGTAAATGTCAATAAGGTTGGTTGATTTAGGCTTCCAAGGCTTTGCATAGTCTGCTGTGCCTGACCTGTTGGCCCAAGGGACATGTGATCTTTCAGAGTAATCTTTGGTCAGCTCTTAGAAGGAAGATGAAAGACCCATGGAAGCTTCTTCAAAATACCACATGTAAATGTCATTGGTGAGAGACACCTGAAAGAGAAACAGTGCAGCAGACCATGTATTAATAAGGAGATGGAACACCATAGTTATAGAGCATTATGAGTATGAGTATGTCATGATACAGCCCAGAGACATCTGTCCTTTATGGAGGTCAGTGTTACACTTGCCAGGAGATATTGTTGTTGTTAAAGCTGGAATCCGTAACGGTGAAACTGCCAAATCCATTTGCGATATTAGAACAACAAAGCCATTACTTCAGACAACAAACACTGTATTTTTCCCTCGGACATCGTTGCACATCAGCAGAGTTTGTAATGAGATATTCTTTTTTACCACGATGCTGGATGCTCCTCTACTCCGTTTCATAAACAAAACAATAAGAATAACCAATGTGCCTGGGGGCCTCCAGTGTCGCTGTTCCACCATGTAATGTTTGACGAAATGGTAGGATCTCATTTGAAGGAACAGTGAGGTCATATGCAACTCTACACTTGTTAGAATCAGATGCACTAGATAAGGGTTGGAGCGAAAACCTACATGTCGGTAGCTCTCCAGAAACAGGTTTGGAGAGCCCTGCTGTAGGGGAACCCTTTTTGGGCTTTGGATAACCTTTTTATATAAATTCTTTGATTAACCCTTTGTATAACCATTTGTTATACCATGGCATAGTTAAATACTAATTTCTGATTGTCTTGAATGGCATTCTAGAGCGTGCACTATTTCCCTATAACCCACGGTATATCAGCACGGTAGAATTCAATTACTATAGTTAACCCTTACATTTTCTGTTTGAGCTGCTTTTGAAAGCAAAAGTTGAATTTTCATAATAGCAAACTTGGACTGATGGTTTGGTGAGCTAAACTTGCAAGTATTTTTGTGTGGTTACCACGGCAACTACTGTAGCTATCTAGTAAACTTGGGAGATACTTCAGTGGATGTTGAACACATTTCTACAGGCAAATGAACACATTTCTGGATGCAATTGTGTTAAATTATACCCATGGTAAAAAAGGGATAATCAACTCGGGGCTCTTCTCTGGAAAATAATGCAAATCCGTGGAAGATCAGTTCCACTCCGCTACCACGTTGTGGAATACACCTTCCACATCGTTTATAATTTTTTCATAGAACGCATAGCCCGTCATTGATTATCCCTTATGTGTGGTTCTTAATTACACTGTTAGAACCAGATGGTTCACTATTACACAAAATTCCCGGCTAATGGTTGCAGTGAAAATACGGTAAATATACAAAAAGTTATTGTATTTTTAGAGCTGGATTAAGGTATTATTGCTGTAAGGGACAGTATGCTGCTGTATTCTGATTACTTGGGAGTCAATCTCACTTTGGAATTGAACTCACAACCTCTCGGTTGCCGGTGACCTGAAACCTCTCATGAAGAACCTTCTGCGTTAAACACTGTTAATCAATCATTTGAAGAGAATGAATGTTGTGTGAAAGAAAGATCTCTATTGAGGAGAAAAAAACAATCTATGGCACTGTGAAATACAATAGGAAAAATCTGTTCTATAACCGCATGATGTTAATATGACACCATAAAAGCATTCAGTTGCTGACAGTAGTACAAAATCGACAAGAGTGCTTCTCTATCATCTCTGTCGGTTTACATTTTGAATGCATTCTGATTCCCAATGGGGTTACACCTAGGATTAATCCACCCAGCTAGCCACCACATTATCAATGGAGACCCATCAGTCTGGAGAGAGGGACTTCATCCGAGTGAAAAAGAAGCAGGCAACTCCAGATACAGAAGAAGCAGCACTGCTTGCTTGGCACAGCACATGAATGTAACATTGTGTTGATGTCGCCGGAATAGTTTTCCTTGGCCAATATTCCTAGGCGGTTATGCAATAGATAAATATTTAAACTGAAGGATTTCGAATTGTCTGGGGGCCATGTTGAGACAGAGTGGGCTCCGGACTGGCAGTTTACTGGCATGGCACACACTGCATCAAGGCTTTTGACATGTGCATGTAAATACATGCAGTGCCTTCGGAAAGTATTCAGATCCCTTGACTTTTTATACATTTTGTTACGTTACAGCCTTATTTATTTTTTCTCAGGAATCTACACACAATACCCCATAATGACTAAGCGAAAACAGGTTTAAATTTCTTTGGGCAAATGTATAAAAAAACAAAAACAGAAATACCTTATTTACATAAGTATTCAGACCCTATGCTATGAGACTCAAAATTAAGCTCTGGTGCATCCTGTTTCCATTGATCATCCTTGAGATGTTTCAAGAATTTCATTGGAGTCCACCAGTGGTAAATTCAATTCATTGGACATGATTTGGAAAGGCACACACCTGTCTATATAAGGTCCCACAGTTGACAGTGCATGTCAGAGCAAAAACCAAGCCATGAGGTTGAAGGAATTGTCTGAAGAACCCTGAGACAGGATTGTGTCAAGGCATACATCTGGGGAAGGGTACCAAAACATTTCTGCTGCAGTGAAGGTCCCCAAGAACACAATGGCCTCCATTATTCTTAAATGGATGAAGTTTAGAACCACCAAAACTCTTCTTAGAGCTGGCTGCCCAGCCAAACTGAGCAATCAGGGAGAAGGGCCTTGGTCAGGGAGGTGACCAAGAACCCGATGGCCACTCTGACAGAACTCTAGAGTTCCTCTGTGGAGATGGGAGAACCTTCCAGAAGGACAAACATATCTGTAGCACTCCACCAATCAGGCCATTATGGTAGAGTGACCAGACGGAAGCCACTCCTCAGTAAAAGGCACTCGACAGCCAACTTGGAGTTTGCCAAAAAGCACCTAAAGACTCTCAGACCATGAGATGGAGTCCCATAGGGTGGCGCAAAATTGGCCCAGCATCGTCTGAGTTTGGCCGGTGTAGGCCTACCCCTATGGGACTCCCAATCACGGCCGGCTGTGATACAGTCTGGATTCAAACCAGGTTGTCTGTAGTGATGCCTCTAGCACTGAGATGCAGCGTCTTAGACCACTGCGCCACTTTGGAGCCCCATTGTATAAACTTAGTATTTTACCAAATAGAGATATCTTCTGTATACCACTCCTTCCTTGTCACAACACAACTGATTGGCTCAAACGCATTAAGAAGGAAAGAAATTCCACAAATTAACAAGGCACACCTGTTAATTGAAATGCATTCCAGGTGACTACCTCATGAAGCTGGTTGAGAGAATGCCAAGCTGTCATCAAGGCAAAGGGTGGCTACTTTGAAGAATATCAAATAAAAAAAATATTTGGATTTGTTTAACACTTTTATGGTTACTACATGATTACATGTGTGTTATTTCATAGTTTTGATGTCTTCACTATTATTCTACAATGTAGAAAATAGAAAAAATTATGAAAAACCCTGGTGTGACCAAACTTTTGACTGATACTGTATATCATTTGGCTCTCGGGCCCAGCCCTTATAAAACCATGCATTAATCTGGCCCTGTCTCTGTCATCTGGTCTCAAAGGTCTCGTTCATGTAACGGCATTCCTCCTCCTCTTCATACGAAGAGGAGGAGTAGTGATTCGACCAAAGTGCAGCGGGTTGTGAATACATAATGATTTATTAAAGCAAACGACGAAACACGAAAACAAACACTTGGAAGGATTACAAAATAACAAAAACGAATGTAGACTGACCTAAACCATGAGAACTTACATATAACACGAAGCACGTAGGAACAGGTACAGACTATAACAAACGAACGAACAAACGCTACAGTCCCGTGTGGTGCGCAGACACAGACACGGACGACAATCACCCACAAACAAACAGTGAGAACAACCTACCTTAATATGACTCTCAATCAGAGGAAACGTCAAACACCTGCCTCTAATTGAGAGCCATACCAGGCAACCCAAAACCAACATAGAAACAGAAAACATAGACTGCCCACCCAAAACTCACGCCCTGACCAATAAACACATACCAAACAACAGAAAACAGGTCAGGAACGTGACAGTTCACAAGAAGTGAACTGATGGCAGGCTCTCAAGAGAAAAATCATGCAGGATGTTAAGGACCAAATGAAGGGGCTCAAATGGGAAATTATCCAGGAGCTGAAACCCCACCTAGGTGTTGACCCCCCTGTGGGAAGAACGAAGAAAGCCATCGTCCTAGTATTCAAATTCATTGGGAGGTAAACCATGTTGCTACTGCTGCAACCAGGCTGGACACAATACCAAGTCTTCAAGAGGACTCTCAGAATATGGGCCGGCATAATCTATCCCTCCTGCTGAGGTTCAAGCGGTATGGTTAGCTGTGTGTGCTAGTTGCTTGTTGACGCCAATTGTGCGTCACCCCACGGGCACGAACCCAGAGTCTCTGGTGGCACAGCTAGCGCTTTGATGCAGTGCCCTAGACCATTGCGCCACCCAGGAGGCCCTATGGCTCATTGATTAAAGTGGCTAACAGGTGTAAGAAAAACAGACACGCGACCCTCAGTATAGTTTGAGGGTGATGCTATTTGCTTTTGACTGTGCCAATCCATACCCACAGACTATGTTCAAGGTAAATGATTGTGTAATCTAATATGGGTGAACTCCCTTTTAAGTGTTGATTGTCATATGGGTTGCAATCACTGAATGATTGACAGTGCTTGGCTAGCATGAGGCCTGTGTATTATACTGTATAAACAAAACATTAAGAACACCTGCTCTTTCCATGACAGACTGACCAGGTGACTTGGTAAATCCACTTCAATCAGTGTAGATAAAGGGGAGGGGACAGGTTAAAAATATATTTTTATGCCTTGAGACGTGTGCCATTCAGAGGGTGAATGGGCAAGACAAAAAAATGTAAGTGCCTTTGAACAGGGTATGGTAGTCGATGCCAGACGCAACGATTTGTGTCAAGAACTGCGACACTGCTCGGGTATTTACTCTCAACATTTTCCCGATGTTCCTAATGTTTGGTGTACTGTAGTGTATATCCTAGAAAATGCCAAACAAACACTCTTGACTCATTAGCTGCGACAGCCAACTCAGCTTTATTGTATGTTAATGCATTTGTGGAAATTCTATGCAATTGTTTCCCAGGATTATGCAATTTATGATATATTTCAAGCCACAGAGATTAAATACCTTGTTGTTTTAGCTTAATAGGTTCCTGTCGCCTACTTGTTCTGGCTCTGACCCTGTGTATTCCACACGCAGTAGAATGAGCGCCAGTTCATTTAGGTAATTGTATAGGAGAGTAATGCACTAAGGAAACATTGAGTTTAGATAGATAGGGATAAGTCCCTTTAAATCAAGAGCTATATGCCAATAAATGGTCATAAGAGGCATATTGACTGTATGGCCCCAGGTTCACAACAGTTTAAAATTGAACAGCAGATACATCAAATTATAGTTCTCTTTAACAGTTAGTCTTGAGACATTTAATGACCGTGGCCCCCAAAAATGTTGAGGTCATGAATCGATTCCAAAGGGTTGTTTGTTGAACACTAAACGCCAATCATTATGGTCAAGTCTCCATGGTAGCGCACTGTTCCAGATGGTTTTAACATCGAGACATCTACTCCCACAAAACAGCAGAACACGAGTTTTAAGTTTGCAACTTCTCTCCCTGGAAGTGGAAGAAGTTTTAATGAGGGGAAAAATATGTTTCAGTCACCTTGTGACATGTAAACACTGTTGGAGATTCAGTCTCTTTAAAAGCAGCTTCTTTTTTCCCCCTCGCTTTCATCTGTCTCATACTGTGGAAAGCCGTCCTGGTTGCATCGAGCCACCTCTTTCAACCCTACACCCTTCTCGTCTGGGAGAAAGCGCTCCAGTATTTATCCCTGATCCGAGGAGCACAGAAGGTCTGGGTAAGTGATGGTAGACACACAGGAGCAGACGAGGAGACGGGCAGATCAGAGGACAGCCTCGCCAGACAAGGGCCCAGCTGCCTATCTGTTACATAAAGGATTAGTGGTGGAGAGACAATGTTCTGTCTGCACGAGGCTAAACTTGTTAATCTCTCTCCCCCAACCTCACTCGCTCTTTTTTTCGTGCCATTTCACATTCTCTTTAGGTCTGACTTTCGGTTGCAACTTTAATTAGTTTTTGGCTTGAGGAAAAGTTGGGTGGTTTTGTCAGGTGATAAAATGGGAGTCTCATGCCAAATTGGGTTTAGGGTTAAAACAGTTTTTTATCAGTTTGAGGAGAATGAGGTAGAGGATAAAGGTGAAGGATAGAGAGGTGGAGACATTTGTTAACAGAATAGAAAGAGGAAGAAAAATGGGTCTTTCACTTATTTATTTTCTATTATCTAGACCACAATTCTAAATATGCTACATGACCAAAAGTATGTGGACACCTGCTCATCAAACATTTAATTTCAAAATCATGGGCATTAATATGTAGTTGCTATAACAGCCTCCACTCTTCTGGGTAGGCTTTCCACTAGATGTTGGAACATTGCTGTGGGGACTTGCTTCCATTCTGCCACAAGAGCACTGATGTTGCGCGATTAGGCCTGGCTCGCAGTCGGCATTCCAATTCATCCCAAAGGTGTTCGATGCGGTTGAGGTCAGGGCTCTGTGCAGGCCAGTCAAATTCTTCCATACCCATTTTGACAAACCATTTCTGTATGGACCTCGCTTTTAGCACGGGGGCATTGTTATGCTGAAACAGGAAAGGGCCTTCCCCGAACTGTTGCCACAAAGCACAGAATCGTCTGGAATGTCAATGTATGCTGCAGTATTAAGATTTCCCTTCACTGGAACTAAGGGGCCTAGCCCGTACCATGAAAACAGCCCCAGATCTTTATTCCTCCTCCGCCAAACTTTACAGTTGGCACTATACATTGGGGCAGGTGGCGTGCTCCTGGCATCTGCCAAATCCAGATGCGTCCGTCAGACTGCCATATGGTGAAGCGTGATTCACCACTCCAGAAAACGAATTTCCACTGCTCCAGAGCCCAATGGTGGCGAGCTTTACACCACTCCAGTCGATGCTTGGTATTGTGCATGGTGATCTTAGGCTTGTGTGCGGCTGCTCGGCCATGAAAACCCATTTCATGAAGCTCCCGACGAACAGTTCTTGTTGCTTCCAGAGGCAGTTTGAAACTCGGTAGTGAGTGTCGCAACTGAGGTCAGATGATTTTTACGCACTTCAGCACTTGGCAGTCCCATTCTGTGAGTTTGTGTGGCCTACCACAACTTGGCGGCTGAGCCATTGTTGCTCCTAGATGTTTCCACTTCACAATAGCAGCACTTACAGTTGACCGGGACAGCTCTAGCATGGAAGAAATTTGACAAACTGACTTGTTGGAAAGCTGGCATTCTATGACGGTGCCACGTTGAAAGTCACTAAGCTCTTCAGTAAGGCCATTCTACTGCCAATGTTTGTCTATGGAGATCGCATGGCTGTGTGCTCGATTTTATATACCTGTCAAAAATTGTTGGGTGGTAATTGCTGAATCCATTCATTTGAAGGGATTTATTTTAATGTTTCGGTAAAACAAAAAAGTTAAATTGTCTCCAAATGTACCCTCAACGGGATGAATAATGGTTTAAGACAGGGTTCCCCAACTGGCGGCCAGCGGGAATTTGGCCCACTTGTGATTTCATTTGGCCCCCCAAGTTTTCTGAGCAAAAAATATATATATAATGTAAACAAGGTCTGAAATGATTATGTTTTAGTGAAATATATTTGCTTCTTGTGGTCAATTTGCTGGCCCTGACCATCCGCTCAAGAAAAAAATTGTCCCGCAGCTGAATCTAGTTGATGATCCCTGGTTTAAGATGACCACACGCCCATCCTGCCATGGTCCTCCATTCATGAATTAGGCATAACAGCGCTAATTAAGAAAAATGACATTGTTAATCATTACCTCAAACAACAAAGCAAAACCAGGTGAGCAACAACATCTCAGCACCTGGACATCTTACAACACACAGGCTTTGTGCCAAATGACTCCCTATTTCCTATAAAGTGCACTACTTTTGATCAGAGCCCTATGGGTACACCAACCATTCAGTACTGACTTTCTTGTCTGTGCTGACTTCATTTGGGCACTGATCCTCGCAGCGGTGGAAGCATTCAATTCTCTAAGCGTGGGTGTATATTTGAAAGGATGTTCCCCGTTTTGCACATGGCAATTGAAATTGGAATTCAGTACACGTCATGTTTGCTTTCACTCTGCTCCAAAATGCCACAACACTGTGGGAGGTCACAGAGGGAGTTTGATGATGAAGATCATTGCATATGTGTTCTCCCCCATCAAAGAGACAAGGACCATCACCCCCGGAGAGCACTGCAAAAGGCAATACAAAACTCAAAATGCCCAAAATATTGATGTGTAATATAATGGTGAGACACTGACCTATCAAGAAGAAGAATGCAAAAAGGAAAGCATCCAAACAAGTTCTTCATTATCTAGGCATGTGCTCTCGTTGCGTGTCCTTCAATTTCACCTCACAAGTGATTTTAACAAACTGCTGCTCAACATGAGGCATAGATATTTTTACAATAGTTCACTTTAAATGTCTCGTCACACTTTGTAATGGCAAAAGATTGACATCTAATTTGTATTTTCATCAATATGTCAAGGACCAACAGAAATATTTTCAAAACATGGATACAATTATCTTCCCTTTTATCTTTTGAAAGAACGAGAAGTGTCTGGTTTTGGTTGAGAAATGACTACAAAGCACTAGCGGACCTATTTATTAATAATATTATTTCAAAATGATGTTGGAAGACTTTGGATCATATCAGGAGACACGTAAATCAATATAGTACCTGCTTAGCCAATCAATAAGTCAGTCACTGGGGAAAATGACCTTGAGCTTAAAAACTAAATAGATTCACTGTTGCTATCGAGTCATTCCAAAAGGTAGTTTTAACAGAGAAAATGAAATGAGAACATACTATATCACTCATATATAATCAATGATGCTTTTAGGCCTACAGAAAGTAGTCATACACTTGACTTATTCACATTTCGTTGTGTTACAGCCTCACACATCTACACACAATACACCATCATGACAAGGTGAAAACATGTTTTTAGAAATGTTTGCTAATTCATTGAAAATTAAATACATAAAAATCTAATTTGCATAAGTATTCACACCCCTAATTTAATACATGTTAGAATCACCTTTGGCACTGATTACAGCTATGAGGAATTCTGGGTAAGTCTCTCAGAGTTTTGCACACCTGGATTGTTCAATATTTGCACATTCAAGTTAGTTGTTGATCAGACAGTAATTTTCAAATATTGCTGTAGATTTTCAAGATGATTTCATTCAAAACTGTAACTAGTCCACTCAGGAACATTCAATGTCATCTTGGTAAGCAACTCCAGTGTATGTTTGGCATTGTGTTTTAGGTTATTGTCCTGCTGGAAGGGGAATATGTCTCCCAGTGTCTGTTGGAAAGCAAACTGAAGCAGATTTTCCTCTAAGATTTTGTCTGTGCTTAGCTCTATGTCGTTTCTTTGTATCCTATAGAATTTCCTAGTCCATGCCGATGACAAGCATAACCATAACATGATGCAGTCATTACCATGCTGGTAAATATCAGTGATGTGCTGTGTTGGATTTGCCCAAAACTGTCACACCCAGATCTGTTTCACCTGTCGTTGTGATTGTCTACACCCATCTCTAGGTGTCGCCCATCTTCCCCATTTATCCCCCGTGTATTTTTACCTGTGTTCTCTGTTTGTCTGTTACCATTTCGCCTTGTTTGTCAAATCAACCAGCGTTTTTGTGTCTCAGCTCCTGCTTTCCCAGTCTCTTTTTCTCGCCCTCCTGGTTTTGACCCTTACCTGTCCTGACTCTGAGCCCGCCTGCCTGACAACTCTGCCTGCCCCTTACCCTGAGCCTGCCTGCCGACCTGTACCTTTGCCCCACCTCTGGATTATTGACCTCTGCCTTTAAAAAATATATATATATTTCACCTTTATTTAACCAGGTAGGCCAGTTGAGAACAAGTTCTCATTTACAACCTGGCCAAGATAAAGCAAAGCAGTGAGACAAAAACAACAACACAGAGTTACCCATGGGATAAACAAACGTACAGTCAATAACACAATAGAAAAATCGGAATACAGTGTGAGCAGATGAAGTAAGGAAATAAGGCAATAAATAGGCCAATAGTGGCAAATTAATTACAATTTAGCAATTTACATTGGAGTGATATATGCGCAGATGAAGATGTGCAAGTAGAAATACTGGTGTGTTAAAGGGCAGAAAAACTAAAACAAATATGGGGATGAGGTAGGTAGTTGGTTGGATGGGCTATTTACAGATGGGCTGTGTACAGCTGCAGCGATCGGTAAGCTGCACTGACAGCTGACACTTAAAGCTAGTGAGGATTTTTTTTCAATTCCTTTCAGTCATTGGCAGCAGAGACTGGAAAGGCGGCCAAAAGAGGTGTTGGCTTTGGGGCCAAAAGAGGTGTTGGCTTTGGGGATGACCAGTGAAATATACCTGCTGGAGCGTGTGCTATGGGTGGGTGTTGCTATGGTAACCATTGAACTGCGATAAGGCGGAGCTATACCTAGCAAAGACTTATAGATGACCTGGAGCAAGTGGGTTTGGTGACGAACATGTAGCGAGGACCAGCCAACGAGAGCATACAGGTCGCAGTGGTGGGTGTATATGGGGCTTTGGTGACAAAACAGATGGCACTGTGATAAACTGCATCCAATTTGCTGAGTAGAGTGTTGGAGGCTATTTTGTAAATGACATCGCCGAAGTCAAGGATCGGTAGGATAGTCAGTTTTACGAGGGTATGTTTAGCAGCATAAGTGAAGGATGCTTTGTTGCGGGTGTGGGCAGCGATCGCTTGAAGAGCATTCATTTCATTTTACTAGCATTTAAGAGCAATTGGAGCCCACGGAAGGAGTGTTATATGGAATTGAAGCTCGTTTGCAGGTTTGTTAAAACTCCTTAAGGCTATTCGAGCCCATCCAACCAACACTCGTGTTTAAGTGTTCCCTTTATTTTTTTGAGCAGTGTATATGGTAGGAGAAAATCCAAAGAGAAACGAACCGGAATTAATTTGCACTACCTGAGCCACTTGTGTGGGTTGTAGACTCCGTCTCATGCTACCACTAGAGTGAGAGCACCGCCAGCATTCAAAAGTGACCAAAACATCAGCCAGGAAGAATAGGAACTGAGAAGTGGTCTGTGGTCACCACCTGCAGAATCACTCCTTTATTGGGGGTGTCTTGCTAATTGCCTATAATTTCCACCTTTTGTCTATTCCATTTGCACAACAGCATGTGAAATGTATTGTCAATCAGTGTTGCTTCCTAAGTGGACAGTTTGATTTCACAGAAGTGTGATTGAGTTGGAGTTACATTGTGTTGTTTAAGTGTTCCCTTTATTTTTTTGAGCAGTGTATATTGTGTTATAGTCTCAACATTATTTTTAAATTTCTACAAACTTTAACATGTTTTCTTTCCAATGGTACCAATTATATGCATATTTACTTTGGGCATGTCAGTCAGGTGGAAATTGAGAAAAAAAAGACACTGGCCCTAAGAAGTTGTTTCATCAGGGTGATTTTTTTACCCACAAATAGACAGGTATTTTCATCAAGGATACGTTGTTTACAAAGTCCACAAACAGGAGGTGGAGTTCCAGAGCTCACAGGTGTCGTAACGTCGCTATCATTAAATGTAAAGACTGTTATATTATCAAATCAATTCTCTATGTGTAATGATTCCTTACGTGAATAAACTAATCATGTAAACTTGAATTAACTAGGAAGTCGGGGCACAACGGGAAAATGTTTAAAGAGTCTCTATTTCCCAAATTAACTCTACAGATAATTTAATATGTTATCGATTACAGTCTTCTATTAATGTATTATTACTTCATCAGTCTCATTCCTGAATGTCACAAACCCTTGGATATCTGCACGAACCCTAACATAAATCGTGAATCAGCAATATACAAATTGGCTTAATTATTTATTTACACACTAATCAATCACATCATTTCATAAACACACACACAGAAGATCATACATTGGTTATGTATGACACAAAGAAAAGTCCCTAGTGGATGAAACCGATATGATGGCTTGGTAGAGAAAGGAAATGGGTGGGGACAGCTCAAGAGCGGGAAACTCAGTGGACCCACGGACATACAGTTGACTACACTCGTGGAAAAGCTAATACTTTGAACATGCACAGCCGCTCATTCGAAATAAATTTAAATTTACATATTTACGAGTGTATGCCTTTCTGTGTCTCTCTGTGGTCGCTGGTCCATCTGCTGGATATATTGTCGACAGAAAGTCTCTGATTTGTACACCAGAGATCAAAGTATTTTGTAGTTGTATCTTGTTATAATGGTTACGTCAGAGTACCATTCGGTCGTTTACCAGACTAAAGTATTTCAGCTTCTTCGGGATAGGGGGCAGTATTCAGAGGTTTGGATGAATGAGGTGCCCAAAGTAAACTGCCTGTTACTCAGGCCCAGAAGCTAGGATATGCATATAATTAGTAGGCTTGGATAGAAAACACTCTAAAGTTTCCAACTGTTAACATAATGTCTGTTAGTATAACCTCTCTAGGGTACGTGAAACGGTAGCGTCCAACCTCTTCAACAGCCAGTGAAACTGCAGGGCGCCAAATAAAAAAAAATACAGAATCCCATAATTAAAATTCCTCAAACATACATGTATTTTACACAATTTTTAAAATACACTTGTTGTAAATCCAGCCAGTGTCCGATTTCAAAAAGGCTTTACGACGAAAGCAAACCAAACGATTATGTTAGGTGAGTGCCTATTCACAGAATAGCACAGCCATTTTTCCAGACAAACAGAGGATTCACAAAAAACAGAAATATAGATAAAATGAATCACTAACCGTTGATGATCTTCATCAGATGACACTCATAGGACTTCATGTTACACAATACATGTATGTTTTGTTCGGTAAAGCTCATATTTATATCAAAAAATTTGAGTTTACATTGGCGCCTTACGTTCAGAAGTTCCAAAACATCCTTTGATTTTGCAGAGAGCCACATCAATTTACAGGAATACTCATAATAAACATTGCTAAAAGATACAACTGTTATGCATGGAGTTTTAGATGCACTTCTCCTTAAATGGAGGATGGGCAGGCAATGAAACAGGGATTTTTCCAAATAAAAGGCACTTACGAGGTTGGATTTCCTCAGGTTTTCGCCTGCAAAATCAATTCTGTTATACTCACATACAATATTTTGACAGTTTTATAAACGTTAGAGTGTTCTCTATCCTAATATGTCAATTATATGCATATTCTAGCATCTGGGCCTGAGAAATAGTCCGTTTACCTTGGGAACGTTATTTTTCCAAACATAAAAATAGTGCCCTCTAGCTGAAAGAGTTTAAAATACAGTACCCTCTGTATGTAAAAAAATATAAGGCAAGAATAGAGTACAAAAGAAGCTTCTTATCAAGAGACACTTTTTGCTGACTGTTATGAAAATGGGAACACAAGCAACTTAATCTTCCACACAGACCATCCCCTGGCATGGCACAGTGCTATATTAACACACTACACTTCTGTTAAGGGGGGGTGGGATATTAGCGATGGGTGGAAACTCAGGATATTAGACAATGAGGACTCAGCTAATATAAATCTCTATAAGTCTGGAACAGTATTTGTACAGGGCAACCCCAAACAGTTTCAGCTGGACCTAATCAAAGAATTAGCTCAGCAGGAGAAGCTCTCCCTTGAGAAAGATACCCCCACCCCGAGCGGTTCAGACCAGACCTCTTCATTATAAAACCCAACAGAGTAGCAACCCCAATCGGAAAGTCAACCTCCCAGCACAGAGTACTACTCCCTCATTGAAATAAAACATTAAGGATAAATTCACCCAGCTGGAGGTAAGGCAGGTGGATACACTCTAGTCATCACAGACCCAGACAACAGTCCAACACAACAACACCTCCTTAACTAGACCTGGAGAGCTGGAGGTGGAGCGAGATATATCTGCACTCTGGACTGTAGTGAGACAACATAAACAGGAGAAAGAGCAGCAGAACAGAGCACTGGAGGAGAGGGTGGGGGGGATGGTGTGTGAGAGAGAACAACCTACTAGAGAGGTGGCCACCCCCACAGAGAGGCCAGCAGAACAGCCCACCTCAGCTCCCGACAAAAGTCTCGACACCACAGCAGAACAGTCCACCCCAGACACTGACCATAGCGTCGAAATCACAGCGGGACAGACAAATGAAGAACCCCAAGCCCAGGGGATTTCTGAGTAACCCCCCTGCTGTCAGCCACCCTGATAGCCCTCCTGACAACCCCCCCCCCCCCCCCCACACACACACACACACCCACTGAGGACATACACAGGACACAGATTTTACTCATACTGGACTCAAACGGGAAATATATTAATGAAAAAAAAAACATTTTCCCAAACACAGTGTCAAAACTCTGGTGTCCAAACACCCAGCGCGCTCTAGATCTTCTGTGTGAGGACCAACTAGGGTCACTCAGCCACATACTAATATACACAGGCACAAACGACCTGAGAGCACAGCAGGAAAGGATGGCCACAGCACTCAAGGGAAAAATGTAAAAAGCTTCTTCTACATTCCCCAATGCACAAGTGGTTATCTCCACCCTGCTACCACGAAAAGACTCCACCTGCTACCATACAGCGGGTAAACGCAAGTATTTCCCATGACTGTGCCTCAAAACCAAATGTTTACTTGGTCCACCACTCCACCCTGGACTTGAACAGCCTTTACGACCAGGTCCACCTATACAAGGCAGCAGTGCCCATTTTCGCCCGGAAACTAAAGGACATCGCTCTCAAACGCAGCCCCATCACTTCACACAGGAGCAACAGATCAATAGACACCCCGCCCAGACCAGTGAGACACTATCCCAGACCTGCGGGACCCCCCCCCCCCCTCAGACATACACATAGAGGACTCACGCCAAGAGGACCTACATCCAGACCACAACACCACCAGCCACATCCACACCCCCACCCCAACCAATCAACACCCCCCAAGTCAACCATGCCCACACTCCATTTATGCCCCCTCAGATCAGACCTATGCCTCTCCTGCCCATCCCATGCCACCCACACCTGCAAAGAGGGCCTCAACATGGAAGTCACACATACCCAAAGGCCGTGAGCGGGCAAACAGGCCCACCCCCACTCTTACACTAGCCCAAGCCAATGTAATGTACCAGGGGATGTCCTGGTTGGTGTTTGCCGTTGTGGTCCCCCTCTGGTGGTTTACCCTGGTAGGCCTTCTGCAAATAGAGCAGGCCACCACAAGGGTGGGCAGCGGATGTCCGGATTGGGATCACCGTTCCGGACCTGTCGTCTGATCGTCCAGGCTGGTGGATCTAGGCAATAACTTAGGCAGATGTTAACAACGCACACACACTCACGAAATACATAATTACATTTCTTCCCAAAAGAGCGGCATTGTAGCACTAAGTGATGGTTGTATGGGAAACTTGTTTATGGCTCTCACTTCCTAAGTGCCACAGGAAATGAAACGAAAAGGAATGAAAGCATAAACAAAAGATATACAAAATATTGTTATCACACGTTAATCATCTATTTGGACTTTATTCTGTATACGTCCAAGGTCTTGGCAAAATACCCTATCATGGCATTGTCTAATGTCATATCTCGGGAATTACTAATTAACAGTGTGTTGCTTAGGGCACTGTCCTAAGTTGATAACAACATGATAAGTCTACAGCTGTAAGGCAACAGTTTTGGGCAGTCTACAGGGATGACCTATGGACCTCTGTGGAGAAACTGGTGAGTGCTGCAGCTGTAGAGTCAAAGGCCTCAGTGTAAATGTTCAACTTTACTAAGGCTGGTGCACATACCAAGTGCACATACCAAGGGAAAGAAACCAAGTATCTGGGTAGGATGCAACCTGTTCAGAGTGAGTCTGACGTCATCAGATAGTTTCAAGGTCACTGCCTGGAGGTCAGTAAGAATTGATGTCGACCTCAAGACATATTAAGGGGACCTGTAGTAGTTGTACTATACGTCAATGTGTCTTACACCATTGTAGTGGTGATAGGTATGAAGGAGTCTATTTCATAGCCATGTTATCCTCGGAGGAGCTAACCTCACGACGGAAGTACTCTCTAAGCACTGAACCAGTCATATGCGGTTTGATCATGGTTCATGACTTCTAACACTTTCCTCCTGAATGGAGGTTTATTTATATTAGTGGCATGTGTGTTAACCATCAGAAGAGTGTTCTGGAGATTCCCTTACACTTGTTGCAATCTGAGGGACCACTAACTCCTCTATCAATAGCAATTTTACTTCTGAGGTCTCTAAACCTCTTACTGATTGTTGCTGGACTGACTGTGCTGGCAATGGTACTGGTACTCAAGGGGACCAGTTATCCTACCGATTTATTCTGAAATGTTATCCTACCGGAACACATGATTAGAGCATTGTAGTTGAAACTACACATGGCAAGGCATGATTATTGTCACGTTCCTGACCTGTTTTCCTTTGTCTTGTATTTATTTTAGTTGGTCAGGGCGTGAGTTGGGTGGGTTTGTCTATGGTTGATTTTCTATGTTGGGATTTTTGTGTTCGGCCTGGTATGATTCTCAATCAGAGGCAGCTGTCAATCGTTGTCCCTGATTGAGAATCATACTTAGGCAGCCGGGGTTCACGTGTGTGTTTGTGGGTGTTTGTTCCTGTGTTAGTGTTTGTGCCACACAGGACTGTTTCGGTTTTGTCACGTTTGTTGGTTGTTTTGTGTTTTGTTGACTTTCATTAAATAATGAACACTAACCACTCTGCGTTTTGGTCCTCTCCTTCTGTCAGCGAGGACAGCCGTTACAATTATCTTTGACATTTGTTTTGGAGGTGGAACGTCCACTGAACTTCTTTTACGACCGGCGTGGTACACCTCAGTAATATCTTAGATGTGTTCTAAGGTTATCCCCAACGTGTCCCGTTGAGGGGGCTGTCCACTCCTGTTCTCATAGGAGAGTTTACAACTAGATTTGTTTTCTGCTCTGGCAGCCTCGTACAGTGTTGCACGTTGTCTCAACCGATCATGAGTCTGGGCTACTATTCCCCCCCTTTGTGTCTCGGGACCCCCAACCACCAGCGGTTGGTGTTGGTATCCGAGGCAAAAACGAAAAGGTCGGACCCTAAAGTATGTACGAGTTGTCAGCGGCCGCGTTACGAGAATGGCTGTAACCTTCCAACCAAATCTTCTGGTGTTTGTGCTTCAAAACGCTCAGTGGCTGTCGAGGCCTGTCAGTCACCACAGCGTCCGCATTTGGTAACCTCTTCAGTACCTGCAAACTGAGACGAGGATGTCTGTCTGTGATATCACAAAGTGTTTCACAAGTGGGAGTCATCAGGTCAGTTGCTGGACTGATGCCATTAGTGTCATTTTAAGGGGTGACAGTCCCCCACAAAGCGGAAGATTACACGTCAATGTTTTATTTCTGAGAAGGCCGCAGTGCTTGCGGAAGTGTCTGAAGGGCAAGAGACGTTCATCTCAACTACAGTATTGCACGACTTCAAGCAGGAAGGAAGTTGTTCATTCACAGAGACTGCTAACTTGAAATCATGAAAATAATAATAAATCAGGTTCTGATGGAATGGGTCGAGATATCGTAATATATCCTTGGTCGGGATTCTGCACCAAGAGGTTACAAAACGTATTTTTCCAAGGGGTGCTGTTGACAGATATCCCTCATGAATGACTACGTTGCATACATTGTTGGTTTTCCAATCCATCAGTGGGAGTAACCGATCCATCAAGTCTGCTCTCAGTAGTAGGGGTTCAGATTCGAGGCTGGTAACATACCCAGGGTGAACAAGCGATACGTCCTGGAAGTGTAGTTTCAGAATGATTCTCAATGTGAGAGGCGAGGTAGTCTGAGTGAAACCTCAAAGTGTAGTGTCGCATCGTTCCACTTTTATCCAACTTTTAGTTGTCTTCAAAGCACTTTTGAGATCATTGAACAATGTTTGAGAGACGAGCGATATCGTCACGCCCAAATCAATTAGCGCATGACAAGTTAAGCAGTCCTCCTATGGCTGTTTAAAGTTGCATTTAATTGACTTATTCCCCACAAAGTGGAGTGGTCGTTCGCAACGACGTGATGTGCCATTTCTGTTCAAGGTGAAAGCAGATCGGCTTGTCGGAATTTGAGTTGGCTTGGTTTTAGTGAAGCTTTTTACCTTTTTCTTCGCAAACTTTGTATCACTCTATAGACAAAGCCTGTGGGCTTGTTCCTTGATCGAGCAGGCCCTGGACAGGGTCTCGAGTGAGACCTGGAGAAATTAGATGTTTTATGTCCTTGCTAAGGGTGCTAATTCCTGTGGACCTGGTATCCGGCAATTCCCAGTCTAGTCATTGTGACTTATCTTTTTCCCTTTTCTCCCTAATGTTCTCGCTTTAGTTCTTCACGTAGTGGAACTTCTAGAGAACATTGGTCTACGTTTTGATCGTCCTTTAACCTGTTTGGGCTGCAGGGGCAGTATTGAGTAGCCAGATAAAAGGTGCCCATTTCAAACGGCCTCGTACTCAATTCTTGCTCGTACAATATGCATATTATTATTACTATTGGATAGAAAACACTCTAGTTTCTAAAACCGTTTGAATTATATCTGTGAGTAAAACAGAACTCATTTGGCACAAACTTCCTGACCAGGAAGTGGAAAGTCTGAAAACTATGCTCTGTTCTAGGTCCTGCCTATAAATGGGCATGATACGTATTAGTATACATGCATGTCATACACCTTCCCCTAGATGTCAAGAGGCAGTGAGAGAAGAAATGGAGTGTTTATCTTGGTCTGAGTTGGAATAAATCCTCTTGGAATGACATGTCACCCATTTCCTGTTTTCAGGAAGGCGCGAGAAGGAACCGGGGATTGCCTTCTGTACAGCTGTCATTGTAGGCGACTACTATCTCCGGCTTTGATTTTATTTGATACATGTGACAATATCATCGTAAAGTATATTTTTTCAATATAGTTTTATTAGACTATTGAAATTTATTCGGGACGTTAGGCGTGTTGCGTTGTGTGCCTTTGTTCAGGAAGGAGAGCTTCGCGCCACTTGGCTAGTGCGCTTGCTAAGTCAAGAGGGAAAAAGGACGTTCTATATCCAAACAACGATTGTTCTTGACAAAGGACCTCTTGTACAACATTCTGATGGAAGCTCATCAAAAGTAGGACCCATTTTATGATGCTATTTCATATATCTGTCGAACTGTGTACTATTAGTTTTGCGCCCAGGTTTTGGGCACTCGCTCGCAATAACGTAAGCCTTATGTCGTAATGAAGTTATTTTTAGAATTCTAACATGGTGATTGCATTAAGAACTAGTGTATCTATCATTTCCTATACAACATGTATTTTTTAGTTATGTTTATGAACAGCTATTTGGTCAGAATATGTGTGTCAGAAAAAGTTTCAGAATATATATAAAATATCCGGACGTTGTGGGAAAAAGTAGCTACGTTAGCACAATGTATAACCACTGATTTCAGCTCTAAATATGCACATTTTCGAACAAAACATAAGTGTATGTATAACCTGATGTTATAGGACTGTCATCTGATGAAGCATATCAAGGTTAGTCAAAAATTATATATATTTTGCTGGTTTGTTACGATCGCTAACTTTTGCTGCTGGGAAATGGCTTGTGTTTCTGGCTATTGTGGTAAGCTAATATAACGCTATATTGTGTTTTCGCTGTAAAACACTTAAGAAATCGGAAATATTGTCTGGAATCACAAGATGCCTGTCTTTCATTTGCTGTACACTATGTATTTTTCAGAAATGTTTTATGATGAGTATTTAGGTATTTGACGTTGGTGTCTGTAATTATTCTGTCTGCTTTCGGTGCAATTTCTGATTGTAGCTGCAATGTAAACTATGATTTATACCTGAAATATGCACATTTTTCGAACAAAACATAGATTTATTGAATAACATGTTATAAGACTGTCATCTGATGAAATTGTTTGTTGGTTAGTTTGGTTGGTTCTTGGTTAGTTAGGTTGGCTTTGTGCATGCTACCTGTGCTGTGAAAAATGTCTGTCCTTTTTTGTATTTGGTGGTGAGCTAACATAAATATACGTGCTGTTTTCGCTGTAAAACATTTTAAAAATCGGACATGTTGGCTGGATTCACAAGATGTGTACCTTTCATTTGCTGTATTGGACTTGTTAATGTGTGAAAGTTAAATATTTCAAAAAAATATATTTTGAATTTCGCGCCCTGCACTTGAAGTGGCTGTTGTCATATTGTGGCCGGCCTCGGGCTTGCAGCCAGAAGAAGTAAAACCCTTTGTTACCCTTGTGCTCTGACACTTTGTGTGGGTTGGATCGCGGGAACGTAGTGATCAGGTCGAATGTAGCGATAGTCATTTCGATGGCGACGTACTTTACAGTTATTTCGACCGCAGTGATTATTGGAGTTGTGGTTTTGTGGTAAAACCGTCGTTGTGTGTCATCTCTCAACACTCCAATAACTGATAATGCACCCTCTAACAGAAGTGAGTGCTCCTGGTCAAACTTCAAAACCGAGATGCCTCAAAAGCTGTGCTTGCAAGCTCTCTGAGTTGTAAGATAGGCAAGCCAACATGGGCTCGTAGGGCCCAAGTGGGTAATGACGGTGGGACACGTTCGATAGAAACATTTGTTTGAATGGTAACAGCTCTTCCATTCCTGTTTCAGTGAGAAGGGCAAAGTAAGCTGAACTAAGGTTATGATAGTGCGTGTTCATTCTGAGCTTGTTTGACAGTGTTAGCCAGTGAGCTATCGTGTTTGCGTGTCGCAGAACCACGGAAATCTAATTTCAAAGCTGTGGCAAGTTTAGCGTAGTCGTTTCACACGTGTTGCTGTTTTAGACGAATGAACCTCGTCACCTGTCTATTTGACGTTCGATTCAACAAGTAAAGCCTGTCAGAACCCATAAGGTTCTGTAATCCATGCTGAGAAAGTTAACATGAAGCTGACTTTAAGTCTGGCAAGGAGGAACACATCGCTCAAGCTGCCCTGTGCACTGTAACCGAGATTGGGATGACAGCTCTTGGTCCCCAGAGGGCAACGCCGCGAGCATGAAGTGTGTTTTTGAGAGACAAGCACTGGTCAGAAACACAGGCAGCTGCAGTGCCAGGTCCTGTGGTCATCCATGTGTGAGGTTTACACCATGCTACACTGGGAATTACCCTTTCTGTGTGGGTAAAGAGAGTGGGGGACAATGTCCTTATGAGAAAGAGAACTTTGACATTTTATTTTACCCAGCAAGTTAACTGGGAACACTTTCTCTTTTATGGCAACATCCTGGGGAATATTTACAGGGGAGATGAACGAACCCACTGGAAGCTAAAGATGATTAGGTGGCCATGATGGCCAGATTGGGAAGTTAGTCAGGACACTGGCTAAAAGACAGCACCCTAAACAGGACAATGGCCCCAATCTCAGTCCTTGAGCATTGGGATATTTTTTTGACCAAAGAAAAGAGTGCCTCCTACTGGCCCTCCAACACCACTTCCAGCAGCATCTGGTCTCCCATCCAGGGACTGACCAGGACCAACCCAGCTTAGTTTTAGAGGCAAGCCAGCAGGGTGGTACTGAAAGTTTTCTTGGTTCATGCCCAATGTCATTTTCTGCTCTTTACAGAAAGGCTGTCCCATGAGTCCTCCAAAATAAAAATGGACAAGTGTTAGGGCCACAATGTGGACTGGAAAAAGAGACTATGGAGGGGATATTTAAGAATTCAGTTACTTTTACTGAAACTATTTTTTTTAGGGTGACAAGTGTATCTCATTTGATGGCACCGGTGTGGAAAATAAAAATATCAGTCAGCTTTTGCAAACTTAAGAACTAAATGTAGACCCTACTCAGTTAAATCCAGTTAACCTGTTGAGGACAGAGGGCGCTGTTTTCACTTTGGGGGAAAATCGTGCCCAATTTAAACGGCCTCGTACTCAATTCTTGCTCGTACAATATGCATATTATTATTACTATTGGATAGAAAACACTCTAGTTTCTAAAACCGTTTGAATTATATCTGTGAGCAAAACAGAACTCCTTTTGCAGCAAACTTCCTGACAGGAAGTGGAAAATCTGAAATCGATGCACTGTTCTAGGGCCTGCCTATTAAAGTCCTTAATATTTATTAGAATACATGCACTTCATACGTCTTCCACTAGATGTCGACAAGCAGTGAGAGAAGAAATTGAGTGTGTAACTTGATCTGGGGTCGAATAATAGCTCTTGGCATGACGTGTCACCAGTTTCCTGTTTTCTGGAGAGCGCGAGAAGGGACCTGGATTTGCCTTCTGATAAGCTGTCGTTATGGACGACTAATATCTCCGGCTTTGATTTTATTTGATACATGTGACAATATCATCGTAAAGTATGTTTTTTTCAATATAGTTTTATTATATTATTGAAATTTATTCGGGACGTTAGGCGTGTTGCGTTGTGTGCCTTTGTTCAGGAAGGAGAGCTTAGCGCCACTTTGCTAGGTTCCGTGCTAATTGACTGGAGAAGAGGACATTCTAAATCCAAACAACGATTGTTCCCGACAAAGGACCCCTTGTACAACATTCTGATGAAAGATCATCAAAAGTAGGACCCATTTTATGATGCTATTTCATATATCTGTCGAACATGTGAAATAGTCGTTTGCGCCCAGAGTTTGGGCACTCTCTCGCTATACCTAAGCTGGATGTCGTAATGAAGTTATTTTTAGAATTCTAACACGGCGATTGCATTAAGAACTAGTGTATCTATCATTTCCTATACAACATGTATTTTCTAGTAACGTTTATGAATAGTTATTTGGTCAGAATAGTTGGTGTCATAAAAATATCCGCACATTCTGGGAAAAAGATGCTACGTTAGCACAATGTATAACCACTGATTTCAGCTCTAAATATGCACATTTTCAAACAAAACATAAGTGTATGTATAACCTGATGTTATAGGACTGTCATCTGATGAAGGTTTATGAAGGTTAGTGAAAATTAATATCTTTTGCTGGTTTATTCCCTATCGCTAACGTGCCTATTGCTATCGCTAACGTGCCTTGATGAATGAATGCGGTAGTGTGGTAGGCTATTGTAGTAAGCTAATATAATGCTATATTGTGTTTTCGCTGTAAGATACTTAAAAAATTGGAAATATTGGCTGGATTCACAAGATGTTTGTCTTTAATTTGCTGTACACCATCGATTTTTCAGAAATGTTTTATGATGAGTATTTAGGTATTTGACGTTGGTGTCTGTAATTACTCTGGCTGCTTCGGTCCTATTTGTGACGGTAGCTGTGATGGTAGCTGCAATGTAAAACTGATTTATACCTGAAATATGCACATTTTTCGAACAAAACATAGATTTATTGTATAACATGTTATAAGACTGTCATCTGATGAAGTTGTTTCTTGGTTAGTTTGGTTGGTTCTTGGTTAGTTAGGTTGGCTTTGTGCATGCTACCTGTGCTGTGAAAAATGTCTGTCCTTTTTTGTATTTGGTGGTGAGCTAACATAAATATATGTGGTGTTTTCGCTGTAAAACATTTTAAAAATCGGACATGTTGACTGGATTCACAAGATGTGTATCTTTCATTTGCTGTATTGGACTTGTTAATGTGTGAAAGTTAAATATAAAAAAAAAATATCTTTTGAATTTCGCGCTCTGCCTTTTCAGTGGAATGTGGGAGGAGTTCCGCTAGCGGAACGCCAGAGCCAGACAGGTTAAAGAAAATATCTCACAGCTGGTTTGTATTCATTTCCTTAGCCAACCAGTGCTTACACCGGTGTAAAATGGTAAAGAAACCCAACTTATTCAAACATACTTTCTCGCTGCACTGGAAGAGGGATTTTCTTTAAACTTTTCCCACGAACCTTCAATGATTGAATAGCGCTATTAATTAAACAGAGCTCCCCACAGGCATAGCCCCCAGTCTACAGCGTATGCATACCTGCCAGCTCACGCATAACTCATCCCATGTGATGCCTTGCTGGGTGTGCTCCTTTGAGTGGCACTGACAGGTAAACTTTGTCCGAGCCCCCACAGAAATCCAACTAGCATAATAATAACAAATTCCCATCAAAATCTGTTACAGCCTGAATTCAAAATGGATTAAATATTTTTTCTCTTTCACCCATCTACACGAAATACAGAAATCTAATTTACATTGACCTCCAAAAGTATTCAGACAGTGACACATTTTTAGTTTTGTCTCTGTACTCCAGCACTTTGAAATAGTATGCATATAAGTGAATTTGTCCCAATACAGTTCAGTTCAAAGCAATACACATCAATAGTGATGAAAACCTTGTTTCATTTATATTTGTTCAAGATTAACACGATTTATTCCACCCATGTCTTGGCATTTCTTGTTTTAATTTTAATTGCGCTTTTATTGATAAATGTGATCTAGCAGAGGTAAATTGCAAATATTAACCATGTATGCCATCTACATTGCTTATAACTGATATATGCCAACATCTAAGTATTGAGTATTTTTATGGAAATTGTTATGACTGTATTGTTTTAAAAACCCAATAATGTATTGGGTCCATCAGACCCGCGAACATTGGGTGAATAACAAAAACATGAACACCACACAAGGGTTAATATGAGCCTAGAGAAAAGTCTTTGTACTCAGACCTGGAGGGTCTGACTACCCAAGAGTGGTAAAGCGACCTTTACTGGTTCTAACAGCAGACCTATCAGCTTGCTGCCAGCTCTTAGCAAACTGCTTGAAAAAATGGCGCTTGACCAAATACATTGCTATTTCTCTGTAAACAAATTAGAAAAGGGCACTCAACATGTACTGCACTGACACAAATGACTGATGATTGGTTAAAGGAAATTGATAATAAGAAGATTGTGGGAGTGTAACGTCTGCTTCCAACTTACACCCTCAAACACGTAGATCCCCTGAACGCAGCTCACTTTCCAGATCCCAATCACCTGAATTCTAATCACCTGTTCACACACCTGTATGTCATTATCACACACTATTTAGTTCAGTTCTTTGCACCCCATCACTGTGAGGAATTGTTTGTTTTGTGACAGGCTTTTGGTAAGCTGTTTTTCCCGTGATGTACTCCTCCTGTGTATGACAGTTTTCCCTGCCTCACTAACAGCGCCTTTTGCCTATTCCCTGCCTGTACTTTAGCCTATCGGATTTCCTGTTATCTACCTATTGCCTGATCTTCCGGACTACGTTACTAGCCTTTTCCCTGTCTGTACTGTTGCTCTTTTGGACCCCCTGTGTATGACCTTCTGCCTGCCCCTGGACCCAGCTACCTGCCTCCTCCTGTGGTCCTTTGCAATAAACACCTGCTGCACCCTGCGCTTGAGACCAGCTCTCTGTCTCCCCTCGTGTTCATTACAGGGAGGTGTACTATTAGATTTCATTGTAGCCTTTGATATTATTGACCATAACCTGTTAAGAAAACGTATGTTTTATGGTTTTTCAACCTCTGCCATATCATGGATTCATTGCTATCTATCTAATAGAACTCTGAGGGTTTTCTTTATTGGAAACTTCTCTAATGTCAAATATGTAAATTGTGGTGTACCGCAGGGCAGCTCTCTAGGCCCTCTTTTTCTATTTTTACCAATGACCTGCCAATGGCATTAAACAAAGCATATGTGTGCATGTATGCTGATGATTCAACCATATACGCCTCAGTAACCACAGCTAATAAAGTCATTTAAACCCTTGTCAAATATTTGCAGTCTGTTTTAGAATGAGTGGCCAGTATAAAAATTGGTCCTGAAGTGTCACACCCTGATCTGTTTCACCTGTCCTTCTGATTGTCTCCACTCCCTCCATGTGTCACTTATTTCCCTTGTGTATTTATCCCTGTGTTTCCTGTCTCTCTGTGCCAGTTCGTCTTGTATGTTTCCAAGTCAACCAGCGGTTTTCCCATTTTTCCTGCTTTTTGCATTCTCCTTTTTCTAGTCCTCCCAGTTTTGACCCTTGCCTGTTTCTGGACTTTGTACCCGCCTGCCACTCTGTACCTCCTCGACTCTGATCTGGTTTTGACCTATTTGCCTGTCCATGACCATTCTCTTGCCTACCCCTTTGGATTAATAAACAGTGTAAGACTCCAACCAGCTGCCTCCTGTGTCTGCATTTGGGTCTCGCCTTGATACTGAACATCTCTAAAACTAAGAGCATTGTATTTGGTACAACTCAATCCCTAAGTTCTAGACCTCGGCTGAATCTAATTGTTGTTACCTTAGATTGTAAACTATCATGGTCAAAACATATTTGCTGAACAAAAATATTAATGCAACATGCAACAATTTCAATGAATTCACTGAGTTACAGTTCATATAAGGAAATCAGCAAATTGAAATAAATAAATTATGCCCTAATCTATGGATTTTACATGACTGGGCAGTGACACAGCAATGGGTGGGCCCAGGAGGGCAAACACCCACCCACTTTGGAATCATGCCCACCCACTGGGGAGCCAGGCCCAGCCGAATCAGAATGAGTTAACCCCCACAAAAGGCCTTTATTACAGACAGAAATACTCCTCAGTTTTATACGCTTTCCAAGTGGCTGGTCTCAGACAATCCTGCAGGTGAAGAAGCTGGATGTGGAGATTCTGGGCTGGCGTGGTTACACATGGTCTGCGGTTGTAAGGCCGGTTGGATGTACTGCCAAATTCTCCATAATGACGTAATTTCTCTACCTTAAAACTTCTTGCCACTAGGGGGGTGCCATTTCGACATAGCACAAATTCGTATCCAAATTAAACTGCCTCGTACTCAATTCTTGCTCGTACAATATGCATATTATTATTACTATTGGATAGAAAACACTTTCTAGTTTCTAAAACCGTTTGAATTATATCTGTGGGTGAAACAGAACTCGACTTAGAGCAATTTCCCTATGTGTATGTCAGAGTGCAGAATTTTGCTGGCTGTTCCCAGACCTGTGTATTAATTTGCCTGTCCTCTATTGGTTGAGATGCACTGCATACGCCTTCCTCTGGTTGTTAGCGAATAGGGAGACTTGAAATGGAGTTTCTACGTAGTTCCCAAAGTTGATAAATTGATTGGAATCGAGGTGTCCACCCTTTTGGATCTTCGCGCTGACGCAGAAAGGGTCTTGGCATGTCTTTTTAGAAGCTCTGGTTTTAGAAACTAGATATATCCGGCTCTGTTTTTATTCGATATAGGCTTTAAAGACATCATAATCTTGTTATTTTAAACCGATTTATATCAGTTTATGTCAGTATATTGCGATTTTCGGGCATTTCATTTTCTGACGTTGTATTGAGTTGGGTATCTCTCTCTCGAATGCCATTGTGTACTGCTAATTGCAACGTGGAAGGAAACATTCTCCAACCCAGCAACGATTCTTTTGGCCAACGGACACCTTTCCCAAGATTCTGATGGGAGTTCAGCTAATAGTAAGTACTATTTATGCTGATAATTCGTTGTTCTGTTGAAAAAGTAAAATGCATAAGACGCCATTATTTGCCGTGTAGCCTTGCGCTATCGCACCCTGTATTGCACCCTGTATTGCGCAGTAAGGTTAATTTTAAAAATGTAATTCAGCAATTGCATTAAGAACTAATTTGTCTTTCAATTGCTGTCCACCCTGTATTTTTTAGTCAAGTTTATGATTATTTATTGATTAGACTAGGTGACTCTCCAAGATGGCGCCCGAAATTTTCTGGGCAGCTTGGCAACTTTTCTCATTGTATAAGCACGATTTGTGCCGCTAAATATGCACATTTTCGAACAAACTCTATATGCATTGTGTAATATGATGTTACAGGACTGTCATCTGAAGAATTCTGAGAAGGTTAGTGAAAATTAATATATTTTGGTGGTGAATACGTTATCGCTATGTTTGGCTGGAATCAATGCTGTTGTTTGGTTTGCTACTGTGCTAAGCTAATATAACGCTATATTGTGTTTTCGCTGTAAAACACTTAGAAAATCTGAAATATTGTCTGGATTCACAAGATCTGTGTCTTTCAATTGCTGTACGCTGTGTATTTTTAAGAAATGTTTTATGATGAGTAATTAGCTAATACACGTTGCTCTCTGTAGTTATTCTAGTCATTTTAGTGAGAGTTGTGATGGGGGCTGCAATGGTAAACTATGATTTATACCTGAAATATGCACATTTTTCTAACAAAACCTATGCTATACAATAAATATGTTATCAGACTGTCATCTGATGAGGTTGTTTCTTGGTTAGTGGCTATTTATATCTTTATTTGGTCGAATTTGTGATAGCTACTGATGCAGTAAGAAAATGGTGGAGTATGGAAGTGGTGTATTTTGCTAACGTGGTTAGCTAATAGATTTACATATTGTGTCTTCCCTGTAAAACATTTTAAAAATCAGAAATGATGGCTTTATTCACAAGATGTGTATCTTTCATTTGGTGTCTTGGACTTGTGATTTCATGAACATTTTATTATATGATATCCCTGTGGCTTTAGGCTAGGCTATGCTAGTCAGCTTTTGTGATGGGGGGGATCCCGGATCCGGGTTTGGGAGGTGTTAGAGGTTAAACAACCTCGGTTTAAGGTCAGAGAAATTAACATAAAAGTATCTGGCTTCAGCTCTGGTGGACATTCCTGCAGTCAGCATGCCAATTGCACACTCCCTGTTGTGTGACATAACTGCACATTTTAGAGCAGCCTTTTATTTTACCCAGCACAAGGTGCACCTGTGTAATGATCTTGCTGTTTAATCAGCTTCTTGATATGCCACACCTGTCAGGTGGATGGATTATCTAGGCAAAAGAGAAATGCTCATTAACAGGGATGGAAACAAATTTGTGCACAAAATTTGAGAGAAATTTGCTGTTTGTGTGAATGGAAAGTTTCTGAAATCTTTTATTTCTGCTCATGAAACATGGGACCAACACATTACATGTTGCATTTCTATATTTTTTCAGTATAGATTCAATGGTTGTAAAGATGGGGAGAAGTCTTTTTGACACCAAACACGTGCAGGCTGTAGTTTTATCTTATCTTGATTATTGTCAAGTAATATGGTCAAGTGCTATAAAGAAAGACCCAGTTAAGCTGCAGCTGGCCCAGAACAGAGCGGCATGTCTTGCTCTTCATTGTAATCAGAGGGCTAATATTACTACTATGCATGCCAGTCTCTCGGCTGAGAGTTGAGGAAAGACTGACTGCGTCACTTCTTGTTTTTATATGAAACAATGTGTTGGAAATTCCAAATTGTTTGCATAGTCAACTTACACACAGCACTGACACAAACACTTACCCCACCAGACATGCCACCAGAGGTCTTTTCACAGTCCCCAGGTCCAGAACAAATTCAAGGAAACATACAGTATTATACAAGGTGTTCGCTGCTCTGGCACCCCAATGGTGGAACAAACTCCCTCACGACGCCAGGACAGCGGAGTCAATCACCACCTTCCGGAGACACCTGAAACCCCACCTCTTTAAGGAATACCTAGGATAGGATAAAGCAATCCTTCTGACCCCCCCCCCCCCCCCCCCCCCCTTAAAAGATTTAGATGCACTATTGTAAAGTGGCTGTTCCACTGGATGTCATAAGGTGAATGCACCAATTTGTAAGTCGCTCTGGATAAGAGCGTCTGCTAAATGACTTAAATGTAAATGTAATACAAAGCCATGAGTGCATGGAACTCCCCTTCCATCTCAGATGTGACTCGTTTCATGAAACTAGCCTTGTGTCACGCATCCCTACCTCACAGGAGACGCATTTGAATGTAAACATATATATTTTTTAATCGTTTTACAGAAATGCCTTCTGGAACATGTGAACTGTCATGTACCTTTAATAACTAACTCCAGTGGCATCTGTAAATAAAATTGTTAAATTACGAGCTTAGTTAGTTTAGCCACGGAAAAAAGAAAGGAACCTTCCCGCTAGCCATAATTGGCTGAGATAATGGACGGGCTGGACATGCCGAGAGATGAGTTCGAATTGGTCTACCATGTAGTATGCTTCTGTCTATAACATGAGCTGCTTAGTATGTGTAGGTAATCCTTTCTAAAGTGGCTTTTTTGAAAGATATCACAAAGACCTGCAAAAGTGTTGCTAAGGCTCTCCACTTTCTGGAGGACTGAGTTTTGAAATCAGTGGAAGCAGAGTATGATAGCTAAGGAAATGTAGAAAATGCATGCATTTGATTGCAAATGCAGAGGGAACCAAAAATACCTATCTCCGGATTACATCTTCAAACTAGGGGCAACCATGGCTTCTGTGACAGAAAGGTAGAAGCATTCATCCATGTATACGGATAGAGAGTCTAGCTAGCTACAATTTCAGATATAAGTTTCTAATTTTGTCAGATAATAATTTCAATGCAAGTTAAAGCATACTGTGAGCTAGGTAGCTGTTAAGATATTTTATCAAGGTTTAAGATAAATGATTAAATAATTATACACAGAAACTTAACCATTAGGATTGGAGGTTATGTAGCATGTACATGGGAAGAGAGGAATGTATGTGTGTGCCTAAAGGAAACTAAGTGGATCATTAACCTATGTTTGAACCGATCCAGCTATAACTCTGTGGAGATAAGACAAGACAGCGAGAGCCCCTCCGGGTTTTCCTTATCTGGGGGGGGGGGGGGGGGGGGGGGGGGGGGGGACTGGAACTGTCAGCTAGGTGGTAATAAACTGTGGTGAGACTTCAGGGGATAATCCAAATAAAGTGGGTATGTATATGCACGTCAGAGATCTCTCGAGAATAAACGCTATTGGTTAAGTTGGAGACTGGTCTTTGTCTATTTTATGCGAATAAGAATCTTACAAATTCTTAGAAACTGACAGAGTGTTTGCTTTGTTATAATTTAATTGGTTAACGAACATATAGGAAACTATTTCCTTCAACAGTAGCTAACGCTGGCTGGCTGGATCGCTAGCAAATGTTACGTGTAAGATCTGTGTAGTAATATTATTTGTATCTCAGAGCCATTTGCATTGCTAGTTATAGCTAGCTAGCTAGCTAACATGGGACGTAGCTAGTTGGTTAGCTTATGGTTCATTGTTTTAGCTAGCTAGCTAGCTAGCTACATGTCTAAACAAAAGACTCCACTATGCAAGTAACCCTTTCACTGTACTGTTTACACCTTCTGTATCCTGTGCATGTGACAAATAAATGTTGATTTGATTTTCTATAGTGTGTGTTTACCAGAGACAGTAATGACCTGCACCAAAGTCAAATTAGGATATAACTTTAGGCCAACGAGACAGTGTCCAAGTTCTAAAATTCTCTGGTAGAATGCCCTGCTTTTATTTCGTCACACTCACAACCGTAATCATTTTTTCCAATTGTAAATAATGATCTTGTTGTGAGTTGATTTTCATGTAATAATGAATACAAATTAGCTAAAGTTAAGACATTGTCAGCTATCTGGACATTATTTGAGCTAGCCAGTTCAAATAATAACCATATACAGTGGGGCAAAAAAGTATTTAGTCAGCCACCAATTGTGCAAGTTCTCCCACTTAAAAAGATGAGAGAGGCCTGTCATTTTCATCATAGGTACACTTCAACTATGACAGACAAAATGAGGGGGAAAAAATCCAGAAAATCACATTGTGGGATTTTTAATGAATTTATTTGCAAATTATGGTGGAAAATAAGTATTTGGTCAATAACAAAAGTTTATCTCAATACTTTGTTATATACCCTTTGTTGGCAATGACAGAGGTCAAACGTTTTCTGTAAGTCTTCACAAGGTTTTCACACACTGTTGCTGGTATTTTGGCCCATTCCTCCATGCAGATCTCCTCTAGAGCAGTGATGTTTTTGGGCTGTTGCTGGGCAACACGGACTTTCAACTCCCTCCAAAGATTTTCTATGGGGTTAAAATCTGGAGACTGGCTAGGCCACTCCAGGAACTTGAAATGCTTCTTACGAAGCCACTCCTTCGTTGCCCGGGCGGTGTGTTTGGGATCATTGTCATGCTGAAAGACCCAGCCACGTTTCATCTTCAATGCCCTTGCTGATGGAAGGAGGTTTTCACTCAAAATCAGACGATACATGGCCCCATTCATTCTGTCCTTTACACGGATCAGTCGTCCTGGTCCCTTTGCAGAAAAACAGCCCCAAAGCATGATGTTTCCACCCCCATGCTTCACAGTAGGTATGGTGTTCTTTGGATGCAACTCAGCATTCTTTGTCCTCCAAACACGACGAGTTGAGTTTTTACCAAAAAGTTCTATTTTGGTTTCATCTGACCATATGACATTCTCCCAATCTTCTTCTGGATCATCCAAATGCTCTCTAGCAAACTTCAGATGGGCCTGGACATGTACTGGCTTAAGCAGGGGGACTCGTCTGGCACTGCAGGATTTGAGTCCCTGGAGGCGTAGTGTGTTACTGATGGTAGGCTTTGTTACTTTGGACCCAGCTCTCTGCAGGTCTTTCACTAGGTCCCCCTGTGTGGTTCTGGGATTTTTGCTCACCGTTCTTGTGATCATTTTGACCCCACGGGGTGAGATCTTGCGTGGAGCCCCAGATCGAGGGAGATTATCAGTGGTCTTGTATGTCTTTCATTTCCTAATAATTGCTCCCACAGTTGATTTCTTCAAACCAAGCTGCTTACCTATTGCAGATTCAGTCTTCCCAGCCTGGTGCAGGTCTACAATTTTGTTTCTGGTGTCCTTTGACAGCTCTTTGGTCTAGGCCATAGTGGAGTTTGGAGTGTGACTGCTTGAGGTTGTGGACAGGTGTCTTTTATACTGATAACAAGTTCAAACAGCTGCCATTAATACAGGTAACGAGTGGAGGACAGAGGAGCCTCTTAAAGAAGAAGTTACAGGTCTGTGAGAGCCAGAAATCTTGCTTGTTTGTAGGTGACCAAATACTTATTTTCCACCATAATTTGCAAATAAATTCATTAAAAATCCTACAATGTGATTTTCTGGATTTTTTTCTCTCATTTTGCCTGTCATAGTTGAAGTGTACCTATGATGAAAATGACAGGCCTCTCTCATCTTTTTAAGTGGGAGAACTTGCACAATTGGTGGCTGACTAAATACTTTTTTGCCCCACTGTAACTGACAAATCCTTAACTTTAGCAAATTTGAATTCATTATTACAGCTAATATAACGTTAGCTAGCTAGCTAACAACCTAGAAACTAAACTTTTTTTAAATAAAGTTGCTTTTAGTCGCCTGGTTTGCTAGATTGCTGTGGGTTTATTGGTGTTAAAATACACCAGTTATGCTATTTTGGACCATCAGGCTGCTGATGTCATGAAGCCTGTCATTTTTGTGTTTAACCTGTTTGGGCTGCAGGGGCAGTATTGAGTAGCCAGATAAAAGGTGCCAATTTCAAACGGCCTCGTACTCAATTCTTGCTCTTACAATATGCATATTATTATTACCATTGGATAGAAAACACTCTCTGGTTTCTAAAACCGTTTGAATTATATCTGTGAGTCAAACAGAACTCATTTGGCACAAACTTCCTGACCAGGAAGTGGAAAGTCTGAAATCGAGGCTCTGTTCTACTTCCTGCCTATAAATGGGCATGATACGTATTAGTATACATGCACTTCATAGACCTTCCCCTGGATGTCAAGAGGCGGTGAGAGAAGAAATTTAGTGTTTATCTTGGTCTGAAGTGGAATACAAGCTCTTTGTATGACGTGTCCCCCATTTCCTGTTTTCTGGAGAGCGCGAGGAGGTACCTGGATTTGCCTTCTGTTTAGCTGCCGTTATAGGCGACTACTATCTCCGGCTTTGATTTTATTTGATACATGTGACCATATCATGGTAAAGTATGTTTTTTCAATATAGTTTAATCAGATTATTGAAATTTTTTCGGGAGTTTTGCCGTGTTCCGTTCTCTGACTTTGTTGACGATGGAGAGATTCGCGCCACTTGGCTAGTGCGCTTGCTAATTCAAGAGGGAAAATGGACGTTCTAAATCCAAACAACGATTGTTCTTGACAAAGGACCCCTTGTCCAACATTCTGATGAAAGATCAGCAAAAGTAAGAAACATTTTATGATGCTATTTCATATATCTGTCGTAGATGTGAACTAGTCGTCGGCGCCCAACTTTTGGGTACTCTAGCTATACCGAAGCTGGATGTCGTAATGAAGTTATTTTTTAGAATTCTAACACTGCGATTTCATTAAGAACTAATGGATCTATCATTTCCTATACAACATGTATTTTTTAGTTATGTTTATGAATAGCTATTTGGTCAGAATATGTGTGTCAGAAAAAGTGTCAGAAAAATATCCGAACGTTGTGGGAAATAGTAGCTACGTTAGCAGAATGTATAACCACTGATTTCAGCTCTAAATATGCACATTTTCGAACAAAACATAAGTGTATGTATAACCTGATGTTATAGGACTGTCATCTGATGAAGAATATCAAGGTTAGTCAAAAATTATATATCTTTTACTGGTTTGTTACGATCGCTAACCTTTTGCTACTGGGAAATGGCATGTGTTTCTGGCTATTGTGGTAAGCTAATATAACGCTATATTGTGTTTTCGCTGTAAAACACTTAATAAATCGGAAATATTGGCTGGAATCACAAGATGCCTGTCTTTCATTTGCTGTACACTATGTATTTTTCAGAAATGTTTTATGATGAGTAATTAGGTATTTGACGTTGGTGTCTGTAATTATTATGGCTGCTTTCGGTGCAATTTCTGATTGTAGCTGCAATGTAAACTATGATTTATACCTGAAATATGCACATTTTTCGAACAAAACATAGATTTATTGTGTAACATGTTATAAGACTGTCATCTGATGAAGTTGTTTCTTGGTTAGTTTGGTTGGTTCTTGGTTAGTTAGGTTGGCTTTGTGCATGCTACCTGTGCTGTGAAAAATGTCTGTCCTTTTTTGTATTTGGTGGTGAGCTAACATAAATATACGTGCTGTTTTCGCTGTAAAACATTTTAAAAATCGGACATGTTGGCTGGATTCACAAGATGTGTACCTTTCATTTGCTGTATTGGACTTGTTAATGTGTGAAAGTTAAATATTAAAAAAATATATATTTAGAATTTCGCGCTCTGCACTTGAGCTGGCTGTTGTCATATTGTGGGCGGCCTCAGGCTGCAGCCATAAGAAGTTAAACTTCTTCAAAACGACAGCCAAAAGTTTGATGTTAGAAGACAAGAGAATGTTCATGATGTCACTGCGACAACTGTACACAGACTTGCTGATAGATGTAGTTTAAACCAGACATCGCAGTAGTCTTGAAATCTTTGGTTGTATACTACCATATTCACTGTTTAGCACATGGCCTTACATTTGAATACTTAAAGAGATGGGTAGGGCTAAGGCTTAAGAGTGTGTGAACGATGTTGAATGGGTGTAGACCAGGTATTCCCAAACTGGGGTACAGTTGAGGTCGGAAGTTTACATTAACCTTAGCCAAATACATTTAAACTCAGTTTTTTCCCTGTCTTAGGTCAGTTAGGATTACCACTTTATTTTAAGAATGTGAAATGTTAGAATAATAGTAGAGAGAATTATTTATTTCAGCTTTTATTTCTTTCATCACATTCCCAGTGGGTCAGAAGTTTACATGCACTCAATTAGGATTTGGTAGCATTGCCTTTAAATTGTTTATCTTGGGTCAAATGTTTCGGGTAGCCTTCCACAAGCTTCTTACAATTAGTTGGGTGAATTTTGGCCCCAAAATTCAGTTCATCCCACACATTTTATATGGGATTGAGGTCAGGGCTTTGTGATGGCCACTCCAATACCTTGACTTTGTTGTCCTTAAGTCATTATTCCACAACTTTGGAAGTATGCTTGGGGTCATTGTCCATTTGGAAGACTCATTTGTGACGAAGCTTTAACTTCCTTACTGATGTCTTGAGATGTTGCTTCAATATATCCACATAATTGTTCTGCCATCTATTATGTGCACCAGTCCCTCCTGCAGCAAAGCACCCCCACAACATGATGCTGCCACCCCGTGCTTCACGGTTGGGATGTTGTCTTTAGCTTGCAAGCGTCCCCCTTTTTCCTCCAAACATAATGATGGTCATTATGGCCAAACAGTTTCTGTTCGGCCACATTTCTCCAAAAAGTACGATCTTTGTCTCCATGTGCAGTTGCAAACCGTAGTCTGGCTTTTTTTATGGCGGTTTTGGAGCAGTGGCTTCTTCCTTGCTGAGCTGCCTTTCAGGTTATGTCGATATAGGACTCGTTTTACTGTGGATATAGATACTTTTTACCTGTTTCCTCCAGCATCTTCACAAGGTCCTTTGCTGTTGTTTTGGGATTGATTTGCACTTCTCGCACCAAAGTACGTTAATCTCTAGGAGACAGAACGCGTCTCCTTCCTGAGCGGTATGACGGCTGCGTGGTTCCATGGTGTTTATACTTGCATAATATTGATTGTACAGATGAATGTGGTACCTTCATGCTTTTAGAAATTGCTCCCAAGGATGAACCAGACTCTACAATTTTTTTCTGAGGTCTTGGCTGATTTCATTTGATTTTCCCATGATGTCATGCAAAGAGGCACTGAGTTTGAAGGTAGTTCTTGAAATACATCCACAGGTACACCTCCAATTGACTCAAATTATGTCAATTAGCCTTTAGCTTCTAAAGCCATGACATCATTTTCTGGAATTTTCCAAGCTGTTTAAAGGCACAGTCAACTTAGTGTATGTAAACTTCTGACCCACTGGAAATGTGATACAGTGAATTATAAGTGAAATAATCTGTCTGTAATTAATTGTTGGATAAATGACTTGTGTCATGCACAAAGTAGATGTCCTAACCGACTTGCCAAAAATATAGTTTGTTAACAAGACATATGTGGAGTGGTTGAAAAACGAGTTTTAATGACTCGTGTATGTAAAAGTGCATGTAAACATCCGACTTCAACTGTATGTACACGCATTTCCGCCGTCTGGGGTACGCCAAATAAAAATGTGATAAAACATTACTTTTTATTATAATATATATTTTTTTTTTCTCACGTTTTCAAACAGTCCATTTATATTTTCCAACGGGGCCTGACATTTGGGTGTGTTTTTTTTCTCAGCTGAGTAGCCTCGTTTCACTGCCCAAAGAATTATTAAACCATCTAGTTTTCAGCGAAATAACAACACAATGTCAAATACAGGTAGCCTAGTCAAATAATTAACATCCAATCACATTAACCGTTACTCTCTCGCGTGAATTCCACTAAAGGTCTGTATGTAGCCAAACGTAGCTGCTGCTCATTCCATTTGCTCGAAAATGGGTAAATGATTAAAAAAAGGCCCGCATCCATAGAGACACATACCAGCTGTACTGGTAGTAATTCTAAATGTGTTGTTAGCCCAGCTAGCATGTATACTGACATTTGTGGATCTGATGCAGCCGAAGAGCTACTTTCCCTTACCTGGGAAAGCACCGAACAACAGACAGGGAAGTTGGACCATTGAAGAGGCACAAATATGATGAGAACTACATTGATTTGGGGTTAACTTATATTGGGAGTATTGCCTTTCCTCAACCACAGTGTTTTATATGTGCAAAAGTAATATCTCACAACTCGATGAAAGCTTCACTCTTGCGCAGACATTTAAAAACAAAACATGCCAATTTGAAAAAAAAGCCACAGGAGTTTTTTGAGCGAAAATTAAGACAACTTTCGAGTAGTAAGACAGATACCATAAATAAGAAGAGGCTAGGAGCATCTTATATGGTGAGCATCTTATATGGTGAGCATCTTATATAGTGAGTATGGGGCTAGGACAGGCAAGCCCCATACTATTGTGGAGGACTTAATTCCTGCTGCTGCAGATATGGCTGGGACAATGCTGGGGGAAAAGTCCCAAAAAACTATACAGACAATAACTTCATCAAACAGCACTGTTTCATGATGCATCAGTGACATGGCAGGAGATGTTTTGAAACAATTACTGGTTCACATACAAGCCAGTGAATTCTATGCGTCACAGCTGGATGAGTAAACAAGCGTGGCGGTCCTGGCACAGCTCCTGGCATATGTCCGTTACGTTTCTGGGGGTCAATTAACCTTTACTTCATACCCATCCCGGATCCGGGAGCATCCTCATCAAAAAAGCTGACTAGCATAGCCTAGCCTAAGGGGACAAGGATATCATATAATATAATTTCATGAAATCACAAGTCCAATACAGCAAATGAAAGATAAACATCTTGTGAATCAAGCCATCATTTCCGATTTTTTAAATGTTTTACAGCGAAAACACAATATGTATTTATATTAGCTAACCACAATAGCCAAACACACAACGGCATATTTTCACCATGTTTCCACCGCATAGGTAGCCTTCACAAAACCCACAAATAGAGATAAAATGTATCACTAACCTTGAACAACTTCATCAGATGACAGTCTTATAACATCATGTTATACAATACATTTATGTTTTGTTCGAAAATGTGCATATTTATAGCTACAAATCCTGGTTTTACATTGCAGCCAACATCACAAATAGCACCAAAGCAGCCAGAATAATTACAGAGAGCAACGTGAAATACATAAATACTCATCATAAAACATTTATGTAAAATACATGGTGTACAGCAAATGAAAGATAAATATCTTGTGAATCCAGCCAATATTTCCTATTTTTTAAGTGTTTTACAGCGAAAACACAATATAGAATTATATTAGCTCATCACAATAGCCAAACACACAAAGCTATTTATCCACCGCCAGCATAGATTTCACAAAAACAGCAATATAGATAAAATTTATCACTAACCTTTGGACAACTTCATCAGATGACAGTCTTATAACATCATGTCATACAATACATTTATGTTTTGTTCGAAAATGTGCATATTTAGAGCTGCAAATCGTGGTTATACATTGTGAATATGTAGCAACAATTCACCAAAATCTCCGGAGATATTTTGGACAGTCACGTAATCTATTCAAAGAACTCATCATAAACTTTACTAAAAAATACATGTTGTACAGCAAATGAAAGATACACTGGTTCTTAATGCAACCGCTGTGTTAGATTTTTAAAAATAACTTTACTACAACATACAAAATGCATTATTGTGAGACAGCGCTCACATATTCTCCGCCCTGTTAGGGTCAACATATTCCACAGAAATACAAAATAACATCATAAATTGTGTCTTACTTTTGCTGAGCTTCCATCAGAATGTTGTGCAAGGAGTCCTTGGTCCAGAATAAATCGTTGTTTGGCTTTAGAATGTCCATTTCTTCTGTCGAATTAGCAACCTTGGCTAGCCATGTGGCGCGAACATGCCCATCAACTCTTGGTTCAAAGAACGGAAAATTCCAAAAGTCCCAATAAACGTTGAGTAAACTGATACAACTCGGTTGAAAAATCCTACTTTATGATGTTTTTCTCATATGTATCAAATAAAATCAGAGCCGGAGCAATTCGCCGTGTATACCGAACGCTCTTCAGAAGACAATGTCGAGGTCCCCCGCGCGCCGTTGACAACAAACAAAATACCGGACCTGCCACTCCAAAAGCTCTTATTCGGCCTCAGATCAAGCTAGACACCCCATTCAACCTTCCACTGCCTGTTGACATCTAGTGGAAGGCGTATGAAGTGCATACATATCGATAAATAAAAGCCAGTTGAATAGGCAGGCCCTGAAACAGCCTCATTTTCAGATTTTTCACTTCCTGTATGGAAGTTTGCTGCCAAATGAGTTCTGTTTTACTCACAGATATAATTCAAACAGTTTTAGAAACTTCTGAGGGTTTTCTATCCAATAGTAATAATAATATGCATATTGTATGATCTAGAACAGAGTACGAGGCCGTTTAATTTGGGCACGATTTCTTCCAAAGTGAAAACAGCGCCCCCCTATTGACAAGAAGTTTTAAGGAAGACATCCTCTTCTGCAAACCACTGGAAACCTGGACAACAAGAGAGGATATTTTAAAAGTACTGGACAGCTTTGTGACATTAAATGGACTTTGGTGGTCAAGATGTGTTGGTATCTGTACTGATGGCGCAAAATCCATGAGAGGGAGACATAGTGGAGTGGTAACGCGCGTGCAAGCAGTTACTCCAGACGCCACTTGGGGACACTGCAGCATCCACGAGAGGCTCTTGCTGCCAAAGGAATGCCTGACAGCTTGAAAGAAGTTTTGGACTCTACATGTTTAACTTTGTTAAAGCAAGGCCCTTGAACTCTTTTGTATTTTCCGCACTATGCAATGATATGGGCAGCGACCATGTAACGCTTTTACAACATACAGAAGTGCGCTGGTTAACAAAGGGCAAAGTATTGACACGTGTGAGTCTTTCTGGGTAAGTATCTAAGAGCTTTGCACATCTAGATTGTACAATATCTGCACATTATTATTTTGTTAATATTCTTTAAGTGCTGTGAAGTTCGTTGTTGATCATTGCCAGACAGCCATTTCCAAGTCTTGCAATAGATTTTCAAGTCGATTTAAGTCAAAACTGTAACTAGGCCACTCAGGAACATTCAATGTTGTCTTGGTAAGCAACTCCAATGTGTATTTGGCATCGTGTTTTTGATTATTGTCCTGCTGAAAGGTGAATTTGTCTCCCAGTGTATGTTGGAAAGCAGAATAAATCAAGTTTTCCACAAGGATTTTGCCTTTGCTTAGCTCTATTCTGTTTCTTTTTATCCTAAAAAAAACTCTCCAGTCCTTGTCGATGACAAGCATACCCGTAACATGATGCAGCCAACACTATACTTGAAAATATGAAGAGTGGTACTCAGTGACGTGTTGAGTTTTCCCAAAACATAACGCTTCCTATTCAGGACATTAAGTTAATTTCTTTGCCACTTTTTTTGCAGTTTTACTTTAGTGCTTTATTGCAAACAGGATGCATGTTTTGGAATATTTTATTCTGAAAGTCTTCTTTTCACTCTGTTAGTATTGTGGAGTAACTACAATGTTGTTAATCCATCCTCAGTTTTCTACTTTCACAGCCATTAAACTCTGACTTTTTCGAAATCATCATTGGCCTCATGGTGAAATCCCTGAGTGGTTTCCTTCTTTATCAGCAACTGAGTTAGGAAGGACACTGGTTATTTTGTAGTGACTACAATTTCTGGCCAACATCCGGTGAAATTGCAAGGCGCGAAATTCAAACTACAGAATAATAAATATTTAACTTTCATAAAATCACAAGTGATATCTGCGTCAGATATCAAAAAGGCTTTATGGCGAAAGCACACCATGCGGTTATCTGAGGACAGCGCCCCACATACAAAACCATGAAAAACATATTTCAACCAGGCAGGTGCGACACGAAAGTCAGAAATTGCGATATAATAAATGCCTTACCTTTGATGATCTTCTTCTGTTGGCACTCCAAAAGGTCCGAGTTACATCTCAAATGGTCCTTTTGTTCGATAATGTCCTTCTTTATATCCATAGAAACTCAGTTTAGCTGGCGTGCTTCAGTCAATAATCCACCCAGTTCCCCTCCATCAAACTGCATACAAAATGCATCCCAAACGTTACTAATACACTTTTCCAAACAATTTATAATCAAACCTTAGGTACCATAATACGTAAATAAATGATACAATTTAATTACAAAAAATTACAACTTCTGGCTCATTTTTCCAAAAACCAGCCTGAAACTCTTTCTAAAGACTGTTGACATCTAATGGAATCCCTAGGAACTGCATTCTGGGAGGACTTCGCCGTATCATAAAAGTGACAGCCATTGAAAATAGTGGTAGGCTGAATTTTTTGGGGGGGATGGTTTGTCCTCGGGGTTTCGCATGCCATATCAGTTCTGTTATACTCACAGACATTATTGTAACAGTTTTACAAACTTTAGAGTTTTCTATCCAACTCTACCAATTATATGCATAGCCTAGCTTCTGGGCCTGAGTAACAGGCAGTTTAATTTGTGCACGCTTTTCAACCGGACATGAAAATACTGCCCCCTAGAGGTTAAACACATGTCCATTGAACTTATTAAGCCATTTTTTTACTCCTGAACTCATTTAGGCTTGCCTTAACAAAGGGGTTGAATACTTATTAAGTCAACCATTTCAGCTTAATTTTTTTATTAATTTGTAAAAATTTCTGAAAACATAATCCCACTTTGACATTATGAGGTATTGTGTGTAGGCCAGTGACACATCGCCACTTCTCAGTTTAATCCATTTTAAATTCAGGCAGTAACACAACACAATGTGGAAAAAGTAAAGGGGTGGGAATATTTTCGGAAGGCACTATAGTTCCCTATACACTGAGTGCAAAAAATATTAAGAATATTTTTATGACAGACTGACTAGGTGAAAGCTATGGTCCCTTATTGAGGTCACTTGTTGAAATCTACTTCAATCAGTGTTGATGAAGGGGAGGAGACAGGTTAACGTTTCTAGGACACACGTTCCGCTAGCGGACCCCCCCCCCCCCCCCCCACAACATTCCGCTGAAAAGGCAGCGCGGGAAATTCAAAAATATTTTTTTTTAATATTTAACTTTCACACATTAACAAGTCCAATACAGCAAATGAAAGATAAACATCTTGTTAATCTACCCATCGTGTCCGATAAAAAAAAATAAAAAAATTACAGCGAAAACACAACATATATTCATGTTAGATCACCGCCAAGTCCAAAAAACACACAGCCATTTTTCCCAGCCAAAGATAGTCACAAAAAGCAGAAATAGAGATAAAATGAATCACTAACCTTTGATGATCTTCATCAGATGACACTCATAGGACTTCATGTTACACAATACATGTATGTTTTGTTGATAATGTGCATATTTATATCCAAAAATCTCAGTTTACATTGGCGCCATGTTCAGAAATGCCTCCAAAATATCCGGAGAAATTGTAGAGAGCCACATCAAATAACGGGAAAAACTCATCATAAACTTTGATGAAAGATAAATGTTGTACTTAGAATTAAAGATACACTTGTCCTTAATGCAACCGCTGTGTTAGAGTTCAAAAAAACTTTACGGAAAAAGCACACCATGCAATAATCTGAGACGGTGCTCAGAAATACACAACATTTCTCTGCCATGTTGGAGTCAACAGAAATACGAAATTACATCATAAATATTCCCTTACCTTTGATGATCTTCATCAGAATGCACTCCCAGGAATCCTAGTTCCACAATAAATTGTTGTTTTGTTCGATAATGTCAAATATTTATGTCCAAGTAGCTGCTTTTGCTAGCACCTTTAGTTCACATGTCCAAACGCTGGCGCCGGTCCAGGTGAACGCGGACGAAAACTTCAAAAAGCTATATTCCAGGTCGAATAAACTGGTCAAACTAAGTAGAGAATCAATCTTCAGGATGTTGTTATCATATATATCCAATAACGTTCCAACCGGAGCATTCCTTTTTGTCTACAGAAGTAATGGAACGCATGGCGATATCATGAGGAATGTGCGTGACCAGGAGCTGGCATTCTGCCAGACCACTGACTCAAATAGCTGCCATCCGGCCCCAGATCACACTAGAGGCTTCATGTAACGTTCTACAGACTGTTGACATCTAGTGGAAGGTGTAGGAAGTGCAAATAGATCAATATCTTACTGGGATGTGAATAGGCGATGAGTTGAAAATCAACCAGCCTCAGAATTTCCACTTCCTGTTTGGAAGTTTGCCTGCCATATGAGTTATGTTATACTCACAGACATAATTCAAACAGTTTAGAAACTTCAGAGTGTTTTCTATCCAATAGTAATAATAATATGCATATATTAGCATCTGGGACATCTGGGGCAGTTCACTATGGGCACGCTATTCATCCAAAGTGAAAATGCTGCCCCCTATCCCTAAAAAGTTAAAGAAGGATTTGTAAGCCTACTAAGTACAAGCTACAATTGACAATTGAGACATGGATTTGTTAGTGTGCCATTCAGAGGGTGAATAGGCAAGACAAAAAATGTAAGTGCCTTTGAACGGGGTATAGTGGTAGGTGCCAGGTGCAGCGGTTTGTGTCTAGAACTGCAATGCTGCTGGGTTTTTCCACGCTCAACTGTTTCCCATGTGTATCAAGAATGGGTCACAACCCGAAGGACATCCAGCCAAATTGACACAACTGTTCGAAGCATTGGAGTCAACATGGGCCAGCATCCCTGTTGAATGCTTTCGACATCTTGCAGAGTCCATGCCCTGACAAGTTAAGGCTGTTCTGAGGGCAAAAGAGGGGGATGCAACTCAATATCAGGAACATGTTCTTAATGTTTTGTACACTCAGTTTAGATAAGTCTTATGAAGACATTTGTAATGTATCTGTTGGTGATCAGTATTCTGAGAAGATTGTTGAATATTAGACCACACACAGTACCAACTAAAACACTAATCCATACCTGGAAGGTGTCTTTTCCACACATTTTTAAGAGGAAGAGGTTTATAAACTAGATCTTTTTTTGCTCCTTAAATGTATAATCTTATGCTGAGGATGGCGTCAAAGATAACTGCTAACGAACACCATGAGCCTTAAGGGCAGACCTATGTTGTAAATAAAATACAAATTATGAGCCAGGTAGATTAAAACTGTCTTTAAGATCTTGGAATGAACGAAGACCATCACCCCCGTAGATAGATTTCCCTATCCTTCCATTGAGGAAAACGTATTGGTTGATGACCAACTAAAAGACCTGAGTTGCTGAAAATAGTGGAATCCACATGCCATTTACACAAGATATTACAGAATTGTTCTGCCGTGCATCAGGTAGTAACCAGCTTTATTACAATGGGACCAAAACTTAGCTTACATTCTTTGATAGAAATACGCAAAAAATAGGAGATCTTGGAGTCTTTAAAGCTGCAACAAACTTTCCTCCAAAGCACACCATCACACAATAGAGAAAGAATCAAACCAAGTGACTAGAGGGCGTAAGCTAAAAGGCCAGTGAGAAAGTTAAACATTTAGAAGAGATAAACCTCCATCTAGGTTACCCCTTTTTTGTATTGTTGATAATTTGATATGCAGGCTTTTGCCCTTCCAAATGAACTTGGAGATAACTGAATGCAGTTTACTCCAGTATCCCACAGGGGGCGCTGTCAGGAACAATGAGTTGACAAAATAAACTTGGGGATGCACATTCATCTTAATAATAGCAATGCAAGCTCGTGGGGAATTTGTCAAGCTAGACAATCTATCTAGATCACTATTAAGCTTATTGATAGTGCCTGTAGTTGCTCTTAGCAATAACATATAAGGAGGGGAAGATTTCAATACCAATATTTGAAATGCTGAACTACTGGGATGAAGCAGGAAAACTGGCAGACTCATTGAGTGACAATAGAGTGGATTTCACCCAATTGATCTTTAACTACCAAAATAATATTTATATAAATATTGATAACAGATAGAGAGATATGAGGATGAGTATTGTAATTGTTATCGGCCAGACAAGGGTAGACTGACGTACAGTCTGAGCTACAGGTTCAAGAGAGAGGGTGAAAAGCAGAGGGGAGAGTGGTCATCCCTGGTGATTTCCTGTAGAGGAGAGCAATTTTTTCCTGTCGAAACCATTGCTGTTGGATTGGCATAGAGCACCTTTATCATTAAAATGAATCCGGTACCAAAGCCCATAGCCACAAAAACAGACTATAGTTATGTCCATTCAAGACGATCAAACGCCTTCATTGCATCCAGTGAAATATAACAACAGTTTAAAAGTATTCCCATTAAGGATGTATTTTGCAGGTGGGGTGTCTCTAATTTTAATAACAAGTAGTGAGTAGGCAGGGTGGTCTCTCCCCATGAGCATCTCATTTTCCTATTATTAACAACAAAAATGTATTTGACTTAGTGTCCAAAACTGAGCCTGAGGGAATCTCTGGACCTTGTAATTTGTTTGTGAGTGACTGACAGTGATAGATTAAATTATCTGTCATGTAGGCAAAAAGACAGCACCTGCAATTTGACTCCCTTGGAGTCTGTCACCTGAAACTGGATGGACTTGATATGATCTTTCCTCTTTCTAACCTATACATTTTAATTTGGAGAGTGGTCTGCCAGCTCCCCCACTTGGTCACTGAGCCACAGGAGCCAGTAATATCTGTATGTGTGTGTGTGTGTGTGTGTGTGTGTGTGTGTGTGTGTGTGTGTGTGTGTGTGTGTGTGTGTGTGTGTGTGTGTGTGTGTGTGTGTGTGTGTGTGTGTGTGTGTGTGTGTGTGTCACAATGTATAGTCTATGCAGGGAGCATAGGTGGTGTACAGTATGCCTCCATTTGGGAGAGAGGGTGCTGTGCACTGTGCCTACCATCAAGAGTTGATGATGGCCAGCAGGGATGGGGTGTTTGTGTGGGTCTCAAATGGTTTATTGCACTATGGGTCTTATGAGGACATGGGGGAAGTGTTGTCTTGTCTAGCCTCCAGCATGGATCTTTTACCTCTCAAGGTGTGTGTGTGTGTGGTTGCGGGTGGGTGTGATAGCAATTTGAGCAATGTTCGGCTCTCTCAAGCAATGGCAGCTTCCTCAAGGCTGTCTTCAGAGAGAAAGAATCCTTAATTTATTCAAACACAGGTACCCGCTCACTCAATCACAGAGTACACACATACTTTTCTTTTCCACTTGCACAGTGCAGATGTTAGAAGTTCATACTGTACATTTTGAATACCTTAACAGCAGCATTACACTACCCAAAGCCAGTACATTACTAAGCCAGTGCAGCCTTAATGTACTGTGGGTTAGTAACTGTATGCTATACTAATGGGCAGCTGTCTGATAAGGTATTCGTGGAGGTCTGTGTCTGGCGCTTGGAAGGTACCTCCCCATTAGCATCAGAATTTGGAGCATTAGCCAGCCTGCCAGCTTAGTGGAGTCTGCTCAGCTATCCCCATTGAGACAGTGTCTGTGCCTCAATCTAGGTTGGGCAAAACTTAACATGGCGGTGGTCGCTTTAGCAATCTCACTGGAGTAAAGACCTCCTCCATTCTTGTAATTATTGAAAGAGATCGTGATATCTCACATCTCAAAATCTCAAAATAGGGCTACTTAATGTTAGATCCCTCACTTCCAAGGCAGTCATAGTCAATTAACTAATCACTGATCACAACCTTGATGTGATTAGTCTGACTGAAACATGACTCAAGACTGATGAATTTACTGTGTTAAATGAGGCCTCTCCTTCTGGTTACACTAGTGACAATATCACCTGCGCATCCCGCAAAGGCAGAGGTGTTGCTAACATTTACAACAAATTAAAATGTATCCCCCAAAAAATGACTGCGTTTTTGTTTTAGTCATAAAATCTATGCAGCCTACTCAATCACTTTGTATAGCTACTGTTTTACAGGCCTCCTGGGCTGTATACGGCATTCCTCACTGAGTTCCCTGAATTCCTATCGGACCTTGTAGTCATGGCAGATAATATTTACATTTTGGTGACTTTAATATTCACATAGAAAAGTCCACAGCCTCACTCCAAAAGGCTTTCGGAGCCATCAGACTCAGGGGGTTTTGTCCAACATGTCGATGTACCTAAGCATTGCTCCAGTCATACCCTGGATCTAGTTTTGTCCCATGGAATTATTATTGTGGATCTAAATGTTTTTCCTCATAATCCTGGACTATCTGACCACCATTTTATTATGTTTGCAATTGCAACAAATAATCTGCTCAGACCCCAACCAAGGATCATCAAAAGTAACCCTATACATTTTGGACAACCCAAAGATTCCTAGATGCCCTTCCAGACTACCTCCACCTACCCAGACAGAACGTCAGAGTACAAAAAAAAGACTAAAATAAAAAAAATGAAGACAAAAATTAAATAAAATTACAATCGGTTAACCACCTAAATGAGGATCTAAACTTAACTTTGCATAATACCCTAGATGCAATTGCACCCATAATAGTTATTTTTTTTTTACATTTGTCACAAGAAATTAGCTCCCTGGTATACAGAAAATACCAGAGCCCTGAATATTGGAACGGAAATGGCGTTCCACAAAACTGGAAGTCTTCTGAGTAGCTTGGAAAGACAGTACCGTGCAATATCGAAGAGCCTTCACTGCTTCTCGATCAGCCTATTTTTCCAACCTAATTGAGGAGAATAAGAACAATCCCCCCAAAATGTTGCTTCAATCCCCCCTTTACTGTTGCAAAGCTAAAAAGCTGAATTATCCAAGAGTGGATGGCTTTCACTTCAGCAGTGATTAATTCTTGAACTTCTTATATGAAAAGATCATGATCATTAGAAAGAAAATGATGGACTCTTTGAATCTGAATATTTCTCCAAAGCTCAATTGTCCTGAGTCTGCACAGAACTGCAAGGACCTAGGATCAATGGAGACACTCAAGTTTTATAATCGTGCATCTCTTTACCCATTCAAGAAAATATTCACGGCCTCTAAAACTTTCAGCTGCATACTGGACCCTTTTCCAATTAAACTACAGAAAGAGCTACTTCTTGTGCTTGGCCCTGCTATGTTGAACATAATAAACAGCTCCCTATCCTCCGGATATATACCAAACTCACTAAAAGTATAACGACACAAGGCGAGTCCCAGATGCAGGCACGGGAGGCAGATGGTTTAAGCTCTGATATTTATTATAGTCCAAGGGGTAGGCAAAAGGCAGGTTTGGGACAGGCAAGAGTTCATAACCAGGTCAGAGTCCAAAACGGTACAGGGCGGCAGGCAGGCTCGAGGTCAGGGGCAGGCAGAATGGTCAGGCAGGTGGGCACAGAGTCAGGACAGGCAAGGGTCAGAACCAGGAGGACGAGAAAAACAGAGACTGGGAAAAACAAGAGCTAGGAGAAAAACGCTTGTTGACTTGGCAAACAAGACCAACTGGCACAGACAGACAGAAAACACAGGTATAAATACACAGGGGATGATGGGGAAGATGGGTGACACGTGAAGGGGTGTGGAGACAAGTACAAGGACAGGTGAAACAAATCAGGGTGTGACAAAAAGTGGAGGTAATAAAGCCTCTCCTGAAAAAGCATAACCTTGACCTGGAAAATGTAAAAAAAACGATCAGCCTAAATCAAATCTCCTATTCCTCTCCAAAATGTTTGAAAAAGCTGCTGCGTAGCAACACACTGCCTTCCTGAAGACAAATAATAAATACAAAATACTTCAGTCTGGTTTTAGACCCCATCATAGTACTGAGACTGCACTCGTGAAGGTGGTACATTACCTTTTAAGTGACTAAGATACCGTAGAATAGTGTGGAGTGCAGTTCATACATATGAGATGAGTAATGCTAGATACGGAAACATTATTCAAGTGGCTAGTGATCCATTTTTAAAAGTGGCCAATGATTCCTAATCTAGGCAGCCGCCTCTGGTGTGCTAGTGATGGCTGTTTAGCAGTCTGATGGCCTTGAGATAGAAGCTGTGTTTCAGTCTCTCGGTCCCTGCTTTGATGCACCTGTACCGACCTCGCCTTCTGGATGATAGCGGGGTGAACAAGCAGCGGCTCGGGTGGTTGATGTTCTTGATATTCTTTTTGGCCTTCCTGTGGCATCTGGTGCTGTAGGTGTCCAGGATGGCGGGAAGTTTGACCCCGGGAATGCGTTGGGCAGACCGCACCACCCTCTGGAGAGCTTTGTGGTAACATGTTTTGAATAACATGTATGTGTACATTTATTTAGCAGTTCGTCTCTGTGGATGGTTTGTCATCTGACAAATCATTTGAACGTTTCAGTGTTCCTCAAGGTTCCATTTTAGGACCTCTATTTTTTTTCACTATATATTCTACCTCTTGGTAGATGTCATTCGGAAACACAATGTCAACTTTCACTGATATGCGGACACAGCTGTACATTTTGATGAAACATGGTGAAGCACCAAAATTGCCTGCCCTGGAAGAATGTGTTTCAGACATAATGAGGTAGTTGGCAGAAAATGTTTAACTTTTAAACTCGGACAAAAGAGATGCTAGTTCTAGGTCCCAAGAAACAAAGAGATTTGCTTTTGGATCTGACAATCTAGATGGTTGTACATTCGTCTCAAATTAAATTGGCAAGGACCTTGGCGTTATTCTGGACCCTGATCTCTCTTTTGACGAACATATCAAGAATATTTAAAGGGCAGCTTTTTTTCATCTTCGTAACATTGCAAAAATCTAACTTTTTGTCAAAAAATCATGCAGAATTGCTGATCCATGCATTTTCCACTTCTTGATTAGACTCCTGCAAAGCACTAAATAAACTTGAGTTAGTGCTAAACACGGCTGCTAGAATCTTGACTAGAACACCCAAATTGTATCATATTTCTTCAGTGCTAGCCTCTCTACACTGGCCTCCTGTTATGGCTAGGGCTGATTTCAAGGTTTCACTGCTAACCTATAAAGCATTACATGGGTTTGCTCTTACATCTCTCTCCAATTTGGCTCTGCCATACATACCTACAAGTACTCTACGGTCACAAGACGCTGGCCTCCTTATTGTGCCTAGAATTTCAAATCAAACAGCTGGAGGCAGGACTTTCTCCTATAGAGCTACATTTTTATGGTATGGTCTGCCTATCCATGTGAGAGACGCAAACTCGTTCTCGAACTTTAAGTCTTTACTGAAGATTCATCTCTTCAGTAGGTCATACGATTGAGTGTAGTCTGGCCCAGGGGTGCAAAAGTGCCTGACTGGCTCCCCGCTCTCCACTGGGATCCACTGCCTCTGACCCTATTACGGGGGCTGAGTCACTGGCTTACTACTGCTCTTCCATGCCGTCCCCAGGAGGGGTACGTCACTTGAGTGGGATGGGTCACTGACGTGATCTTCGTCCGGTTTTGCGCCCCCTGGGGCTCGTGCAGTGGAGGAGATCTTCGTTGGCTATATTCAGCCTTGTCTCAGGGTAGTAAGTTGGTGGTCTATTGATATCTCTCAAGTGGTGTGGGGGCTGTGCTTTGGCAAAGTGGATGGGGTTATATCCGGGGGTATCGTCGGATGGGGCCACAGTGTCCCCTGACCCCCCCTGTCTCAGCCTACAGTATCTATGCTGCAATAGTCTGTGTCGGGGGGCTAGGGTCAGTCTGTTATATATGTTGTCATTCTCCTTATCTGGTGTCCTGTGTGAATTTAAGTATGCTCCATCCAATTCTCTCTCTCTCCCTCTCTTCCTCCCCTCCCGGAGGACCTGAACCATAGGACCATGCCTCAGGACTACATGGCCTGATGACTCCTGCCTGTCCCCAGTCCACCTGGTCGTGCTGACCTCTTCACCGGAAGTGCTACCTTGTCCCGGAACTGCTGTTTTCAACTCTCTCTCTCTGTCTCTCGCTCTACTGCACATGCTGTCTCGACCTCTGAATTTCTAATTACAATTCACAGAGTGACAGACAGGCTATTTGGTGACCCTCCTGAAAAGCCCTATAATGGCTGTAGAAACTCATTACATGCAACTGGACATGTTTTGAAAAGGGGTTCCTGATCTCTGTAATGCTACGAGCCATTTAGCAGTTTTACCAAGTAATCTTTTAGCTTGCCCAGATTGGGACTCTCTCTCCCAACCTCATAACTAGCTACCAAGAAGCCATTTCAAGCTATAGATCAAATTAGAGTAGCTAGCTTTTCTAATTATCTTAGCTGGCATGCCTGCTGGCATGGCCGTGGAAGATGTTTTTGGGTGGAGTATTTTTCTCTGCTCATACAGAAGTAATAAAGGCTTAGTTCACAAATTTTGTAAAATGTATTTTTTTTAAATAAAAAATATATTCAGTACCAGTCAAAAGTTTGACACACCTACTCATTACAGGCTTTTTCTTTATTTTTACTATTTTCTACATTGTAGAACAACAGTTGAGACATCAAAACTATGATATAACACATAACAAATCATGTAGTAACCAAAAAAGTGTTTTATATTTTGTTTATTTTATATTTGAGATTATTCAAAGTAGTCACCCTATGCCCTGATGACAGCTTTGCAAACTCTTGGCAGTCTCTCAACCAAATTCATGATGTAGTCACCTGGAATGCATTTGAATTAACAGGTATTCCTTGTTAAAAGTTAATTTGTGGAATTGCTTTCCTTCTTAATACTTCTTAGGGTTAGGAGTCGGGACAACTTCCGGTGAAACTGGAGGGGACGCAATTCAAATAAATAATCATAAATATTTTGGATTTAAACATTTATGTTATTATAAGTGTCTTATATCGGCTTAAAGCTTAAATTGTTGTTAATCTAACTGCATTGTCCGATTTACAGTAGCTATTACAGCGAAAACATGCCATACGATTGTTTGAGGACAGCACCCCACATCAAAATATTTTTCCACCAGCACAGGTTTCATAAATTCACATATAATGACTAAATTTTCACTTACCTTTTGAAAATCTTCCTCTGATTTGTCATCCAAAGGGTCCCAGCTATAACATGTAGTGTTGTTTTGTTAGATAAAATAGTTCTTTATTTCCCAAAAAGTCTGTTTAGTTGGCAATCGATTTGAGTAATCCACCCGTTCAACTTGCAGAGAAAGGAATCCGAAAATCTACCACTAAACTTTGTTTCAACAAGTCAAAATACATTTCTATTTACTCCTCAGGTACCCTAAAATGTAATCAAACTATAATATGTCTTACGGAAAGAAGTATGTTCAATAGCAAACCGATTTTAGCAGGTGCGTAATGTCTTCAACACGCACGCAAACACGAATTTCTAAGACTGTGTCCTTCTGCTAAAACTGATATTACTTATTTGTTTTTGAAGTTACAAGCCTCAAACCTTGAATATAGACTGTTGAAATCCTGTGGAACCCATAGGAATTGCATCCAGGGAGCAAAATATGACCTTACTCTTCAGTATGACCTTACTCTTGCATTTCTACGAAGATGGTCTCTCACAAAGAAAATTCTGGTTGGTTTTTCTTTGGATTTTCTCCTACCATATCTATTGTGTTATATTCGCCTACATTATTTTAACATTTCTACAAACTTCAAAGTTTTTTCTTTCCAATGGTACCAATTATATGCATATCCTGGCTTCAGGGCCTGAGCTAGAGGCAGTTTACTTCATGCACATCATTCAGACAGGAAGTGGAGAAAAAAGGGGCCTAGCAAAGTCAATGCGCTTGAGCCAATCAGTTGTGTTGTGACAAGTTAGAGGTGGTATGCAGAAGATAGCCCTATTTGGTAAAAGACCAAGTCCATATTATGGCAAGAACAGCTCAAATATGCAAAGAGAAACAACAGTCCATCATTAATTTAAGACATGAAGGTCAGTCAATGTGGAAAATTTCAAGAACTTTGAAAGTTTTTTCAAGGGCAGTCGCAAAACCCTTCAAGCACTATGATGAAACTGGCTCTCATGAGGACCGCCATAGGAAAGGAAGACCCAGAGTTACCTCTGCTGCAGAGGATAAGTTCATTAGAGTTCACTGCACCTCACATTGCAGCCCAACTAAATGCTTCACAGAGTTCAAGTAACAGACACATCAACTGTTCAGAGACTGCGTGAATCAGGCCTTCATGGTCGAATTGCTGCAAATAAACAACTACTAATGGACACCAATAAAAAGAACAGACTTGCTTTGGCCAAGAAACACGAGCAATAGACATTAGACCGGTGGAAATCTGTCCTTTGGTCTGAAGAGTTTCACTTCCAACCGCTGTGTCTTTGTAAGACGGATGAGTAGGTGAACGGATGAAGGAAAAGCAGCCAACAAGTGCTCAGCATATGTGAGAACTTCTTCAAGACTGTTGGAAAAGCATTCCTCATTAAGCTGGTTGAGAGAATGCCAAGAGTGTGCAAAGCTTTCATCAAGGCAAAGGGTGGCTACTTTGAAGAATCTAAAATATTACATTTATTTTGATTTGTTTAACACTTCTTTGGTTACTACATGATTCCGTATGTGTTATTTCATAGTTTTGATGTCTTCACTATTATTCTACGATTTAGAAAATAGTACAAATAAAGAAAACACCTTTGAATGAGTAGGTGTGTCCAAACCTTTGACTGGCACAGTAAATATTCTTCAGGGGGTGCTGCAGCACCCTCAGCACCCCTAATTCCCGCGGCTATGCCTGCTGGCAAGGTTGGTAGACTTTAGAAAAGCAAGTAATAACTAAAAGTACTGAAAAAGACTCATTCTTTCAATCTTTTAGCAGAGATGCAGAGAAGCATATTTTGTTTCTTTAAGATAAGAACCACCAGTCAGGATGATACAAACAGCTCAAGAGGTATGCTTAGACATGCAGAAATACCTATTTAGATATGTAATTAAGCATAATGATTGTGGCAGTAGATGGCAGGAAAAGGCTGTTTCAGGTGTTTGAATAATGCTAAATTCTCTAACTTTAGGATAGGGGGCTACCTTTTAAGTACCACCCCCAGTCATCATCAGGTACTTTGTGAATCTCAGATTTTTGGGGTGCATGATTCCCCTGGGATGACTCATCAGATATTGGGGATATAAAGAAAATTGCTAGATTTTAATTATGAAGTGAGATGTAAAAGCAGAATATCAGGAACTGTGTCCGAATACTCATACTAACAACACTATCTGTACTATTTGCGTTGTGAATTGAGTATGTAGTGTGGTTATTGGTCAAAATATGGATACAGTTAGTATGCCAAAAGTTCCCGGATGTCGTACTAAATTCGCCAAACACTGTTTTAGGGCCCATAATGCAGTTCTTCAGGAAATGGTCGTGGCTTCACATCGTTTTCAGATTTGAAGAAAATGGCGGAAAATATGCAGTCAAAGTACAATGAAAACAGATAGAAATGTATTGCTTTAACTAATTATGACAAATGTTAAGAAAATGTTTAGCAATGTAATAAAGTAATGACTTTCAAATAAGTTACCTTACACGTTATGTTGGCTGACAATTTGTTAGCTATGCTGTCCTTACGAACCACATAGCATATCATTACAGTATGTACCGGTATGTTAGCTAGCTGCTTATACATCAAACTTGCCAATATATTAACTATAGGCTATCTAACTACCCAATGTTTATTGACTTGATTATTCCCGTCATTCTTATCTTAGCTAAATGGTATAGTCGTTGTGCGTTATCAATGGACATTCGGGTGCTTTCGTAAATTCGCTTTGGCTATTTCATCCGATTTCTGATCACTCTCGTCTGAGTGTACCAGAGCTCAGAATAATGAATTTACAAGAGCTCAGCACCCATTGAATATGGCCGGTGTCAGTAAACGTCGGCAAAAAAGCATAATTAAATTGTTGCCAGCAGCAGTTACAGTCACCAACGCTCTTGATAACATGAAAACTGCCTAACCAGCTATGCTAGGACAAGTAACATTTTCAGAGTGGTCTCATTTATGTCTGGAAGTAGCTAGCAAGCTAGCCAACATTACCTTGGGTGCTTGACTGCCATTGTTAGGTCAGAACGCTCAAATCACCCCTACTCCTCGGCCCGAGCGTCCAGTGTGCACTCCGAGAGTGAAACGCTCTGAATTTACAAATGGACAATTTGACAACGTTCTGAATTTACAGTGCAATCTGGCACTCCAGATTGAATTTAAGAACACACCCGAAGTCGTAAAACGTCTAACTAGTAATGTGTTACGCCAACTAGCTAGCAAGAGGTTGCACAGCAACAGCATCAACTTCCGGTAGACAGCTTAAGAGCTAGTACACTCAACTGAAAGGATACCGTTCATTTATAGTAAAACGTAAACTCACTCACTTTTGTACATCGCCTTGGTCCGTACAATTGACCTTATTTTAGCGCCCCAAAAACGTAAAACTTCCGGATCAACTGTAATGTCAATACCATTGTAAAGCACAATTTCTCCCTTTTCCAACAGAATCAATTACATGACCCCACGCTGCCCGTTTCTGCATGATTCAAGAAGGCAATGAGCCCCGTTGGGTCTTTTTTAAAATGGTGGGTGGGGAAGTGAAACTAATGCGTGATAGTGAGAAGGAGAGATGTTGTGGGAAAATTGCTTTTTTTCACTCGATCTGTCCAACTTATAACCTTATCGCCTCTAAAATGTAAATAAAACACTATAAAGAGTTTTTATAATGTGTCATTACATACCTATTTGAAAGTTTGTGTCGAATTTGAATCGTTTTTTTAGGGCGGTGCTAAAGTGATCTTAGAAGTAAACTGCGGCTTTGAGAATGTTGATCGCATGCAGTGATGACGCAAAAAATTACTAGGTATCCCCCTTACCCCCGTCACTGTCCATTTCTTGTTTTTAAAGGATGAGAGAAGTGCTACACCTGGTGGAGAGAGATTGTAAGACAAAAATAGTTGCTTTATGCGTGCTATACATTACAGCATGACACCTCACTATGTAATGGAGGGTCCGTTTTTTCAACTTTTCTCAAATACTATAGAGCCATTACCATGTCGATCAACGCTTGAATAGAAACGTTGTTCACACCCCAGATTTTGAAGTAGACACAGTCGCTACAGTCCCATTAGTTTTCTTTGTAGCCTCGTTTGAATGTTGCGGTTGCGCACATTTGTACGGAATGGGGTGAGTTTACGTTACTAAAATGAACTAATAGTATGTAGTATATATTCATTAAGTATGTAGTATACTGTATGTTAGTATGGGTATTCGAACACAGCTCTGGTCATTTTTCAGGGCATATGTTTTGGTCCAAATTGATTTTGAAGGTAGATTTTGCTCTCACAGTTTTTAGTCTAGGTATACACTTCTACCGTGGTGGAGGTAGATGCTCCTATCGTAGTGTGATGAAGTTTGTTTGTGGTACACCAGTGAATTTTGAACAGAGGTGCATTATCATACCTGTGTATTTTTTTAACTGAACAACATCGACATCAAACAAGTATAATGGAAGATTTCAGAGAACGCTGGCGAAGGACGAGGCATCTGCTCTTTTTACAGAAGTCAAGGCGTCGAAACAAAACAGACATTTTTGAAGCATGAAGCAATTATACGTCCATAAACACACGGACGTCGTGGTAAAACATGTAATTATCTGATCTATGGCTGCAAATACAGAAATTAAGTTTAAAGGGCATTTTCCACTCCGTGCACCTTTCATGTTTCCTATGAGCTAATGAATTCTCCATTCACTTTGATATAATGAGGACAAAGGGTCCCTTTTTACTTTAATCATAGTGTCGCCATTAAAATCATTAAATAAAATGAAGCAATGGATGGTGGTGAGACAGAGAGAGAGAGTGTGTTTGGGTGGGCGGACAATAGTATTCATCAAATTGTTACTACAGTCACTCGAAGCTCTTTTATGGAAAATAGCTTGTACTTAGTAGGTGAAACACACATCCTTGTTTAAACTTCTTTGTGATAGGGGGCAGCATTTTCACTTTTGGATGAATAGCATGCCCAGAGTGAAATGCCTCCTACTCTGTCCCAGATGCTAATATATGCATATTATTATTACTATTGGATAGAAAACACTCTGAAGTTTCTAAAACTGTTTGAATGATGTCTGTGAGTATAACAGAACTAATATGGCAGGCAAAAACCTGAGAAAAAATCCAAACAGGAAGTGAGAATTCTGAGGCTGGTCGATGTTCAACTCATCGCCTATTCAAATCCCTGTAAGACATGGATCGGTTTGCACTTCCTACGCCTTCCACTAGATGTCAATAGTCTGTAGAATGCTGAATGAAGCCTATACTGTGATGTGGGACCGGATGGGAGGTGTTTCAGTCAGTGGTCTGGCAGAGTGCCAGTTCTTAGTCATGCGCATTCCAAATGATATCGCCTTGCGTTCCATTATTTCTGTAGACAAAGGAATGCTCCGGTTGGAACGTTATTGGATATGTATGATAACAACATCCTGAAGATTGATTCTCTACTTAGTTTGACAAGTTTATTCGACCTGTAATATAACTTTTTGAAGTTTTCGTCCGACGTTCGCCTGCATCTGCGCCAGCGTTTGGACATGTGTACTAAACATGCTAGCAAAAGTAGCTACTTGGACATAAGTAATGGACATTATCAAACAAAACAACGATTTATTGTGTAACTAGGATTCCTGGGAGTGCATTCTGATGAAGATCATCAAAAGTAAGGTGTTACGAATCCCTATGGCCCGGCAGTCTAGGGGGGATGGTATCGAGACCCGTAACATAACTCACGCAAAGTGTAATAGTGAAAAAGTAAGAGTGAGAACAAATAACCACGACAACTTAAATTCTACCGTCAAACACACAGGGTTTATTTCTAAACACACGGTAATGGGGGAGCAGGAAAAGGGGCTGAGCTGGACCCAAGGAAATAAATAATAAGTATCCAAAAACACCCCTAAGCTAGACTAGCCTATTTCAACAACAGCTAACTAACCAAAAATACAGTGGGTGGTCCGCCCAGTTCTAACTAGTGTATTTAACAAAGTTTACCTACGGGTAGTGTATGCCCATGGGCGACCTGTCTGGTTACCCCCTTTTCCCACCATCAAACAAACCCTCAAACACCATAACAAAACCAATACTCACAGGTGGGGACGAAGTGACATGTATCCTAAACTACACAAGAGATCTACAAACATATGGCATTTACAGAGAGATTGCTACACAAAGAGATCGAGCTCCAGAGAAAACAACTGACAGGGTTTTTAAGCAGGTCTCTGTACCGGTGGTTCTTTGTGTACAGTCTACCTAAAGTGTCACACTGCCTATGCAGGTGTACTAATGTACTAAATCAGGGCCCACCCCAGGCACACGTTTTGGGTTTTGCCTTAGCACTACACAGCTGATTCAAATAAACAGAGCTTGATGATGAGTTAGTTATTTTAATCAGCTGTGTAGTGCTAGGGCACAAACCAAAACATTCATCCGGGGGGCAGGACCAAGTTTGTGAAACCGTGTACTAAATATACAGGTAATACCCTCTTCAATAAACACTCGTACTTTCTCCAAACACGTACATGAAGCTGCATAAGCTTGAGTCCCCTCCACACTTTCTCTTGTGCACACTCTCACGCGCTCTTTTATCGCTGAGAAAATACATTACTGTTGTGTGTTTGTGATAATTAAGCATGTCAGCTGGCAGAATTCACCACGGCGCTTGTTAACCGTGATTTCGACATGAACTTTGACAAAACGAGTCAGTTTGCATTTTCAAATTAGTCATTCGTTGGGTTCGGTTTTGAACAGTATTAAATCCCTTGAGAATGGATCTCACATGTTTATTTAGAGCTTGTTCAAGGATGTTGGTTGCATTGCAAAGTGCTTCTGAGAGATGTCAGCCTCGAGGCAAAGTTAAGTATGCCCCTGTACCTTGACTGCAACCCAAATTGCACCATATTCCCTTTATAGCCCGTTGGGGCTCTCGTCAAAAGTTTTGTACTGTATAGGTCAAATTTGTTCAACAATCCACATTTGAGTTTGATTTCTGGTAAGGTAATATATTCACTTCTCTGCGCTACGGATCCCTTTTACGGGATCATTTTCCTAAACGACCGCTGAATTGCAGGGCGCAAAATATTACTAAAAATATTTATAATCATGCAATCACAAGTGAAATATACCAAAACACAGCTTAGCTTGTTGTTAATCCACCTATCGTGTCAGATTTTGAAAATATGCTTTACAGAGAAAGAAATCCAAGCTTTTGTGAGTGTATCAATCAATGCTAGAACAGCTAGCCCCAAATTAGCATGGTCACGAAAGTTAGAAAAGCAATAAAATTAATCGCTTACCTTTGATAATCTTCGGATGTTTGCACTCACGAGACTCCCAGTTACACAACAAATGTTATTTTTGTTCGATAAATATTACTTTTATAACAAAAAAAACGCTATTTGGGTTGCGCGTTATGTTCAGAAAACCAAAGCCTCGTTCCGTTCGACGAAAATTACAAAAAGTATCCGTAATGTTCGTAGAAACATGTCAAATGTTTTTTATAATCAATCCTCAGGTTGTTTTTAAAAAACATAATCGATAATATTTCAACCGGACCGTAACCTATTCAATAAGAGAGAAAAAGAAAATGGGGGGCTACCCCTCTCGCGCGCAGGAAGTAGTCAGAGGACACCTGACAATTTTTTTTAAATCTCGCTCATTTTTCAAAATAAAAGCCTGAAACTATGTCTAAAGCCTGGTCACAGCCTGAGGAAGCCATTGGAAAAGGAATCTGGTTGATACCCCTTTAAATGGAAGAAAGACGGGCCAGGAAACACAGATTTAAAAAACATCACTTCCGGGTTAGATTTCCTCAGGTTTTCGCCTGCAGAATCAGTTTTGTTATACTCACAGACAATATTTTTAAAATTTTGGAAACTTTGGAGTGTTTTCTATCCTAATCTGTAAATTATATGCATATTCTACGATCTGGACCTGAGAAATAGTCCGTTTACCTTGGGAACGTTATTTAAAAATAAAAGAAAAATCTGACCCCTAGCGTCAAGAGGTTTTTAACCTGTTTGGGCTGCAAGGGGCAGTATTGAGTAGCCAGATAAAAGGTGCCCATTTCAAACGGCCTCGTACTCAATTCTTGCTCGTACAATATGCATATTATTATTACTATTGGATAGAAAACACTCTCTAGTTTCTAAAACCGTTTGAATTATTTCTCTGAGTGAAACAGAAGTCATTCTGCAGCACACTTCCTGACCAGGAAGTGGAAAGTCTGAAACCGAGGCTCTCTTCTACTTCCTGCCTATAAATGGTCATGAGATCTATTAGTATACATGCACGTCATACACCTTCCCCTGGATGTCAAGAGGCTGTGAGAGAAGAAATGAGGTGATTATCTTGGTCTGAGATGGAACACATCATCTTGGAATGACGTGTCCCCCATTTTCGGTACTCTGAAGAGCGCGACGTGGACAGTGGGATTGCCTTCTCTTTAGCTGCCGTAATAGGCGACTACTATCTCCGGCTTTGATTTTATTTGATACATGTCACACTTCAGGACTGTTTTGCTAGCACAGACTGGAAAATGTTCCGGGATTCATCCAATGGCATTGAGGAGTATACCACCTCAGTCATCGGCTTCATCAATAAGTGCATTGACGACAACGTCCCCACTGTGACCGTACGTACATATCCCAACCAAAAGCCATGGATTACAGGCAACATCCGCATCGAGGTAAAGGCTAGAGCTGCCGCTTTCAAGGAGCGGGACACTAATCCGGACGCTTATAATAAATCCTGCTACGCCCTCAGACGAACCATCAAACAGGCAAAGCGCCAATATAGGATAAAGATTGAATCCTACGACACTGGCTCTGACACTCGTCGGATGTGGCAGGGCTTGAAAACTATTACGGACTACAAAGGGAAACCCAGACGTGAGCTGCCCAGTGACGAGAGCCTACCAGATGAGCTAAATGCATTTTATGCTCGCTTCGAGGCAAGCAACACTGAAGCATGTATGAGAGAACCAGTTGTTCCGGACGACTGTGTGATAACTCTTTCGGTAGCCGATGTGAGCAAGACCTTTAATAAGCAGGTTAGCATTCACAAAGCCGCGGGGCCAGATGGATTACCAGGACATGTACTCAAAGCATGCGCGGACCAACTGGCAAGTGATTTCACTGACATTTTCAACCTCTGTTGAGGAAGCAATGTTTCAAGCATGATCTCTGCGCTCAAGAACATTAACCTTTTGTCAATATGGGGACGCTGTTTTCACTTTGTAAAAATTTGTTCCCAAATTAAACTGCCTCGTACTCAATTCTTGCTCGTACAATATGCATATTATTATTACTATTGGATAAAAAACACTCTCTAGTTTCTAAAACCGTTTGAATTATATCTGAGAGTAAAACAGAACTCATTTTGCAGCAAACTTCCTGTCAGGAACTGAAAAATCTCAAATCGGGGGCTCTGTTCCATGGTCAGTTTATAAATTTGCATGTAATCTATGGGTCGACATGCACTGCATACGCCTTTCCCTAGATGTCAGTAGGCAGTGAGAATTGGAATGGGGTGTCTAGCTAGATCTGAGGCCGAACAAGAGCTCTTGGAACCGGGGGTGCAGTCTTTTCAACGTTCGTCATGGCGCGAGGCAGACCTCAGGATAGCGTTCTGAAAAGCTGTCGTTATATGCGTTATATATATCCGTCTCTGATTTCATTCGATATATGTGTTAACTTCTTTGGGCTGCAAGCCCGAAGCCGGGCACAATATGACAACAGCCACTTCAAGTGCAGGGCGCGAAATTCAAAATATATTTTTTAGAAATATTTAACTTTCACACATTAACAAGTCCAATACAGCATATGAAAGGTACACATCTTGTGAATCCAGCCAACATGTCCGATTTTTAAAATGTTTTACAGCGAAAACACCACGTATATTTATGTTAGCTCACCACCAAATACAAAAAAGGACAGACATTTTTCACAGCACAGGTAGCATGCAAAAAAAACAACCTAACTAACCAAGAACCAACCAAACTAACCAAGAAACAACTTCATCAGATGACAGTCTTATAACATGTTATTCAATAAATCTATGTTTTGTTCGAAAAATGTGCATATTTGAGCTATAAATCAGTTTTACATTGCAGCTACCATCACAGCTACCGTCAGAAATAGCACCGAAGCAGCCAGAGTAATTACAGACACCAACGTCAAATACCTAAATACTCATCATAAAACATTTATGAAAAATACATGGTGTACAGCAAATGAAAGACAGGCATCTTGTGATTCCAGCCAATATTTCCGATTTCTTAAGTGTTTTACAGCGAAAACACAATATAGCATTATATTAGCTTACCACAATAGCCAGAAACACAAGCCATTTACCAGCAGCAAAAGTTAGCGATCGTAACAAACCAGCAAAATATATATAATTTTTGACTAACCTTGATAAGCTTCATCAGATGACAGTCCTATAACATCAGGTTATACATACACTTATGTTTTGTTCGAAAATGTGCATATTTAGAGCTGAAATCAGTGGTTATACATTGTGCTAACGTAGCATCTTTTTCCCACAATGTCCGGATATTTTTCTGACACTCACATATTCTGACCAAATAACTATTCATAAACATTACTAAAAAATACATGTTGTATAGGAAATGATAGATACACTAGTTCTTAATGCAATCGCCGTGTTAGAATTCTAAAAATAACTTCATTACGACATGCAGTTTACGTTATGGCGAGAGCGTGCCCAAAATCTGGGCGCAAACTACTAGTTCACATGTTCGACAGATATATGAAATAGCATCATAAAATGGGTCATACTTTTGATGAGCTTCCATCAGAATGTTGGACAAGGGGTCCTTTGTCCAGAACAATCGTTGTTTGGATTTAGAATGTCCTCTTCTCCAGTCAATTAGCACGGAAAGCTAGCAAAGTGGCGCGAAGCTCTCCTTCCTGAACATACGCAGACAAAGCAACACGCCTAACGTCCCGAAAAAATTTCAATAATCTAATAAAACTATATTGAAAAAACATACTTTACGATGATATTGTCACATGTATCAAATAAAATCAAAGCCGGAGATATTAGTCGTCTATAACGACAGCTTTACAGAAGGCAATACCAGGTCACTTCTCGCGCGTTCCAGAAAACAGGAAATTGGGGTCACGTCATGCCAAGAGCTTTTATTCGACCTCAGATCATGTTATACACTCCATTTCTTCTCTCACTGCCTCTCACATCTAGTGGAAGGCGTATGAAGTGCATGTATACTAATAAATATCAAGCACATTTATAGGCAGGCCCTAGAACAGAGCATCGATTTCAGATTTTCCACTTCCTGTCAGGAAGTTTGCTGCAAAATGAGTTCTATTTTACTCACAGATATAATTCAAACGGTTTTAGAAACTAGAGAGTGTTTTCTATCCAATAGTAATAATAATATGCATATTGTACGAGCAAGAATTGAGTACGAGGCCGTTTGAAATGGGCACCTTTATCCAAGTTACTCAATACTGCCCCTGCAGCCATAAGAAGTTAAAAACATCATAATGTAGTTATTTTAAACCGAGTTATATCAGTTTATATCAGTATATTGCGATTTTTGGTATTTTCTTTGTGCTGCGTTCTGGGGATTTGGACACGTCTGCGCCACATGGCTAACGTTTGCTGCTAATTCCACAGTTGAAGACGACATTCTACAACCGAGCAACGATTTTTCTGGACAAAGGACAACTTGTACAAGATTCTGATGGAAGCTCATCAAATAGTAAGAACTATTTATGATGTTAATTCGTATTTCTGTAGAAAAATGTTAAACTATTATTCCGCCAATAATTTCGGCGCGGTCTCGCTTTAACGTACGCTGTGTGTCGTAGTAACGTTAATTTTAAAAATCTAACACAGCGGTTGCATTAAAAACTAATGTATCTTTAATTTGCTGTCCAACCTGTATTTTTTAGTCAAGTTTATGATTAGTTATTGATTAGATTAGGTGCCTCTCCCAAGATTTCTCCCGACATTTTGTTTGCAGTTTGGCTACTAGTCACATTGTAAAACCACGATTTGTGCCGCTAAATATGCACATTTTCGAACAAACCATATATGTATTGTGTAATATGATGTTATAGGACTGTCATCTGATGAAGTTTGAGAAGTTTTGAGAAGGTTAGTGAAAATATTAATATATTTTGCTGATTTATTCGCTATCGCCAACGTTATGTTGAATGAATGGGGCTGTGTGGTAGGCTATTGTAGTAAGCTAATATAATGCTATATTGTGTTTTCGCTGTAAAACACTTAAAAAATCTGAAATATTGGCTGGATTCACAAGATCTTTGTCTTTCATTTGCTGTACACCGTGTATTTTTCATAAATGTTTTATGATGAGTATTTAGGTAATTCATGTTGCTCTCTGTAGTTATTCTAGTTGTTTTGGTGAGAGTTGTGATGGTGGCTGCAATGTAAAACTATGATTTATACCTGAAATATGCACAATTTTCGAACAAAACATATGCTATACAATAAATATGTTATCAGACTGTCATCTGATGAAGTTGTTTCTTGGTTAGTGGCAATTTATATCTTTATTTGGTCGAATTTGTGATAGCTACCTATGCAGTAAAAAAATGGTGGGAAAAAAAAGTTGGGTCTTTTGCTATCGTGGTTAGCTAATAGAAATACATATTGTGTCTTCCCTGTAAAACATTTTAAAAATCAGAAATGATGGCTGGATTCACAAGATGTGTATCTTTCATCTGGTGTCTTGGACTTGGGATTTCATGATATTTAGATGCTAGTATTTACTTGTGGCGCTATGCTAGGCTATGCTAGTCAGCTTTTTTACTGATGAGGGTGCTCCCGGATCCGGGATGGTGACTCGTGAGAAGTTAAGGTAACCTGCCTAAATGACTACCGACCCGTAGCACTCACGTCTGTAGCCATGAAATGCTTTGAAATGCTGGTCATGGCTCACAACAACACCATTATCCCAGAAACCCTGACCCCCTCCAATTTGCATACCGCCCCAACAGATCGACAGATGATGGAATCTCTATTGCAATCAATATTGCCCTTTCCCACCTGGACAAAAGGAACAACTATGTGAGAATACTATTAAGTGTTTTACAGCGAAAACACAATATAGCGTTATATTAGCTTACCACAATAGCCAGAAACACAAGCCGTTCCCCAGCAGCAAAAGTTAGCGATCGTAACAAACCAGCAAAAGATATATAATTTTTGACTAACCTTGATAAGCTTCATCAGATGACAGTCCTATAACATCAGGTTATACATACACTTATGTTTTGTTCGAAAATGTGCATATTTAGAGCTGAAATCAGTGGTTATACATTGTGCTAACGTAGCATCTTTTTCCCACAACGTCCGGATATTTTTCTGACACCCACATATTCTGACCAAATAACTATTCATAAACATTACTAAAAAATACATATTGTATAGGAAATGATAGATACACTAGTTCTTAATGCAATCGCCGTGTTAGAATTCTAAAAAATAACTTCATTACGACATCCAGCTTAGTTATAGCGAGAGAGTGCCCAAACTCTGGGCGCAACCTACTAGTACAACATGTTCGACAGATATATGAAATAACATCATAAAATGGGTCCTACTTTTGATGAGCTTTCATCAGAATGTTGTACAAGGGGTCCTTTGCCGGGAACAATCGTTGTTTGGATTTAGAATGTCCTCTTCTCCAGTCAATTAGCATGGAAAGCTAGCAAAGTGGCGCTAATGTAACGTTCGTCTGGTGGTGTATTAACGGACCAAGGCGCAGCGGGTGATGAATACATACTGACTTTATTACAAACAGACGAAACACTGACAAAACACTAGAACAAACTACAAAACAATAAACGAAGGCAACAGACCTGAAACAAACGAACTTACATATAGACGAAGGACGCAAGAACAGGAACAGACTACCTTAAACGAACGGACAAACGAAACAGTCCCATGTGGAATACACTGACACAGGAACAATCACCCACAAACAAACAGTGAGAACAACCTACCTTAATATGACTCTCAATCAGAGGAAACGCCAAACACCTGCCTCTAATTGAGAGCCATACCAGGCAACCCATAAACCCAACATAGAAAACACATAACATAGACTACCCACCCAAACTCACGCCCTGACCAATTAAACACATACCAAACAACAGAAAACAGGTCAGGAACGTGACAGCTAAGCTCTCCTTCCTGAACAAAGGCACACAACGCAACACGCCTAACGTCCCGAATAAATTTCAATAATCTAATAAAACTATATTGAAAAAACATACTTTACGATGATATTGTCACATGTATCAAATAAAATCAAAGCCGGAGATATTAGTCGTCCATAACGACAGCTTTACAGAAGGCAATACCAGGTCCCTTCACGCGCTCTCCAGAAAACAGGAAACTGGTGACACGTCATGCCGAGAGCTATTATTCGAGCCCAGATCAAGTTACACACTTCATTTCTTCTCTCACTGCTTGTCGACATCTGGTGGAAGACGTATGAAGTGCATGTATTTTAATAAATATCAAGGACCTTTATAGGCAGCCCCTAGAAGAGAGCATCGATTTCAGATTTTCCACTTCCTGTCAGGAAGTTTGCTGCAAAATGAGTTCTGTTTTACTCACAGATATAATTCAAACAGTTTTAGAAACTAGAGAGTGTTTTCTATCCAATAGTAATAATAATATGCATATTGTACGAGCAAGAATTGAGTACGAGGCCGTTTGAAATGGGCACCTTTTATCCGGCTACTCAATACTGCCCCTGCAGCCCAAACAGGTTAATTGACTACAGCTCAGCATTCAACATCATAGTACCCTCAAAGCTCATCACCAAGCTAAGGACCCTGGGACTGAACATCCTGGACTTCCTGATGGGCCGCCCCCAGGTGGTAAGGGTAGGCAACGACATGTCTGCCATGCTGATCCTCAACACGGGGGCCCCTCAACGGTGTGTGCTCAGTCCCCCATGTACTCTTTGTTCACCCACGACTGCGTGGCCAAACACGACTCCAACACCACCATTAAGTTTGCTGACAACACAATAGTGGTAGGCCTGATCACAGACAACGATGAGACAGCCAAAAGGGAGGACGTCAGAGAACTGGCATTGTTGTGCCAGGACAACAACCTGTCCCTCAATGTGAGCAAGACAAAGGAGCTGTTCGTGGACAACAAGAAAAAGTGGTCCGAACAGGCCCACATTAATTTCTACTTGGTACTCATCCCGGATCCGGGAGCACCCTCATCAGTAAAGAAGCTGACTAGCATAGCCTAGCATAGCGCCACAAGTAAATACTAGCATCTAAATATCATGAAATCACAAGTCCAAGACACCAGATGAAAGATACACATCTTGTGAATCCAGCCATCATTTCCGATTTTTTTAATGTTTTACAGGGAAAACACAATATGTATTTCTATTAGCTAACCACGATAGCAAAAGACCCAACCGCATATTTTCACCATTTTTTTACTGCATAGGTAGCTATCACAAATTCGACCAAATAAAGATATAAATAGTCACTAACCAAGAAACAACTTCATCAGATGACAGTCTGATAACATATTTATTGTATAGCATATGTTTTGTTCGAAAATTGTGCATATTTCAGGTATAAATCATAGTTTTACATTGCAGTAGTCTCACCAAAGCAGCTAGAATAACTACAGAAACCAACGTTAAATACTCATCATAAAACATTTATGAAAAATACACGGTGTACAGCAAATGAAAGACAAACATCTTGTGAATCCAGCCAATATTTCAGATTTTTTAAGTGTTTTACAGCGAAAACACAATATAGCATTATATTAGCTTACTACAATAGCCTACCACACAGCCGCATTCATTCAAGGCACGTTAGCGATAGCGAATAAACCAGCAAAAGATATAAATTTTTTCACTAACCTTCTCAAACTTCATCAGATGACAGTCCTATAACATCATATTACACAATACATATATGGTTTGTTCGAAAATGTGCATATTTAGCGGTACAATTCGTGGTTGAACAATGTGAATACTAGCCAAACAGCACAAAATAATCCGGATATATTTCTGACACTCACATCATCTAATCAAATAACTAATCATATACTTTAGTAAAAATTACAGGTTGGACAGCAAATGAAAGATACACTGGTTCTTAATGCAACCGCTGTGTTAGATTTTTAAAAATAACCTTATTACGACATACAGCTTACGTTATAGTGAGACAGCGCCCGAAATCTGGGCGGAATATAGTCTAAACATTTTCGACAGAAATACGAAATAATATCATAAATGGTTCCTACTATTTGATGAGCTTCCATCAGAATATTGTACAAGGTGTCCTTTTTCCAGAATAATTGTTGTTTGGTTGTAGAATGTCGTCTTCATCTGTCAATTTAGCTAACAAAGATGGCCATGCGGCATGGAAGTGCCCAACTCACAATAACGCTTAACAAAGGAAATACCGAAAATCGCAGTATACTGATATAAACTGATATAACTCGGTTTAAAATAACTACCTTATGATGTTTTTAACACATATATCAAATAAAATCAGAGCCGGATGTATCTAACTTCTAAAACGAAAGCTTTTCTGAACGCAATGCTGAGGTCCCTCTTGCGTCAGGCCAAACGGTGAAAAGACCAGACCTTCCGTTCCAAGACGTCTTGTTCGGCCTCAGATCTAGCTAGACACCCCATTCCAACTCTCACTGCCTACTGACATATAGTGGAAGGCGTATGCAGTGCATGTAGACCCATAGATTCCATGCAAATTAATAAACTGACCCTGGAACAGAGCCCTCGATTTCAGATTTCTCACTTCCTGACAGGAAGTTTGCTGCAAAATGAGTTCTGTTTTACTCACAGATATAATTCAAACGGTTTTAGAAACTAGAGAGTGTTTTCTATCCAATAGTAATAATAATATGCATATTGTACGAGCAAGAATTGAGTACGAGGCAGTTTAATTTGGGAACGATTTTTTACAAAGTGAAAACAGCGCCCCCCCTATTGAGAAAAGGTTAACATTGACGGGGCTGTAGTGGAGCGGGTCGAGAGTTTCAAGTTCCTTGGTGTTCACATCACCAACGAACTATCATGGTTCAAACACACCAAGACAGTAATGAAGACTTTTGCCCCTCAGGAGACCAAAACGATATGGCATGGGTCCCCAGATCCTCAAAACGTTCTACAGCTGCACCATCGAGAGCATCCTGACCGGTTGCATCACCGCCTGGTATGGCAACTGCTCGGCATCTGACCGACCGTAAGGCTCTACAGAGGGTAGTGCGTACGGCCCAGCACATCACTGGGGCCAAGCAGTCAGTGCCTTATAGACTAATGCATATGATCCAGAGTGGGTGAGCCATATTCCTGGCAGGCTGGAATATAGATTCAATAGCAGACTCAGAGGCTGATATTAGTCAGGATGCCTTGTAGACTTTCTGCACTCTCTCTCTATAAGGCTAATCTGCCTGCAAGGAGCTTGACCTATGAAACAGCCTACATGGCACCATCCTGACATCAGCCTCTGAGTTTGCTATTGAATCTGATCAACCTGCCAGGAATAGAGCTCACCCACTCTGGATAATTTGTATCAGCCTATAATGCACTGACTGTTAACCTCTAATTCCTCCCAAACCCGGATCCGGGAGCACCCCCATCAGTAAAAAAGCTGACTAGCATAGCCTAGCATAGCGTCACAAGTAAATACTAGCATCTAAATATCATGAAATCACAAGTCCAAGACACCAGATGAAAGATACACATCTTGTGAATCCAGCCATCATTTCTGATTTTTAAAATGTTTTACAGGGAAGACACAATATGTAAATCTATTAGCTAACCACGTTAGCAAAAGACACCACTTTTTTTACTCCACCACTTTTTTACTCCATCAGTAGCTATCACAAATTCGACCAAATAAAGATATAAATAGCCACTAACCAAGAAACAACTTCATCAGATGACAGTCTGATAACATATCTATTGTATAGCATATGTTTTGTTAGAAAAATGTGCATATTTCAGGTATAAATCATAGTTTACCATTGCAGCCACCATCACAACTCTCACCAAAGCGACTAGAATAACTACAGAGAGCAACGTGTATTACCCAATTACTCATCATAAAACATTTCTTAAAAATACACAGCGTACAGCAAATGAAAGACACAGATCTTGTGAATCCAGACAATATTTCAGATTTTCTAAGTGTTTTACAGCGAAAACACAATATAGCGTTATATTAGCTTACGACAATAGCAAACATCACAACAGCATTGATTCAAGCTAAAAATAGCGATAACGTATAAACCACCAAAATATATTAATTTTTTCACTAACCTTCTCAGAATTCTTCAGATGACAGTCCTATAACATCATATTACACAATGCATATAGAGTTTGTTCGAAAATGTGCATATTTAGCGGCACAAATCGTGGTTATACAATGTGATTAGTGGCCAAAACTTCAAGCAATCTGTCCGGCGCCATCTTGGAGAGGCACCTATTCTAATCGAAAACTATTCATAAACTTGACAAAAAAATACAGATTGGACAGCAAATGAAAGATAAATTAGTTCTTAATGCAATCGCTGTGTTAGATTTTTAAAATTAACGTTACTGCGCAATACAGCGTGCGCTAAAGCGAGACCGCACCATAATTCATGGCGGAATAATTATTTGACATTTGTCAACATAAGTACGAATTAACAGCATAAAGACTGCTTACTATTAGCTGAGCTTCCATCAGAATCTTGGGCAAGGTGTCCTTTCTCCAGAACAATCGTCTTTTGGTTGAAAGATGTCCTCTTGTCCTGTCGAAATAGCCGCTAACGTTAGCCACCCACTGGAGAGGTGTCCAACTCGTGAAAGCGCATCACAAAGAAATCCAGGAAAATTGCAATAAACTGATATAAACTGCTATAAATCGGTTTAACTTCTTGAGAATACAGGGGGTGCTATTTTCCCATTAGCATAATTTGCTCAACAGATTAAACTGCCTCTTATTCAATTATTGCTCTTACTACATGCATATAAATAATACCATTGGAAAGAAAACAATCTCTAGTTTCTAAAACCGTTTCAATTTTGTCTCTGAGTGATACAGAAGTCATTTCACAGCACTTTCCATGACCAAGAACATAAAATCAAGATGTGTTATGCTGGCTTCAAAGCTCTGCCTATATATGGTCGTGCCCCCTATGACCCGAAACACACCTCATTCGCCTTCCTCTGGGTGTCAAGAAGACGTCAGAGGAGAAATTCTTTGTTTATCTGGTACTGACGTGAAATAAGACCTATTTCTTTGGCGTGACCGACAACTTCCGGTTTGCTGATTCGCACGAGTTGGAGCTGCGATTGTGTACTGTTTTGCTGGCGTTATGGATGAAAACTATCTCCGTGTCGAATTTTGTTTGATACATGTGACCATATCATCGTAATGTATGTTTTTTCAATATAGTTTAATCAGATTATTTGAATTTTTTTGGGAGTTTTGCGGTGTTCCGTTGTCACAATTTATTTACATTTGAGAGATCTGTGCCACTCGACCGGTACCTGTGCTAAATGGAGTGGGAAAGGAAGATTTCTGAACGGAACCAACGACTCATCTTGACAAAGGACACTTTGATCAACATTCTGATGAAAGATCAGCCATAGTAAGACCCAATTTACGATGTTATATCATATCTGTTGTGCATGTGAACTGACCGTGGGCGCCTAGCCGAATCTGCCTTGTATAGCTATGCTAATTTAGCGCTACATTTTGTTTTCGTTATAAAACATTTAATAAATCTGAAATATTGTTTGGATTCACCAGATGTTGGGCTTTCAATATCTGTACGCTGTGTATTTTTCTGAAATGTTTTAAGATGAGTAATTCGTTATATGACGTTGGTCTCTGTAATTGTTCTGGCTGGGTCAGCACTATTTCAGATTGCAGCTGCAATGTAGAACTGTGATTTATACCTGAAAAATGCACATTTTTCCCCAAAAAAAACTATGCTATACCATAAATATGTTATCAGACTGTCATATTATGAAGTTGTTTCTTGGTTAGTGGCTATATATATTTTTATCTAGTCGAATTAGTGATAGCTACTGACGCAGGAAAAAGCTGTTGGGAGTAAAAAAATCGTGTCCTTTGCTAACGTGGTTAGCTAATAGATTTACATATTGTGTCTTCCCTGTAAAACATTTTAAAAATCTGAAATGGTGGCTTTATTCACAAGATCTGTATCTTTCATTAGGTGGCTTGGACTTGTGATTTAATGATATTTAGATGCTACTATTTAATTGTGACGCTATGCTAGCGATGCTAATCAGTGTGGGGGGGGTGGGGGGTGATCCCGGATCCGGGGTTGAGGCTCGTTAGAGGTTAAAGTAACTACCTTATGATGTCTTTAACAACTATAACGAATAAAAACATGACCGGAGATACAGAACTGCTAAAACGAAAGCTTTGCAGGAGGCCATTGTGATGTCCCTGATGCGCCAGGCGCACCGTTGAAAAGAACGGTACTTCCGTTCCACGGTCTTATATAGGGCCCCAGATTGCGCAATCCACTCCATTCAAATTCTCCCCGCTTACTGACATCTAGAGGAAGGCGTATGCAGTGCATGTAGCCCGATGGCTTACATGGGGACTTATAAACTGACCTCAGAACAGGGACCTCGATTTCTGAAATCTCACTCCCTGACAGGAAATGTGCTGCAGAATGAGTTCTGTTTCACTCAGAGAAATAATTCAAACGGTTTTAGAAACTAGAGAGTGTTTTCTATCCAATAGTAATAATAATATGCATATTGTACAAGCAAGAATTGAGTACGAGGCAGTTTAATTTGGAAACGAAATTATTACAAAGTGCAAATAGCACCCCCTATTGCCAAGAGGTTTTTAATATGCCTGCATGGAGCTTTACCTACTGAATCTTATGTCGTGTCTTTGCTATCATTAAATTGAAGACTTAGTTTTTATCAAAGATTCCTGTAATTAGGGATTACGCGATCAACTGATTAATAACGTAACTAATTAACTATGAATTTGGGGCACCAGGGAAAGTGTTCAGATTACAAAGTTATAATTTCCCAATATAACCTTTCAGATATTTTCATATCTGATCAATAGTCTTCTGATTAATGATTTATTTATTTTTACCTCACGTTAGTCTCATTCCAAACATCGTAAATGGTTGGTTATCTGCACGAACCCAGTCTTCACTATGAGTCATCCATACATCAATTGTCTTAAATCATTTATTTATTACTAAGTAATTCACAGAAATGCATAAACAAACAAACAAACTTAAAATGGTTACATGAAATGATAGGAGAAATATGCCCTAGTGGGCTGAACCGGCATGGCGGCTTGTTAAACAAAAAGGGGAAGTCGACTAAGAAGTCACTACAGAGTGATAATAATAACAATTAAAATGTGAATCCTTTACACATGAACGCTCACTCATTCGGGAACAATTGCAATCAATATATATATATATTTACGCTCAGTGTGTCGTCTTGATCGCTGGAGAAAAGTTAGTTTCTGTTGGAGAGTTTCGTCCGTCTTTCTCTGTCTTGGTTAGAGGAGATAGTTCAGAGTGACATTCGTTATAGAATGGATGTTTCGGCGGTTGTCGTTCTTCACGTTCAATGATACCGAATTCCTAGCTGCAGACTAGTAGTCAATATCAAAGACTTGTTCTTATTCGTCTAAGAGTTTAACCACGTGGTATGGTTAACAGATTCAGCAATGGTACACAACCTTCGTTCTCCTCCTAATGGAGAAAAAACATGGTCTAGTGATAATTTCTCAGAGTTGGGTTTTTATTAGGATTGCAGAAAGGGGCTGTCCCAGGATGTCTGACCCAACTGGGCTCAGGGGCGGGTCCTCGGATTTAGTTCAAATCAAAAGGAATTGTATTTTTCTTAATTAAACAGTCCAACATCATATTACACAATTATACAAACAGTAAGATGAATGAGTGAGTATGATACAACAATTAGATGTAAACCTCATATCTGAGTTTATTATATAAACAGCGGTATGGTAATGTAGCCACACAGTCTCCCATGAGTTTCCCAAGTTGTGACAAACGGACCAGTTAATAGCTGGAATCTTCACCGATCTTTTATACTTTTTCCGGAACATGAAATCTGTTCGTACCTCAAGTTCTGTGAGGTGGAAGAAATCCCTTTGTCCTGAAAGTTTACCCTCTCTCTAATACTGTTTGGCCATGAGGAGATTCTCAGGAATTTACGACGTCTCTCTGTGACCACAGCATGGGTTGAAGGAGGAAAGGGGGAGGCAGGGAGTGGCAGGGAGAGGGGGATGGGGCTTGATGTACCCAAACAGGCAACGTCATGACACTTATCAAGGTCTGAGACTGAAATTGAATCTGATCAAGCTGTTAGAGGTGGAGCTCACCCACTCTGTAATAATAAATAGTATCCTAAAAACATGAAGTGCCCCTTGCAATTAGACACATACAGTTAAAGTCGGAAGTTACCGTACACCTTAGCCAAATACATTTAAACTCAGTTTTTCACAATTCCTGACATTTAATCCTAGTAACAATACCCTGTCTTAGGTCAGTTAAAATCACCACTTTCTTTGAGGGATGTGAAATGTCAGAATAATAGGAGAGAGAATGATTTTTTTCAGCTTTTATTTCTTTCATCACATTCCCAGAGAGTCAGAAGTTTACATACACTCAATTAGTATTTGGTAGCATTGCCTTTAACTTCTTCTGGCTGCAGGGGCAGTATTGAGTAACTTGGATAAAGGTGCCCATTTCAAATGGCCTCGTACTCAATTCTTGCTCGTACAATATGCATATTATTATTACTATTGGATAGAAAACACTCTAGTTTCTAAAACCGTTTGAATTATATCTGTGAGTCAAACAGAACTCATTTGGCACAAACTTCCTGACCAGGAAGTGGAAAGTCTGAAATCGATGCTCTCTTCTAGGTCCTGCCTATAAATGGGCATGATACGTATTAGTATACGTGCACTTCATAGACCTTCCCCTGGATGTCAAGAGGCGGTGAGAGAAGAAATTTAGTGTTTATCTTGGTCTGAAGTGGAATACAAGCTCTTTGTATGACGTGTCCCTCATTTCCGGTTTTCTGTAGAGCGCGAAGAGGGACTTGGATTTGCCTTCTGTTTAGCTGCCGTTATAGGCGACTACTATCTCCGGCTTTGATTTTATTTGATACATTTGACCATATCATCGTAAAGTATGTTTTTTCAATATAGTTTAATCAGATTATTGAAATTTTTTCGGGAGTTTTGCCGTGTTCCGTTCTCTGACTTTGTTGACGATGGAGAGATTCGTGCCACTTGGCTAGTGTGCTTGCTAAATCGAGAGGGAAAGTGGCCGTTCTAAATCCAAACAACGATTGTTCTTGACAAAGGACCCCTTGTCCAACATTCTGATGAAAGATCAGCAAAAGTAAGAAACATTTTATGATGCTATTTCATATATCTGTCGTACATGTGAACTAGTCGTGGGCGCCCAACTTTTGGGTACTCTAGCTATACCGAAGCTGGATGTCGTAATGAAGTTATTTTTTAGAATTCTAACACTGCGATTTCATTAAGAACTAATGGATCTATCATTTCCTATACAACATGTATGTTTTAGTTATGTTTATGAATAGCTATTTGGTCAGAATATGTGTGTCAGAAAAAGTGTCCGAAAAAAATCCGGGCGTTGTGGGAAAAAGTAGCTAAGTTAGCACAATGTATAACCATTGATTTCAGCTCTAAATATGCACATTTTCGAACAAAACATAAGTGTATGTATAACCTGATGTTATAGGACTGTCATCTGATGAAGAAAATCAAGGTTAGTCAAAAATTATATATCTTTTACTGGTTTGTTACGATCGCTAACTTTTACTGCTGGGGAAGGGCTTGTGTTTTTGGCTATTGTGGTAAGCTAATATAACGCTATATTGTGTTTTCGCTGTAAAACACTTGATAAATCGGAAATATTGTCTGGAATCACAAGATGCCTGTCTTTCATTTGCTGTACACTATGTATTTTTCAGAAATGTTTTATGATGAGTATTTAGGTATTTGGCGTTGGTGTCTGTAATTATTCTGTCTGCTTTCGGTGCAATTTCTGATTGTAGCTGCAATGTAAACTATGATTTATACCTGAAATATGCACATTTTTCGAACAAAACATAGATTTATTGAATAACATGTTATAAGACTGTCATCTGATGAAGTTGTTTGTTGGTTAGTTTGGTTGGTTCTTGGTTAGTTAGGTTGGCTTTGTGCATGCTACCTGTGCTGTGAAAAATGTCTGTCCTTTTTTGTATTTGGTGTTGAGCTAACATAAATATACGTGGTGTTTTCGCTGTAAAACATTTTAAAAATAGGACATGTTGGCTGGATTCACAAGATGTGTACCTTTCATATGCTGTATTGGACTTCTTAATGTGTGAAAGTTAAATATTTAAAAAATATATATTTTGAATTTCGCGCCCTGCACTTGAGCTGGCTGTTGTCATAAGTGTACCGACGTCGGGCTTGCAGCCAGAAGAAGTTAACTTGTTTAACTTGGGTCAAATGTTTCCGGTAGCCTTCCTCAAGCTTTTGGCCCATTCCTCCTGACAGAGCTGGTGTAATTGAGTCAGGTTTGTAGGCCTCCTTGCTCGCACACGCTTTTTCAGTTCTGCCCACAAATGTTCTATAGGCTTGCGGTCAGGGCTTTATGATGGCCACTCCAATACCTTGACTTTTTTGTCCTTAACAAGAAATATGTGGAGTGGTTGAAAAACGAATTTTAATTAATGAATCCAACCTAACTGTATGTAAACTTCCGACTTCAACTGTATCAGTTATGCAAGCTAACAACCTGCAAAGGTTACATGCTAGCTTGCTAGCTAGCTAACAGGACTAGCTACCTAACTAGCTATCTCACAAGACTAGCCAAGTTAGCTGCGTTGTTCCTTGCATGTGATCAGCAGAGGTTTTGGAGACGGTATGCGGCCTGGGAGACAGTGTTGTCTGTCAGGCATCGTTCAAATATTAAATATCCCCACAAGCGATAAATCAGCTCATTAACATGAAAGTAACCGGACAAACGTAATCAAACCCAGAGCACATTAAACACCAGTAAAATACTGAATATCAACCCTGTCACACTAGTTAGTATTTAAGTCTTCATGGTGAGTGGCCATATTTGCGTGTACTGTATGGGTGTATGCGTGTGTGCAATGTACACGTGTCCATTCATGAGTGTGTGAAAGTTTGTTAGGCAGGTTGCAATGTTGTACTGGAAGTAGAAAAGAGATAGAAAGTGTGTGTGTGCGTGCGTCTTTGTGTTGTGCTTGGTTAGTCTTTGGCTTGATGAATAAGTGATGCTAATGCCTAGAGGTGTGAGAGTGAGTGGAGCACACCCACGTGATATGAATATGACTTCCTCTCTCTGACTTCAACAGGAAGTCAACAGGAAGCAGGTTACGCTCACTTAGTAGGCATATTCCCTTAATTGAAAAGTGGCATTTGTGACTCATCTCATGGGCTTTAATTCATTATGGTAGTGTGTGTGTGTGTGTGTGTGTGTGTGTGTGTGTGTGTGTGTGTGTGTGTGTGTGTGTGTGTGTGTGTGTGTGTGTGTGTGTGTGTGTGTGTGTGTGTGTGTGTGTGTGTATGTAGTAGTAGTTTTAGCAGGCATGGGTATGCTCCATTCACTATTTAGCGTCCAATACAAGCAGATATAACATATAACATAGAATGTGTAATGATTGCCAATGCCAATCTCTAATGAATTCACTTTTTTTCCAGTCCACTCTGCTTTTTACTTGGCTTTTCACTCACCCAGATTTTAAACTGCTAACTAGGAGACTAGATATCCTCATTTTCAAAAATCATTGGACATTTATGAGATAGACACTTTATTTTATGAAAAAATGGAGCGAGTTGGATTTGGTCACAGTGTTTCATGATGTGCCAGGAGTGTGCTGTGGGCAATAAGATGGGAGACCAGTCACTGTGAATGCACACCAGTCCCACCCAACTGGTTTTGTGTGCATGCGTGTGTGTTCAGAGTCATGCAGCTGCTTCATCCTGTGCCTCCTTCTACCACATGTCAACGTTCTTAGCTCTGTTCAGCTGCAATTCTGTGACAGTGGACGAAGGCTGGTGGTCCTATTCAAATCAATTTTATTGTGATTATGGCTTGGTGGGAAAACTTGGTAGTGCTCATCTTATTTCCTCTTAAGTTATCTGGTTCAAAACATTGGCAGTAATCAGCACTGTTCTAATGTGACCGGACCTAGTATTTTTATATATATTAAAATATTTGTATTGGAAGTCATGGTCAGTATTCAAAGTGTAAGAATTTCCAAATAGCAATATCAATTATCAAAAGGAATATGCCCTCTAACCCTATAACACAAACCGACAAACACAAATCCCTCACTTGCAAATTAACGTTGCCAACTACGGTGCATACAGTGCATACGGAAAGTATTCAGACCCATCACTTTTCCCACATTTTGTTAAGTTACAGCCTTATTCTAAAACGGATTAAATAAAAACATTTCCTCATCAATCTACACACAATAGCCCATAATAAGAAAGTGAAAACAGGTTAGTAGACAATTTTACAAATTTATACCAAATAAATACATGTATTCAGACCTTTTGCTATGAGACTCGACATTGAGTTCAATTGCATCCTTTTTCCATTGATCATCCTTGAGATGTTTCTACAACTATATTGGAGTCCACCTGTGGTAAATTACATTGATAAAATTGAGCACACACCTATCTATAGTTCCAGTCAAAAGAATGGACACACCTACAATTTCAAGGGTTTTTCTTACTATTATCTACATTGTAGAATAATAGTGAAGACATCAAAACTATGAAACAACACATATGGAATCATGTAGTAACCAAAAAAGTGTTAAACAAATCAAAATATATTTTATATTTGAGATTCTTCAAAGTAGCCACTCTTCATTTGTTTTTCAACAGGACAATGACCCAACACACCTCCAGGCTGTGTAAGGGCTATTCGCCCAAGAAGGAGAGTGATGGAGTGCTGCATCAGATGACCTGGCCTCAATTGAGATGCTTTGGGATGAGTTGGACTGCAGAGTGAAGGAAAATCAGCCAACAAGTGCTCAGCACATGTTGGAACTTCTTCAAGACTTTTGGAAAAGTATTACAGGTGAATCTGATTGAGAGAATGCCAAGAGTGTGCTGTCATCAAGGCAAAGGCTAGCTACTTTGAAGAATCTAAAATAAAAAATATATTTGTTTGACCCTTTTTTGGTTACTACACGATTCCATAGTTTTGATGTCTTCACTATTATTCAACAATGTAGAACATAGTAAAAAATTAAGAAAAACCCTTGAATGAGTAGGTGTGTCCAAACTTTTGACTGATACTGTATATAAGGTCCCACAGTTGACCGTGCATGTTAGAGCAAAAACCAACCCATGAGGTCAAAGGAATTGTCCGTAGCGCGCCGAGACAGGATTGTGTCGAGGCAAAGATCTGGGGATGGGTACCAAAAAAATTCTTCAGGATCGAAGGTCCCCAAGAACACAGTGGACTCCATCATTCTTAAATGGAAGAAGTTTGGAACCACCAGACTCTTCCTAGAGCTAGCCGCACGGCCAAACATGGCAATCGGTGGAGAAGGGCCTTGGTCAGGGAGGTGACCAAGAACCCGCTGGTTACTCTGACAGAGCTCCAGAGCTCCTCTATTGAGATGGGAGAACCTTCTGCAGCACTCCACCAATCAGGCCTTTACTGAGTGGTTGTTTCCATCTGGCCACTACCATAAAGCACAATGACCCTAAGCACACAGCCAAGACAATGCAGGAGTGGTTTGGTGACAAGTCTCTGAATGTCCTTGAGTGGCCCAGCCAGAGCGTAGACTTGAACCCGATCGAACATCTCTGGAGAGATCTGAATATAGCTGCAACTCTCCCCAAACAGCCTGACCTAGCTTGAGAGGATCTGCAGAGAGATATAGGAGAAACTCCCCAAATACAGGTGTGCCATGCTTGTAGCATCATACCCAAGAAGACTCAATGCTGTAATCGCTGTGAAAGGTGCTTCAACAATGTACTGAGTGTGATATTTAATTTGTTTATTTTTTGCAAAAATGTCTAAAAACCTGTTTTTGCTTTGTCATTGTGGAGTAATGAGTGTAGAATGATGACGAAAAAAATGATTTTATACATTTTCGAATAAGGCTGTAGCGTAACAAAATGTGGAAAAAGTGAAAGGGTCTGAATATTTTCAGAAAGAAATGTATCCGTCTAAGTCGTATTATTCAGCTCTGGTTGTTGTATTTGTATATTTCGCTATCATCTGAAACCCCCATACAATTTAACACCTGGAGGTGGCATTTGGAACATAGTGTTTTCTTATTATGTGAGAGGCTTGGCAGCGCCAACAGCACTTTCTTCCATTGACCTCCTACATCATTCTGAGTCCCCGGGCGACTAGCCACATTACTATGCACAGCCAAGACACTTTCAAAATGTGTTAGTCTTAGCAAATTGCATGGAAGTAGTCTACATGGCGATAATCATATAATCAAGAGACCTGCCCCCCCATCTCCTTCCTCCTTCCTCCCTCCAACCCTTGTTCCATCCCCCTGCTATTGACTGTAATCCTCTCCTCCTCTTCCTTCCTCTATCTTCAACCAACTTGTTTTATCAACCTGTTGGTTCAGACAGGAAACGCTACGTGTTCGTTTAACCATTTATTAGGAAATATTACAATACATGCAATACGTTCGTCTTGCCGTTACGCTCTGCTCCTTCACTGCCAGAGCATTCATTTTGTTAAGATAATAATACTTACAGGCAGAGAGCAAGGTATATGATACCAATCCCCCTGCAGGAAGGAAACGCAGAACCAAACAGGTGATGGCTGGGGTGTGCGGCAGGAAAGCAGAATACAAACATGCATGCGAGTAACACCACCGCATACATCTAGCTTGCACACGGCAGCCATCAGTGTGTGCAGAACCTGGTGGACTAAAAAGACCACCATACTAACAGAGTGATGATGCAACACCCGGGTTTCCTGTCTGTACTCTGTAATTGATTTCAGACAGGAAACGCCACATGTTCATTTAACCGTTTATTAGAAAAGATTGCTATAGATACATGCATAATGTTAAGATAATAATAATAATTACAGGTAAAGAGCAAGGTAAGCTATACCAATCCCCAAAACAGCAGAACTACCAGACAAAAAACTATGTGTATGGCAGATGAGTGCCATTAGGCTTTAAAGGGGCAATCAGCAGTTGCTACATCCATTTTTGGACTTGTAAATTATTGATATGCACCCATTGGTTCTTGAGGAATATAACTTATAAATGCCTCATGAGCTTAGATCAACTGTCATTCCCCATCAGAACCCTAAATAAACTCAGCAAAAAAAGAAACGTCCCTTTTTCAGGACCCTGTCTTTCAAAGATAATTCTTTAAAATCCAAATAACTTCACAGATCTTCATTGTAAAGGGTTTAAACACTGTTTCCCATGCTTGTTCAATGAACCATAAACAATTAATGAACATGCACCTGTGGAACGGTCGTTAAGACACTAACAGCTTACAGACGGTAGGCAATTAAGGTCACAGTTATGAAAACGTAGGACACTAAAGAGGCCTTTTTACTGACTGAAAAACACCAAAAGAAAGATGCCCAGGGTCCCTGCTCATCTGCGTGAACGTCCCTTAGGCATGCTGCAAGGAGGCATGAGGACTGCAAATGTGGCCAGGGCAATAAATTGTAATGTCCATACTGTGAGACGACTAAGACAGCGCTACAGGGAGACAGGACGGACAGCTGATCGTCCTCACAGTGTCAGATGTATGTGATGTTGTGATGTACTGGGCCGCACAAGACAGTCGTGAAGAGGGCACGACAAAGCCTATTTCCCCTCAGGAAACTAAAAAGATTTGGAATAGGTCCTCAGATCCTCAAAAGGTTCTACAGCTGCAACATCGAGAGCATCCTGACTGGTTGCATCACTGCCTGGTACGGCAATTGCTCGGCCTCAAGACCGCAAGGCACTACAGAGGGTACTGCGTACGGCCCAGTACATCACTGGGGCTAAGCTGCCTGCCATCCAGGACCGCTACACCAGGCGGTGTCAGAGGAAGGCCTTAAAAATTGTCAAAGGCCCCAACCACCCCAGTCATAGACTTATCTCTACTACCGCATGGCAAGCGGTACCGGAGTGCCAAGTCTAGGACAAAAAGGCTCCTCAACAGGTTTTACCCCCAAGCCATAAGACTCCTGAACAGGTAATCAAATGGCTACCCGGACTATTTGCATTGTGTGCCCCCCCAACCCCTCTTTTATGCTGTTGCTGCTCTCTGTTTATCATATATGCATAGTCACTTTAACTATACATTCATGTACATACTACCTCAATTGGGCCGACCAACCAGTGCTCCCTCACATTGGCTAACCGGGCTATCTGCACTGTGTCCCGCCAACCCCTCTTTTACGCTACTGCTACTCTCTGTTCATCATATATGCATAGTCACTTTAACCATATCTACATGTACATACTACCTCAATCAGCCTGACTAACCGGTGTCTGTATGTAACCTCGCTACTTTTATAGCCTCGCTACTGTATATAGCCTCGCTACTGTTTTTTTTCAATGTCCTTTTACTGTTGTTTCTTTACTTACCTATTGTTCACCTAATACCTTTTTTGTACTATTGGTTAGACCCTGTACGTAAGCATTTCACTGTAAGGTCTACAAGTGTTGTATTCGGCGCACGTGACAAATAAACTTTGATTTGATTGAGAAGCCTAAGTGCTGTTGTCCTTTAGTTTACTCCAATTAGGGGAGGGATGGTAGGGTTAGGGGACAATAATAAAGGAAAATATAATAAAACAAATAAATTATATATATATTTACAAAAATCTTTATTGGGGATTGGAAATTATGCAGACAATTACATTGATGGAAGCCCCCATCTATCTGCAATATTAAAACGAATCTAGCCCGTAAAAAAAAATACATAAAAAAATAAAAATAAGGTACTTACTTTGATAGGAACGCACACATTTCCAAAGTTTTTATTAGTAAGGGAAACACATCTAGCACATTTTCCGGGTGCCAGCTGGAAAATGTGCTAGAGGGGAAAAGTATGTGCAAGTTCTTTTCTGAGTGGAGATGCGCAAATGTATGCATGCTTGATCTGAGGAAACACTGGGGAAGTCCTTGGGCTCTAGTCAAAGAGAGAAGTTTGTCCAGCTCAGTAAAGTCTCAAACATAAATTGTCCGCAACAGTGAAATGGGCTGCTTCAACGTGAATTAATGAGGAGGCGGAACATTCCTCAATTCAAACTGTTAGAACATAAAACATTTGATATTGACAAGTTGAAACATAGCCTATAGATAATTAGCAGGCAGCGTACCTTGGTTTTAGGGCAGTGCGGCTTAACCTGTTGAGGACAGAGGGCGCTGTTTTCACTTTGGGGGAAAATCGTGCCCAATTTAAACGGCCTCGTACTCAATTCTTGCTCGTACAATATGCATATTATTATTACTATTGGATAGAAAACACTCTCTAGTTTCTAAAACCGTTTGAATTATATCTGTGAGTAAAACAGAACTCCTTTTGCAGCAAACTTCCTGACAGGAAGTGGAAAATCTGAAATCGATGCTCTGTTCTAGGGCCTGCCTATAAATGGGCTTCATATATATCAGTATACATGCACTTCATACGTCTTCCACTAGATGTCGACAGGCAGTGAGAGAAGAAATGGAGTGAATAACTTGATCTGGGGTCGAATAAAAGCTCTCGGCATGACGTGTCACCATTTTCCTGTTTTCTGGAGAGCGCGTGAAGGGACCTGGTTTTGCCTTCTGAAAAGCTGCCGTTATAGACGACTAATATCTTCGGCTTTGATTTTATTTGATACATGTGACAATATCATCGTAAAGTATGTTTTTTCAATATAGTTTTATTAGATTATTGAAATTTATTCGGGACGTTAGGCGTGTTGCGTTGTGTGCCTTTGTTCAGGAAGGAGAGCTTCGTGCTACTTTGCTAGCTTTCCGTGCTAATTGACTGGAGAAGAGGACATTCTAAAACCAAACAACGATTGTTCTGGACAAAGGACCCCTTGTACAACATTCTGATGAAAGATCATCAAAAGTAGGACCCATTTTATGATGCTATTTCATATATCTGTCGAACATGTGAAATAGTCGTTTGCGCCCAGATTTTGGGTACTCTCTCGCTATAACTAAGCTGGATGTCGTAATGAAGTTATTTTTAGAATTCTAACACGGCGATTGCATTAAGAACTAATGTATCTATCATTTCCTATACAACATGTATTTTCTAGTAACGTTTATGAATAGTTATTTGGTCAGAATAGTTGAGTGTCATAAAAATATCCGCACATTCTGGGAAAAAGATGCTACGTTAGCACAATGTATAACCACTGATTTCAGCTCTAAATATGCACATTTTCGAACAAAACATAAGTGTATGTATAACCTGATGTTATAGGACTGTCATCTGATGAAGGTTTATGAAGGTTAGTGAAAATTATATATCTTTTGCTGGTTTATTCCCTATCGCTAACATGCCTATTGCTATCGCTAACGTGCCTTGATGAATGAATGCGGTAGTGTGGTAGGCTATTGTAGTAAGCTAATATAATGCTATATTGTGTTTTCGCTGTAAAACACTTAAAAAATCGGAAATATTGGCTGGATTCACAAGATGTTTGTCTTTAATTTGCTGTACACCATCGATTTTTCAGAAATGTTTTATGATGAGTATTTAGGCATTTGACGTTGGTGTCTGTAATTACTCTGGCTGCTTCGGTTCTATTTCTGACGGTAGCTGTGATGGTAGCTGCAATGTAAAACTGATTTATACCTCAAATATGCACATTTTTCGAACAAAACATAGATTTATTGTATAACATGTTATAAGACTGTCATCTGATGAAGTTGTTTCTTGGTTAGTTTGGTTGGTTCTTGGTTAGTTAGGTTGGCTTTGTGCATGCTACCTGTGCTGTGAAAAATGTCTGTCCTTTTTTGTATTTGGTGGTGAGCTAACATAAATATATGTGGTGTTTTCGCTGTAAAACATTTTAAAAATCGGACATGTTGACTGGATTCACAAGATGTGTATCTTTCATTTGCTGTATTGGACTTGTTAATGTGTGAAAGTTAAATATTTCTAAAAAATATCTTTTGAATTTCGTGCTCTGCCTTTTCAGTGGAATGTGGGAGGAGTGAAAAGTGAAAAGGTTTTAATGAAGGATTTTTAAGCCTTGAGACAATTGACAAATGGATTCTGTATGTGTGCCATTCAGGTGGTGAATGGGCAAGACAAAATATGTAAGTGCCTTTGAACGGGGTATGACAGTAGGTGCCAGGCGCAACAGTTTGAGTGTGTCAAGAACTGCAACGCTGCTGGGTTTTTCACACTCAACAGTTTCCAATTTGTATCAAGAATGGTCCACCACCAAATTCAAACCACCTTAATTCAAACTGTTGTTAGAACATTCAACATTTGATATTGACAAGTTGAAACATAGCCTGTAGATAATTAGCAGGCAGCGTGCCTTGGTTTTAGGGCAGTGCGGGTTAACTGTCCTGCTGACTAACAATCATATTTTGGAATAGTGAGTGCATTCTGACATCACACGCATAGAAACCTCACTCTGGTGTGACTGTTAGCAATATTTGAAAAATTCACACGTGAATAGGTTTTAATTAAAGAAGGATTTTTAAGCCTTGAGACAATTGACAAATGGATTGTGTATGTGTGCCATTCAGATGGTGAATGGGCAAGACAAAATATGTAAGTGCCTTTGAACGGGGTATGGCAGTAGGTGCCAGGCGCAACAGTTTGAGTGTGTCAAGAACTGCAACGCTGCTGGGTTTTTCACACTCAACAGTTTCCCATGTGTATCAAGAATGGTCCACCACCCAAAGGACTTCCAGCCAACTTTCAACAATACTATGAGAAGCATTGGAGTCAACAATTGGCCAGCATCCCTGTGGAATGCTTTTGACATCTTGTAGAGTCCATGCCCTGATGAATTGAGGATATTCTGAGGGCAGAACGGGGTGCAACTCAATATTAGGAAGGTGTTCCAGTAGTGAAAGAACAAAGCATTCATAAATATACTTGTAGCACCACGACCTCAACGTATGTTCTGCCAGGGATACAAGCAACATGCTATGACAATAATGTGCAGATGATACAGGGAATAATATATTTTTATGGCTGGGGGCAGTATTGAGTAGCTTGGATGAATAAGGTGCCCAGAGTAAACGGCCTGCTACTCAGTCCCAGTTGCTAATATATGCATATTATCAGTATATTTGGATGGAAAACAATCTGACGTTTCTAAAACTGTTTGAATGATGTCTGTGAGTATAACAGAACTCATATGGCAGGCAAAAACCTGAGTGTGCGCACTTCGTGGGAAATCTGAGGTTGGTCGTTTTTCAACTCATTCCCTATTGAAGATACAGTGGGATATTGGTCATGTTGCACTTCCTACGGCTTCCACTAGATGTCAACAGTCTTTAGAAACTTGTTTGAGGCTTCTACTGTAAAGGAGGGGCTCATAAGGGTTCTTTGAGTCAGTGGTCTGGCAGAGTGCCACAGGCTCGTGACGCTCGTTCACGTGAAAGGTAGCTCGCGTTCCATTGCTTTTTCTACAAACTTCTATAAACTTCTTCCAAACATTTCAAACAACGTTCCTAATCAATCCTCAGGTACCCTAATATGTAAATAAACAATCAAATTTAAGACGGAGAATACCGGAGACCATTACCGGAGATAAATAACGAAGTGCGCACACTCACCGGAACACGCTACAAACACTACAGCCAAAATGGGAGCCACTTACTAAAACTACAAATTCTAGCAAATTTTTCAAAAAACAAGCCTGAAACTCTTTTTAAAGACTGTTGACATCTAGTGGAAGACCTAGGAACTGCAATCTGGGAGGTCTTCCTTTTATATTCCCATTGACAGCCATAGTAATCAAGAGTGAGCTGAATTACTTTTTTTCTGGATGGATTGTCCTCGGGTTTTCGCCTGCCAGTTCTGTTATCTTTTTTGGGGTAGGGGGCAGTATTTTCACGTCCGGATGAAAAGCATGCCCAGAGTAAACGGCCTGCTACAAAGCCATAAAAGCTAGAATATGCATATTATTAGTAGATCTGGATAGAAAACACTCTGAAGTTTCGAAAACTGTTTGAATGATGTCTGTGAGTATAACAGAACTCATATGGCAGGCAAAACCCTGAGAAAAAATCCAACCAGGAAGTGGGAAATCTGAGGTTGGCCGATTTTCAACTCAGCTCCTATTGAAGATACAGTGGGATATTGGTAATGTTGCACTTCCTAAGGCTTCCACTAGATGTCAACAGTCTTTAGAACCTTGTCTGATGCTTCTACTGTGAAGTGGGACCGAAGGAGAAGGGAATGAGTAAGGTCTGCCATGAGCTGACCATGTTCTGACCATGTGCGTTCACATGAGGTGGAGCTCTGTTCCATCGCACTTCTGAAGAAAAAAAGGAATTCTCCGGTTGGAACATTATTGAAGATTTATGTTAACAACATCCTAAAGATTGATTCTATACATCGTTTGACATGTTTCTACGGACTGTAACTGAACTTTTTGATATTTCATCTGCTCCTAGTGAATGCGATTCGTGACTTTGGATTTGTTTAGAAAACGCGCTAACAAAAGTAGCTATTTGGACATAAATTATGGACATTATCGAACAAAACAAACATTTATTGTCGAACTGGGATTCCTGGGAGTGCATTCTGATGAAGATCATCAAAGGTAAGTGAATATTTATCATGTTATTTCTGACTTCTGTTGACTGCACAATATGGCGGATATCTTTTTGGCTGGTTTGGGCTCTGAGGGCCGTACTCAGATTATTGCATGGTTTGCTTTTTCCGTAAAGCTTTTTTGAAATCTGACACAGCGGTTGCATTACTGAGAAGTGGATCTAAAATTCACTTGTATCGTTAATCAACGTTTTTTATGAGTATTTCTGGAAATTGATGTGGCTCTCTGCAAAATCACCGGATGTTTTTGGAACTACTGAACATAAGGCGCCAATGTATACTGAGATTTTTTTATATAAATATGAACTTTAACGAACAAAACATACATGTATTGTGTAACATGAAGCGCTATGAGTGTCATCTGATGAAGATTATCAAAGGTTAGTGATTCATTTTTACTCTATTTCTGCTTTTTATGACTCCTGTCTTTGGCTGGAAAAATGGCTGTGTTTTTCTGTGACTTGGCGGTGACCTAACATAATCGTTTGTGGTGCTTTCGCTGTAAAGCCTTTTTGAAATCAGACACTGTGATGGATTCACAACAAGATTACCTTTAAAATGGTATAAGATACTTGTATGTTTGAGGAATTTTAATTATGAGATTTCTGTTTGAATTTGGCGCCCTGCACTTTCACTGGCTGTTGTCATATCGATTCCGTTAGCGGGATCTCAGCCATAAAAAGGCTAATACATGAATTAGCTGAACAATTTAATACATGACTGCCTAATTCCTCCATATTTGCTTTTCCTTTGCAAAAAAAGGTAGTGTGTAGTTCCAGTAGTTAGCTACACGGGGAAAAAAAGCAATTAACTTCTTATGGCTGCAAGCCCGACGTCGGTACACTTATGACAACAGCCAGCTCAAGTGCAGGGCGCGAAATTCAAAATATATTTTTTTTAAATATTTAACTTTCACACATTAACAAGTCCAATACAGCATATGAAAGGTACACATCTTGTGAATCCAGCCAACATGTCCGATTTTTAAAATGTTTTACAGGGAAGACACAATATGTAAATCTATTAGCTAACCACGTTAGCAAAAGACACCACGTTTTTTACTCCATCAGTAGCTATCACAAATTCGACCAAATAAAGATATAAATAGCCACTAACCAAGAAACAACTTCATCAGATGACAGTCTGATAACATATTTATTGTATAGCATATGTTTTGTTAGAAAAATGTGCATATTTCAGGTATAAATCATAGTTTACATTGCAGCTACAATCAGAAATTGCACCGAAAGCAGACAGAATAATTACAGACACCAACGCCAAATACCTAAATACTCATCATAAAACATTTCTGAAAAATACATAGTGTACAGCAAATGAAAGACAGGCATCTTGTGATTCCAGACAATATTTCCAATTTATCAAGTGTTTTACAGCGAAAACACAATATAGCGTTATATTAGCTTACCACAATAGCCAAAAACACAAGCAATTTCCCAGTAGCAAAAGTAAGCGATCGTAACAAACAAGCAAAAGATATATAATTTTTGACTAACCTTGATTTTCTTCCTCAGATGACAGTCCTATAACATCAGGTTATACATACACTTATGTTTTGTTCGAAAATGTGCATATTTAGAGCTGAAATCAATGGTTACACATTGTGCTAACTTAGCTACTTTTTCCCACTACGTCCGGATTTTTCCTGACACTTTTTCTGACACACATATTCTGACCAAATAGCTATTCATAAACATAACTAAAAAATACATGTTGTATAGGAAATGATAGATCCATTAGTTCTTAATGAAATCGCAGTGTTAGAATTCTAAAAATAACTTCATTACGATATGCAGCTTCGGTATAGCTAGAGTACCCAAACGTTGGGCGCCCACGACTAGTTCACATGTACGACAGATATATGAAATAGCATCATAAAATGTTTCTTACTTTTGCTGATCTTTCATCAGAATGTTGGACAAGGTGTCCTTTGTCCAGAACAATCGTTGTTTGGATTTAGAACGGCAACTTTCCCTCTTCATTTAGCATGCGCACTAGCCAAGTGGCACGGATCTCTCCAACGTCAACAAAGTCAGAGAACGGAACACGGCAAAACTCCCGAAAAAATTTCAATAATCTGATTAAACTATATTGAAAAAACATACTTTACGATGATATGGTCACATGTATCAAATAAAATCAAAGCCGGAGATAGTAGTCGCCTATAACGGCAGCTAAACAGAAGGCAATCCCACTCTCCACCTCGCGCTCCCCAGAGTACCGGAAATGAGGGACACGTCATACAAAGAGCTTGTATTCCACTTCAGACCAAGATAAACACTAAATTTCTTCTCTCACAGCCTCTTGACATCCAGGGGAAGGTCTATGAAGTGCACGTATACTCTTACGTATCATGCCCATGTATAGGCAGGAAGAAGAACAGAGCCTCGATTTCAGACTTTCCACTTCCTGGTCAGGAAGTTTGTGCCAAATGAGTTCTGTTTGACTCACAGATATAATTCAAACGGTTTTAGAAACTAGAGAGTGTTTTCTATCCAATAGTAATAATAATATGCATATTGTACGAGCAAGAATTGAGTACGAGGCCGTTTGAAATGGGCACCTTTAATCAGAGCTACTCAATACTGCCCCTGCAGCCATAAAAAGTTAACTACTGAAAACACAACCAAGATTTTAATTTAGTTCAACTACCACAAAGCTACTGCAAAATGCAGTTAAATTACTAGGTGAACTACTGTTTATTTGGATCCCCCAGCAACTCGTCCTGTGGTCCACAAACCCCCCCCCCCCCCCCCACAAAACACTGCTACACAAATATTTAAAATACAACAATATACAAATGCAACAGAAAAAGTATACAAACACAACAACAATAACAATTAGGTGTGTGTTAGTGTGTGTCCTCTTTATCTGTTATTTAAAGGTAATTTTGTTCTTTGCTTGAGTAATTGGAGCTGAAAAGGAGTTCCATGTGATCATCGCTCTGTATTAAACTGTGCGTTGCTGTGAATTCATTATGGACTCGGGGACTGTGAAGAGACCCCTGGTGGCATGTCTTGTAAATATGGAGTTACAGTCAGTATAGGAATTAATAATAAACTGCTTAAATACATCTAAAACTAAAAGCATTGTTTTTGGTTCAAAACATTCTCTAAGACCTTAACCTCAGCTGGAGTTGTGTATAAAGGGTGTGATCATTGAGCAAGTTGAGGAAGCTAAACTCCTAGGTGTAACATTGGATGGTAAATTATTATGTTGAAGTTGTATTGACAACGTTGTTGTGAAGATGGGGAGTGGTATGGGTGTTTATAAAAAGCTGTTTTGTGTTTTTGACACAAATCAACTGTAGTAGTTGTTCAGGCTTTGGTTTTGTTCCATCTTGCTTACTGTCCAGTAATATGGGCAAGTGTTGCAAAGAAAGACCTAGCAAATCTGCAGCCCTTATCTGCACATACAGAACTAAGATCAACAACATGCATGCCAATCTTTCCTGGTTGAGGGTTGACAAGAATTTAACTGCCTCTGTTCTGGTTTTTATGAGAAGTATTATTTAGTCATTTAAATGATTGGCAATATCAAAAGGTTTTGTTACAAATGACCCATCAACTTTAATGAACGATGGAGATTAATTGAGTTTTCTGCGCATTATAATAATTGAAGGTACTCAAAAGTATTTTTCCATTGTGTTTTATATAATTTATCTTGGTTGAGTAATACAATTTATTCTTCATTTTGTTCAGTTCAGTCACAATATTTTTCAATTCATGTCAAACAATTAGCTGAGCCACCTCTTTTGCATAATTTCTTTGAAGCATACAATTTTTCAATTCATCATCAATCCAGGGGGCTCTAACTGTTCTCACAGTTAGTTTCTTAACAGGTGCATGCTTGTTAACAATTGGAATGAAACATTTTACAAATACTTCCAGTGCTGCATCTGGCTTCACTTCCACATACACATCAGACAAAAATACATGTTTTAACATCTTCAACAAAAGAAACCTGAGAAAACATTTTGTATGATCTTTGGCACTTTGGCTTTTCTTCTTATTGCCACAATGTTATGGTCACTACAGTAAAATGGGAACTGATATTGCTTTGGAGCAAAGCTCGGCCGCATTAGTGAATATATGATGAATACAAGTGGATGTCACAAATATGCACTCTAGTTGGTTGAGTGATAATCTGGGTCATATTACAGGTGCGTGTGTTGTGTTCAAGCTGTCAAGGAAATCTTGCTAACTTGATAGCTAATTAGCAGCAAGGCTAGCTGCTACGCCAAGCAGCTCTTCAAACTTTTGGTTGGCAGATAAAGCTTTCCCTAGACAGATAAAGTCGTCCCAGCAGCTGAGGCTAACCACGTTGCGGGATCCAAAAAACAACAGGTAGCTAGTAACCAAACTTTTTCAATAGAACACTTTTTTAGAGACCTTCAAAACAACAAACCGAGCTCGCTCTCGTTCCACGTTCAATGCATGACATGATGACTCTCCAAGCCAAGCCTCATCCACACTGATGTAGTTCATTACTCCCCAACACTGGTGGCGGTAATGCAACTAAAATTGGTCTGTACACCGCCATTAAAATCCAAAGAAGAATAATAAGTTAGTTGGGTGCTCGTTATGGGAATTTAATTGTGTTGAAGTTATATGAAGAAAATTGGGAATACAAGTTAACATTGTTACACTAGCTTACAATACAATAGCACATGGATACAATAATTGTCACTATGTCAATAGAATAATTAGCCTACTACTGGTAGAACCAACAGATGGACCGACAGCGAGGGACTACCCATGTAATATGCATGAAACATGAGTAAAAACATAGATGAAATGCAAAGTCTAAACCTACTGCTGCAGATAATGCTGAAGTTATACACTAACAACGCTACTGAAATTATACCATTGAATCATATGTTAAACGTATCGCTAATAGTGTGTCTTGCACCTGTCTCGTGAGCTGTACGACACACAGTAAACATAGGCTACTATCAATATTAATGTTGCTGCACTGAACGAAAAAGCGGCCGCAAAGAGGCTAAATACTATCGAAACATTGACAAATTACTTTGTATCGACATATATGGTCTAACATACTTCCTCCTTGTATGGATAGGGGGTGATTTCTCTGTGTACCCAAGTGCACAGACTCTGCCCGAAACTGGCATAGCTACAATACTGTAATAAAGCTTGCTAGACCACCCAAGAGGTGGGCCAAGTACTGGATTGAGCAGAATAGCATGGTGCTGCCACCACCTTTGTTTGACCGGTATGGTCCTGCATCAGAGGATAGGACACACCAAAACTCATAGATATAGCCAACAATAGCCTCCCGGGTGGCGCAGTGGTCTAGGGCACTGCATCGCAGTGCTAGCTGCGCCACCAGAGTCTCTGGGTTCGCGCCCAGGCTCTGTCGTGGGGTCCGTGGGGCGACGCACAATTGGGCTAGCGTCGTCCGGGTTAGGGAGGGTTTGGCCGGTAGGGATATCCTTGTCTCATCGCGCTCCAGCGACTCCTGTGGCGGGCCGGGCGCAGTGCGCGCTAACCAAGGAGGCCAGGTGCACGGTGTTTCCTCCGACACATTGGTGCTGCTGGCTTCCGGGTTGGAGGCGCGCTGTGTTAAGAAGCAGTGCGGCTTGGTTGGGTTGTGCTTCGGAGGACGCGTGGCTTTCGACCTTCGTCTCTCCCGAGCCCGTACGGGAGTTGTAGCGATGAGACAAGATAGTAATTACTAGCGATTGGATACCACGAAAATTGGGGAGAAAAGGGGATAAAAATAAAAAATAAAAAAAAGATATAGCCAACAATTATCTTTATTAAATACACAATTTCATAAGACAGTGTGCACGAAATGCTAGGCGACCTAGTAAATTCCTGCAGTCTCTGTAACTCAATCAGGAGGTCTGCAATGACCCCAAAGAAGGTGTAAGGCACTTAAATGTGATAACTCATTTAAAGGTCACACTACACACACTAGTGAGATATGCAGTTAAAGAGAACTGAACATCCAAGGGTCTACTACTACTTCAATGCAAACCGGGCCTAGCTCAATGAAACGCAATTTTACGAACTTGCAAATTCACTGCACACAGGGGCGTAATAGCCTACGCATGGTCTCAAGATCCATGCTTGATAATAAAGTCATAGAACCCACTGAGTTACCAAGTCTGCAATCCCGTTCTGTTCGCCCCACATACACATACATTCAATTTTTTTTTACAAGACTAGGCCAATGAAAGGCGACATATTATTGAACATTTAAAAAAAAAATGCTATCCCAGCTGTCGCGACCCCCCCATGGGGGTATAGCCTTTGCATGTCCAAGAACACCCTACAAAGCACAGTACGGTCTTTTCCCAAAAGCCGGGAGACGGCACACCCCTAGCAAACCCACGATTTTATCTGGTTCCCCAAATTCTAACCTCACTACTGTTCTTCGTCGCCGGCTGCCCTACCCAGCAGCGAACGACAACACCTCCCTGTTAAGGTGAGTGCAATGCAGATAACTGCAAAGGCTACAAGCCCAAAGTTCATCAAGCACAGCAATCCCGCCAAACCCTGCCTGGCTCTCCACTCTGCCTTATATCAGTTTCTCTGAGTCCCGGGCAGAGTCTTGCAAGCAGGCACAGGTGCGAGCAATTAGTTCATCATTTAGTGACGTCCTCCCTTACATTACACATGAAGCCACCAAACATTGCACGCGAAGCATAAGAACGACGCAGGTGATGTTCAAACACGGCTAGCCGAGCATTTGCAAAGAAAATAAAACAGAAAACAGCAGTAGCACATCACCAAGAACACCAGCACATAGCTTGCGTGTGGCAGCCATCAGAGAAGTGTGTGCAGAACCTGGTGGACTAAATAGACTGTCATATTAACTTATAGTGATCTATTTGGTGCAATATCAGCTGATGCCATGTGAACGTGCCAGAACTTTATACAGTAGGCAAAGGTTCTTGCAAATGTGGGTTCTAAAAATAGATGGTGATAAAGACTTCTTCCTACTACTCAGGCTTCTCACTACTTAGCTAAATGCCTGCCTTCCCGTATTCACAAAGTGTCTCAGAGTAGGAGTGCTGATCTAGGATCCGTTTTTCCATTTAAATATTATAAATAAGATTATATGGACATGGGCAACCTGATCCTAGATCTGCACTCCTACTCTGAGACACTGTGAATACAGGACCAGATGAGGGTGGTCTCTCTGTATGTGTTTGGTTCATTTGAAGTTTTTTACCGGACTCACTTTAATGGATTCTTTTCTAGTCTTTTTCCCCTTAGACTTGCTTTATCACGGGTTTAAAACAATGGCTCTTTGTGAAGCATTCTAAAACAAATATCTTCATAAAAGATAAGAAAAAAAAATCAATTCGGGTCTACTTTAGCTAATCTTCGGTTCCACTAAAACTGCATGAACCCCAGTTGCCTGATGTCATTCCAGTTGCCTGATGTCAATGTTAAAGTCTATCATTGATTTCAGGATCACTATCACTTATGCGGGGAAGAAAGAAACTATCAATATTAAACATGCCTTGTAATAATATTCTCATATAGATTACATTATATTAGAGATATTTGAGGATATTATTCTCATATCTGAGATCCTATATAGGTTCAATCATTCGTCAGCCTATGGGGGAAAACCCAAAATTATTTTATTGAGATATAATCACATTCATAATCGCATTTATCAATAGATAATCTGCACTCATCATTGCAGGTTTAGGCTTGTTGCGACGAGCTGAAATGGAATTCCACGTGTCCCTTCACTCCTGCAGATAAGTGGGTTTCAGCTAGTTTCTTTGATAACTGTCGCTTTATACCTTGGGTCAAAACTTGTCAAAACGAGCAGGGGAGGAGATGAATACTTCATAGCTGGCCCCTTGGCCCTGTCCGTGTGTGCTCAAGCCTTTGAACTGCCGTGAGGAAGCCACTGGAGGCCTGTAATCCTTCTGGTGGTAATTTTGGTTCAACCTTTGCTTTCTTCGTTTCTTACTATGCTTTGCTCTGGGGGTCAGTGCTGCTCAGAGAGTAATGGCTTGAGCAGTGGATTAGTAGACTTATTTCTTGTGGGATGTGACCTTGCTTTTACGGCAGTTTCTCAGATAGGTTAACATCAGCTATCAGTCCCGAGACCCCAGCAATAATCGCTTTTCATTTATCTGACTTTCATTAATCTGCATGTCCAGCCCTTATATTTAGACTCACAATGAAGTGTTTTACCATTTTCTTTTCAGGACAACCAGGGCTACAAGTAGATTGGACATAAACAGTTGCATTCAAAGGGTTTCATTGACAAATGTCAATAAAAACAAGGTCAGCCAAAGCAACAACAAAAAATGTATATGAATGAAATGGTTTGCTCATCGGGAAATGCATATCCAACTAGTCAGTGACAACTGTGTGAAGTTTTGAGTTTGTGTAGCCTACCCCGCAGAGGTTTGTAGCTCAAACACAAGGTGGGGTAAGAAGGGGTTAGATGTCCAAAACGTGCCGGCGTTATGGTGGGACTCAATGGGTTAAGGAAAGTTGATCCTCCGCTTATTGCTACAAAGTTACAGAAATCTAAACCAACAACCACACAAACCTTAGATAAACCAAGTGTTGAAAGACTTGAAGATTACAACGTGGCTGTGAGTGATAGCTACATCCTGCTGAGGTAGTCCCCGATACACATTGCACCACATTACACATTGCGATTATGGATTATTTTTTCATTTTTATTAGATTTTTTTCCTCCAATTTTTTTATAAATGATGGACTCATTTTTTTAAAGACGTTTTATTCATGCAGTATGGAACCGTGGACTATATGGACTTAAAATTATGTTGGACTTATGGGAAGGCGAAATGGGTATGATTTTTTTTACTTAGGCAATATGGAACATTGGACTATGTGGACTTAAAATCAGGTTTGGATCAAGTGGAAGGCAAAGATGGGATACAATAAGAACTACATGAAATACGGTAGGCAGTGTGCTTGTAATGGACATAAAGAACTGGTCTTGCGATATTTATAGAAGGTATTTTTACATCATTTTTACTATGCAGTTTAATGTCAGAATCCCACAGCAACACTGAAATGTGTGATAAAGCAGTAGCACTGAAAGAGAAAAGGGCATGCGAACAATAAAGGCCCCCACTTCACTTGTTCAACTCGCCTGGAAGTGTGTTAAATTTTGTTAAACACCCTGGGAGGGTGGCAGGTAGCTTTCTCGTAATAAAATGTTCGAATTTGAGCTAGCTCAGGCTCCCAGCAGGCCTCGGTGAATGTGGTGTCTGCTTCCTGCTGAGTTTGAGGAATGGAGGTGTATGCGTCTGGCCTCGCGGCAGGGGCTATATTGGACTTTGAATCCTAAGGGCCACAGAGAGAGGGAGAGACAGATAGATGGGTTGCTAGAGGTTGGTAAAGGGGAGTGGTGGTTCAGGGATAGTGGGAGCCAGAGGTAATGTGTCAATATGTTTTTAGCTATCCCTATTCTTAAACCATACATGAAAATAATATGAAACCTTTAATGGAAATGTGAACAGTGAATTTAGTGAAGTGAGAGCATGAGATGATTACACATGCATATTACATCCATTGTTTTTTCCAGTTGACTACCCACTGAGCACAGACGTCAATTCCATGTTGGTTCAACGTAATTTAACTGAAATGACGTGGAAACAATGTTCAATCAGTATGTGCCCAATGGTAAGGCACATTCATAGTTAATAAAAATGACAACTGAATTCATATAAATTTAATCTGAATCTTTTGGATGATCATTCTTTGATGTTTAGTTGTTGTGAGAAGTTTTGGAGAACGCTCTCGTGTCACTGTGGCAGACCTGCATGTCCACCAATGTTTACATGTTGAAATGTCCCTGTGGTCTGTCCTAAATAGGCGAAACCTGCAGAAGAGCTAAGACACGGATCAGTGAGCACCGCAGCAATATACGGACAGGTGAGCCAAAAACCACTGTTGATGTTCATTTTGCACAAGCTGGACATCCTATTAGCTGTCTGATATACATTGGAATAGAAATGGTCAAGATGTCACGCAGGAGAGGGGCCATTGAGAGGAAACTTTTCAAAGGGAATCTTTCTGGATCCACAGGCTCAACACACTGTCTCCTCTTGGCCTTAATGAGGAGTGTGCAGCGTTTTTATTTTTTATATTTAATGAGTTCACCTATAACTCCAGCACCTGCAAAAAAGTGCCTGGATGTGCGTATGTTCTTCAGCTTTTGTACTGAGGCAGCCCAAACATTGTTCGTGCTCTAAAATTTGCTATTAGAGATTATAACTGCAAACACATTTCAAGACAAAACGTCACAGCTCAGTGGTAGAGTGCATGCCTATAGCTTGTGGCCACACACACTGTATGATGATAAATAACTTCATACATGACAGATAGCCTATTCTTTCCCTTTGTGTGTTAGTATTGTGTGGGGGTTTTGGAGTGGGGGTTTGGTGCATCTCATATCAGTGTAGTGTAGGTAAACTGTATGGCAGGAAACCAAGTCTCCACAGAGGAAATACTGGCAGCTAAAACCAAATATTGATTCTGTAATTTACATCAGGAAGTTTCTTGTCATCCTCCATTGCACTAGGAACACCCATAAATAAGTAAAGATGTCAACAAACAAACACATAATCACCCCATCATGCAGATTGATTAGGAAAAAAGCATTTTTGGGAGATCCCTTGGGGATCATCTTCGTGGCAGTGATATGGCTGAATACTGCTGTGTGTGTGTGAGCTTAATTTCCTACCCTTGTTCGAAATCTTCCGTCTAATAATTTGTCTGTTTGTGCTAAAAAGTAAGCTGTTTAGTCTACAATTGTATGACACTTGGTTTGAAATAGTTGATCTCCACTGAAAGATGTTAGGGTAATTGGAAACTGTAGGGCAGATCGCAGATGGAAAAGATGAGTTGATTGGCATACAACGGATGAATAGTGACAACTGAATCGATGCATTACCCACCCACTCACTGTTCCTTGCCAATCATGATAAGAGCTACAGCGTAACACCTCTCCAATTTACCATGTGTGGTGGTGATACAGTATATCTGCAAACCATGTTCAGAGGTTTAATGTAAAGTGTCAAGCACTAGAGATATCCCGACCACACCAGGGATGATTTGACTATCACCTTCATGGAGTGTTCTTCACTTAATGAAGGGTATCTAGCCTCTAGCCTCTGGTTCAGTGTTTACACTCGCATACTACTAAGAATGAAGTAATGGACATTGGCACATAGCCTATGTTGACTTGAATATAATTGTGAATGGCAATCTTGGATTCAGAGGTATATCATGTTTGACAGAGTCACTCTCTTTGTAATTCACACATTTTCGTTAGCTACAATCGTGATAATGAAGTGAGTACATACTGTACATAATGTGTCAGAGGCAGTATCTGAAATCGTTCTTGCCTACTGCTTACTTAAATAACAGTATGCACTTATTCTATTTAGAACATACTGTTTAGTACAAATGTATGCAGCAAGCGTCAAATATCAGCATACTGGCTCGTCCATACTGAGAATGGGTCCTGTAATGCGCAATTGGGTTGTTCCCCGAATTCGTTCATTTTCTCCCCTTATGTTCCACATAGGTATGAAGAGGACTAAGTAAGTTCCCATATCTAATTATTAGCTGTTGTCCAAACACACGTGGGTCTGAAAATATAATTAGTTTAGTAGATGAAAAGCAGGAATGAGTATGATATCCTGGCATTTAAAGCATACTCAATATTCCAATTTTCACCTACTGTAAAACATTATATTTTAGCATACACACAAAGCATTCTATTTGGGATGCAAGTACAAGTATTCTGACACCGCTAGAGAGAATTCAGTTTAGCTGTTCAAACGACGTATAGCACTACCTTCTCAGTCTGACATTTTTAAGTGGCCTTTACAAAGAGAGCCTGGTCTACTTGTAAATCAAGATACTGAATCTAAAAACATTTTTGTCTTCCCTCTAACACAAAAATCACACACTTGTAGCATCTGTATATTTATAAAACGACACAACCATTGTGACTCCCATTGACCCAGTTTGTGATGTACTTGTTCATGAGTTATTTACTGACAGTGTTTAAGTGTCAACTTCTTGAGGAGAAAGTTGGCGCTCCCATCCATCAGTGGCCCGGGCCATTCCCTGCCTTCCTTCCTTTTACTGCTGCGAGAATAGACACTGTATTTATTTATTCATGTGTCATTACTTATTTATTTATCATTTCTGATGCTGTGTACATGCCAATTTTAGACAGCAAATTATGACAATATTTCAAGAACATCCTGATCCTTCTTAAGTCCTCAGATGATCTTAACCACTCAAGTGGGGGACCAGAGTGGAACGTTGGCATGAAAGGGGACGTTATGTTCTGGTGGGCTGGTCCGTTCGGAGGATCAAGGCTGGAAAACATAAACAAACAAGAAATGTCTATAAAATACTAGCTAGCTACATTAGGAAAATTAGGAAAATGAGTTGCTCACTCATTTGCTTAGGTTAATAGGCTAACAGTTAAAGGAAAGGGAAAGGGGGGATACCTAGTCAGTTGTACAACTGAATGCATTCAACTGAAATGTGTCTTCCGCATTTAACCCAACCCCTCTAAATCAGAGAGGTGCGGGGGGCTGCATTAATCGATATCCACGCCCGGGGAACAGTGGGTTAAATGTCTTGCTCACGGGCAGAACGACATATTTTTACCTTGACAGCTCAGGGATTTGATCCAGAAACCTTTAACCAGGATAACATTAGCTAACTTGGTAGCTTCAAGGACAATTTACCAAGAGATGACAACGACATCGTGCAGCTCTGCTCCTTGTGTCACTACTAGCCAGCTAGCTAGTTAAGTTAGCGTCACAGTACCTTTACACAAGAATAAACATAAACGTTGTTAAAATATGTATACTGGGACGCCTCACAGATGCATACTAAGCAAGATTTGGTTGGGGGACCCGCACCTCGCGGCAAAACATTTTAGTTGCCCCCCTCCTGATGCTGGAGAGAAACATTTATGTTTTATAGTTAATTTCCTGCAATTCTACACATTTAGCCATAGGGCAGACAGAAAACTTTGCAATTTTATAACAAATATCATGCAATTCTAAAAATGTTGCCATTCGGGAGAGAGAACATTTACAGCTAATCTCCTACAATTATACCCATTTTGCCATGGGGTGGAGAGACGTTAATATGTTAACATGACATCTGAGTGAGAATGACTAACAAAATCAATGTGGGCCTCCTGGAGATCAGGGCCTCTGGGCATGTGCCCTGTTTGCCCAGTTGGTATTTGGCCATAATTACAAGTTTAGATAGTTGTCTAGACTAATTACCAATCAAAAAATGGTTAGCTGACATGGCTAATTGAGTGACTATCAGTGACTGATATCAGTGAAAAACTGTTGATACACAACCAAATTTCGAAATTGCACCTGATGTTGTCTACTATTATTACTCTCAATAGTAAGTTGGGACGCCAACTAGTCGGGGTCCCCCTAGGGCCCTGTGCGGCCGCTTATGTCTCTTATACCTGGAATTGGCTCTGCATATTGAGAGAATTAACCAAGCTATGTGTCATCCTCACATGTTATGAGAGCAATGACCAACTAACAGTTAGCTAGCTGTGACCGTGTCGGCTCCGTATTAGCCTTATCAAATAGTCATCTCATTCACATAAAGAGTATGTTTACCTATTTTCTGGTTTTGTTTTCCTCCGACTGTGCTGGCTGGCTCACTCCAGGCTTTTAGTTGTCACTTCACTTCTCAGAGTGTTGGCCACAGTTAGGGTGTATTGTATGGTTTTCATCTTTTTACAGATTAATTCCGGGAATACACATAAATTGTGTTCAACAACACATCTTTTCTAAGAGTGAATAAAATCCAAATATAAACCCCTATCGAGAATCCATGTTGTTGTTATACACAATAATCATGACATAAAGTATAAGATTAGAATCAGACATTTACGACTTTTTGAAATACAATTACCTCAATATTTTTTGCTTAATTACAGTAGCCTGTAGTAGCTTATAATGAAGTAATCACACATTATTGATATTCGTCTATGTTGTGGTCTCAGGGGTATTATGTGTGACCTTTCCTGACCAATTTTAGACAGACAATTATGCAGTGCATTCCGTGGCCAAGAGGTCCACACTAATTTTCTACTCAGGGTTAGCGAATGCTGATTACACTCTGTATTTATTCAGAGCTCGCCACCCTATGGGCCTGTGAATCAGTATTCAAATGAGGGGTGAGTGTTGTTTGGGGTGCCCGCAAAATATTAAAATTGCAGAAGCGTGAAGGCGTAATCAGTCCTTAAATTGCAGTAGGGGGTGTAAATTGCACAGCGAATTCAGAAATCACTGGCGCATGGTAGTTCTGTGCAATCCACAAAATCAGCTTTATTTATTTTGTATCCCATTCACATTCTAATGAAATTGGAATAAGAATTGCTTTCACCATGCCAAATTGAAGTAATTAACGCTACGTTTGTGGGTTTATTTTGTACTGATTTGTCTTGTCACCGGGGTTATGAAACAACCCAAAATAAGCAAAAAAACGGTTATTCCAAACCATTTATCAATCATAGGCCATTTAAAAGTATTGCATCTAGCCACAGGTTCAAGGCTTTTTGACGGGATGTAGAAATATTCTTATGCCTCCTAGAAAGAAAAAACTAATCTATATTTTAAAAGAAAAATGATCCTTCTATGAGACGATATTAAGATTGATTTTGTTACTTTACCTCTGGAGTATAATGCAATCTATTACAGTGTCGCTTTACAAAGTAGACTACAACACAATAGTGCAATTCTGAGAACGAAAGATAGATGGCTTCCATAGATTAAAAAAAATGCAATTATACTGTCATAGGATCCGAAAATTTAGGACGTTCCTGCATGTGGGCATTCCTGCATCTGCATTCACCTTCGTTAACAGCACCCGACAGGCGGGTGTGAAGGACGCTGGGCGAAGGCTGGGACAACACCGTGTGCTAGCTAACTAGCTAGCTTGCTAGTTAGGGACCCATGTACTAGCTTGCTAGCTATCTATCTAGCACATGGTGTCGCCTCCCGCCTGCTATGCTAGTTAGCGAGACCGTGTACTAACTTGCTAGCTTGCCGTCGTTAACAGAACTGCGGGAAAACAGTGCCTCCTGCGTGTAATCCAAGAAAGAAGATCCGTAGGCAGCCAGTACATTGCAATACATTTTGGTGAACTATTAACAGAAAATATTTACAAAAGAATACATGTACAAGAATGCTCATTATGGTATAATTCCAATTCATTCTCATGTTAATAATCGCTGATAACTGACAGTTAGGTTTGAAATGCAGGTTACCTTTACAATAGAACACGGTATGCATGTGTTAAAGAGGCAATCTGCGATTGGTACATCCATTTTCTTTTCTTTTAAATGAATGATACAGAGTGCATTCAGAAAATATTCAGACCCATTGACTTTTTCCACATTGTTACATTACAGCCTTCTTCTAAAATGGATTAAATAAATGTTTTCCCTCATCAATCTACACACAAAGTGAAAACAGTAAGTTTTTTATGTTTAAAAAAATCAAAACAGAAATACCTTATTTGAATACGTTTTCAGACCCTTTGTTATGAGACTTTAAAAAAAATTGAATTTGCAAAAATGTCTAAAAACCTGTTTTTGCTTTGTCATTATAGGGTATTGTGTGCAGATTGATGGAAAACAAATGTAATTCATTTTTGAAAAACGCTGTAATGTAACAAGATGTAGAAAAAGTCAAGGGGTCTGAATACTTTCTGAATGCACTGTATTCCCAGTGATTCTTGAAAAATATAACTTAACAATATCTCAGGAGATTAGTTCTACTGTTGTACCCCATCTGAACCCAAAATGTAAACTTATTTTACACCATCATAATTGTAAAAAATTGCTAAAAATCCATGGAATGAGTAGGTGTGTCCAAACCTTTGACTGGTACTGTATATATTTATATATGTACACACATACACACACATACATACATACATACATACTCACATATACAGTACCAGTCAAACGTTTGGACACATCTGCTCATTCAAAGGTTTTTCTTAATTTTTTAAAATTTTCTACATTGTAGAATAAGAGTAAAGACATCAAAACTATGAATTAACACATATGGAATCATCTAGTAACCAAAAAAGTGTTAAACAAATCCAACTATATTTTATATTTGAGATTCTTCAAAGTAGCCACCCCTTTGCCTTAATGACAGCTTTGCTCACTCTTGACATTCTCTTAACCATCTTTATGAGGTAGTCACCTGGAATGCATTTCAATTAACAGGTGTGCCTTGTTTGTGGAATTTCTTTCCTTTCCTGTGTTTGAGCCAATCAGTTCTGTTGTGACAAGGTAGGGATGGTATATTTTGTAAAATATCTAGTCCATATTATGGCAAGAGCAGATAAAATAAGAAAAGAGAAACGACAGTCCATCAGTACTTTAATACATGAAGGTCAGTCAATGCGGAACATTTCATGAACTTTGAAAGTTTCTTCAAGTGCAGTCGCAAAAATCGTCAAGCTCTCTGATGAAACTGGCTCTCATGAGGACCGGCACAGGAAAGGAGGACCCAGATTTACCTCTGCTCCAGAGGATAAGTTCATTAGAGTTACCAGCCTCAGAAATTGCAGCCCAAATAAATGCTTCACAGAGTAACAGACACATCTCAACAACAACTGCTCAGAGGAGACTGAGTGAAATTGCATGGTCAAATTACTGCAAAGAAACCACTACTAAAGGACACAAATAGGAAGAGGAGACTTTCTTGGCACAAGAAACACTAGCGATGGACATTAGACCTGTGTAAATCTGTCCTTTGGTCTGATGAGTCCAAAGTTGAGATTTTTGGTTCCAACCACCATGTCTTTGTGAGACGCAGTGTAGGTGAACGGATGATCTCCGCATGTGTGGTTCCCACTGTGAAGCATGGAGGAGAAGGTGTGATGGTGTGGGGGTGCTTTGCTGGTGACACTGTTGGTGGTTTGTTTAGGATTCAAGGCACACTTAACCAGCATGGCTACCACAGCATTCTGCAGTGATACGAAATCCCATCTGGTTTGTGCTTAGTGGTACTATCATTTGTTTTTCAACAGGATACTGGCCTAAAACACACATCCAGGCTGTGTAAGGGCTATTTGACCAAGAAGGAGAGTGACGGTGCTGCATCAGATGACCTGGCCTCCACAATCACCCAACCTCAATCCAATTACGATGGTTTGGGATGAGTTGGACTGCAGAGGGAAGAAAAAGCAGCCAACAAGCATATGTGGGAACTCCTTCACGATTGTTGGAAAAGCATTCCTCAAGAAGCTGGTTGAGAGAATGCCAAGAGTGTGCAAAGCTGTCATCAAGGCAAAGGGAGGATACTTTGAAGAATCTCAAATTTAAAATATATTTGGATTTGTTTAACACTTTGGTTACTACATGATTCCATGTGTGTTATTTCATAGTTTTGATGTCTTCACTATTATTCTACAATGTAGAAAATAGTGAAAATAAAGAAAAACCCTTCAATTAGTAGGTGTGTCCAAACTTTTGACTGATACGTTTGTGTATTTCACAATATGTTGAGGTAAAAATCATGTAATGCTTTTATGGATGTCAACTCCAATATATGTTCATTTCATCTTTGCCAATCAACTGCATTACAGTTAAAAACAACCTTGACTACCACCACCAATTTCTGTATGCTTAACCAGCATGGCTATGCTACCAGCTCATACAAACTTTAGGTAGCATTTAGCAGTCACTTCTAAACCTGAAAAAAACTATGCAGCTAAAACAGCCAAATCAGAATTTAGTAACCACATTAGGGGCCTGTTACAATACATACAGTGGGGCAAAAAAGTATTTAGTCAGCTACCAATTGTGCAAGTTCTCCCACTTAAAAAGATGAGAGAGGCCTGTAATTTTCATCATAGGTACACTTCAACGATGACAGACAAAATGAGAAAAAAAATCCAGAAAATCACATTGTAGGATTTTTTACGAATTTATTTGCAAATTATGGTGGAAAATAAGTATTTGGTCAATAACAAAAGTTTATCTCAATACTTTGTTGGCAATGACAGAGGTCAAACGTTTTCTGTAAGTCTTCACAAGGTTTTCACACACTGTTGCTGGTATTTTGGCCCATTCCTCCATGCAGATCTCCTCTAGAGCAGTGATGTTTTGGGGCTGTTGCTGGGCAACACGGACTTTCAACTCCCTCCAAAGATTTTCTATGGGGTTGAGATCTGGAGACTGGCAAGGCCACTCCAGGACCTTGAAATGCTTCTTACAAAGCCACTCCTTCGTTGCCTGGGCGGTGTGTTTGGGATCATTGTCATGCTGAAAGACCCAGCCACGTTTCATCTTCAATGCCCTTGCTGATGGAAGGAGGTTTTCACTCAAAATCTCACAATACATGGCCCCATTCATTCTTTCCTTTACACGGATCAGTCGTCCTGGTCCCTTTGCAGAAAAACAGCCCCAAAGCATGATGTTTCCACCCCCATGCTTCACAGTAGGTATGGTGTTCTTTGGATGCAACTCAGCATTCTTTGTCCTCCAAACACGACGAGTTGAGTTTTTACCAAAAAGTTCTATTTTGGTTTCATCTGACCATATGACATTTTCCCAATCTTCTTCTGGATCATCCAAATGCTCTCTAGCAAACTTCAGACGGGCCTGGACATGTACTGGCTTAAGCAGGGGGACACGTCTGGCACTGCAGGATTTGAGTCCCTGGCGGCGTAGTGTGTTACTGATGGTAGGCTTTGTTACTTTGGTCCCAGCTCTCTGCAGGTCATTCACTAGTTCCCCCCGTGTGGTTCTGGGATTTTTGCTCACCGTTCTTGTGATCATTTTGACCCCACGGGGTGAGATCTTGCGTGGAGCCCCAGATCGAGGGAGATTATCAGTGGTCTTGTATGTCTTCCATTTCCTAATAATTGCTCCCACAGTTGATTTCTTCAAACCAAGCTGCTTACCTATTGCAGATGCAGTCTTCCCAGCCTGGTGCAGGTCTACAATTTTGTTTCTGGTGTCCTTTGACAGCTCTTTGGTCTTGGCCATAGTGGAGTTTGGAGTGTGACTGTTTGAGGTTGTGGACAGGTGTCTTTTATACTGATAACAAGTTCAAACAGGTGCCATTAACACAGGTAACGAGTGGGGCACAGAGGAGCCTCTTAAAGAAGAAGTTACAGGTCTGTGAGAGACAGAAATCTTGCTTGTTTGTAGGTGACCAAATACTTATTTTCCACCATAATTTGTAAATAAATTCATAAAAAATCCTACAATGTGATTTTCTGGATTTTTTTTCCTCATTTTGTCTGTCATAGTTGAAGTGTACCTGTGATGAAAATTACAGGCCTCTCTCATCTTTTTAAGTGGGAGAACTTGCACAATTGGTGGCTGACTAAATACTTTTTTGCCCCACTGTAAATCATTACGCCCACGCCACAGCCTAATATTTCAAATACATGTACTAATATTTGAAATATTATATTTTTTAAATTTAACTATACAAATTCTTATTTACAATGACAGCCAATGACAGAACAGTGGGTAAACTGCCTTGATCGAGGGCAGAAGGACAGATTTGTCAGCTCGGGGATTCGATCCGGCAACCTTTTGGTTACTGGCCCAACACTCTAACCACTGGGCTATCTGCTGCCCCATATCTAAATTATTATTACTCATATGTGTCACAAATATTCCACTTTGGCTGTTTTAGAAATGTTTTAATATTTCTTACATACTCAGTATGTGGTAGTATTCATTTTACATACATTTGCAATTCATATTTTTAGATGTATTTGTTTGAAATACATTTAACATAATACAAATATATTTGTATATGAGTATATGAGTAATACATATTTCAAAATATATGGTGAGATATGTGCAAGACATTTTATTAAATGCATGTCAAATGCATACAAAAAAGGCACAAAATACAAACAATTAATACTCAAAAATGTTTTGTTTCCTTTTGTGATCTCAGAAAGTCACTGGAAGGTCGCATCTGAAAAACAAAATATAATCTACAAATTACCTCTGTGCACTTGTCATCCGTATTTGAAAATAAGGTATATAAACAAGTTGACAGTTACCCTGAGGATAATATGACGGAGTCAGTGAAAGAAAATCCACACAAGATGAAGAATTAGGGGTTAATGTGTGACTACCCAATGAGGTCGGGCTACCTGATTTGGTCAGGCTCCACTGTTAGCAACGGTTCCGTAGGCCCTAGTGGCAGGTTAGGTGAATTATAGGTTAGGATAACTAAATAGCCAGGTTGTGATAATTAACATATTAAGTTAGGTGAATTATAGTGAAAATTAGAAACCTTGAATACACTACAATTTTCATTTGCTAAATTCTCTGCAACAACAATGTGATCTGTCTGGGCTGGCGCCCCCCCTTGGTTTGTGCTGTGGTGGAGATCTTTGTGGGCTATACTCGGCCTTGTCTCAGGATTGTAAGTTGGTGGTTGAAGATATCCCTCTAGTGGTGCGGGGGCTGTGATTTGGCAAAGTGGGTGGGGTTATATCCTTCCTGTTTGGCCCTGTCCGGGGGTATCATCGGATGGGGCCACAGTGTCTCCTGACCCCTCCTGTCTCAGCCTCCAGTATTTATGCTGCAGTAGTTTATGTGTCAGGGGGCGAGGGTCAGTTGGTTATATCTGGAGTACTTCTCTCTTATCCGGTGTCCTGTGTGAATTTAAGTATGCTCTCTCTAATTCTCTCCTTCTCTCTTTCTTTCTCTCTCTCGGAGGACCTGAGCCCTAGGACCATGCGTCAGGACTACCGGGCATGATGACTCCTTGCTGTCCCCAGTCCACCTGGCCTTGCTGCTGTTCCAGTTCCAACTGTTCTGCCTGCGGCTATGGAACCCTGACCTGTCCACCGGACGTGCTACCTGTCCCAGACCTGCTGTTTTCAACTCTCTAGAGACCGCAGGAGCGGTAGAGATACTCTTAATGATCGGCTATGAAAAGCCAACTGACATTTACTCCTGAGGTGCTGACTTGCTACACCCTCGATAACTACTGTGATTATTATTATTTGACCATGCTGGTCATTTATGAACATTTGAACATCTTGGCCATGTTCTGTTATAATCTCCACCCGGCACAGCCAGAAGAGGACTGGCCACCCCTCATAGCCTGGTTCCTCTCTAGGTTTCTTCCTAGGTTTTGGCCTTTCTAGGGAGTTTTTCCTAGCCACCGTGCTTCTACACCTGCATTGCTTGCTGTTTGGGGTTTTAGGCTGGGTTTCTGTACAGCACTTCGAGATATTAGCTGATGTACGAAGGGCTATATAAAATAAACTTGAAACTTGATTTGATTTGATCAAATTAAGATAGCACATCTGTAAGAGTGTTGAGAAACATCTTCTATTTTCAAAGAATGACTCTAAAATGACACCCAACATAATTCACCATTCAGTTACTATTGGGCAAGACATGACCCAAAACAGAACCAAAATAAACGGCAAATGCACCCAACGAGTTTGTAGAGCTGTATGCAAGGGAAATGAGAATATATACTAACATTTTGACTATTTTAATAAACTATAAGTGAATATGTCAAAATATTTATGTTCTTCAAAGGGGGGACTAGAGACATAAAGTGCTTTTATGACTAAATAGTAAAAAAGATACCCTCAAATAAAAGGTGACATTCTGTATTGTTTCCACATATTAATCATTTGATCTCAAATCCAAAATACTTGAGCAAAGAGACACAATTAAATGTTAGTTACACTGTCTAAATACATAGGACTGTATTCCACTTTTCACACTTTCATATCAACTACTCTAGGATAGATGTCAAAACCCAACATTCTAATTCAGGTCATCTTCTCAACCTGTGAGATTCCCCAAACCTGTCCCCATCTCTGGCCTCCTGAGGCCCGGGGTGACAAGACTGTGTAGACAGGTGGTTCTGCAGGTGCTGCCATTGATGGGAGTTGACCTTGCTGTAATTGCAACTTCGATTCATAAAACTATGGTTAACAATAGGTAATAAAGCAATATCTCACCTTCTCTTGTGTGTTGCTGTATTGCAATTCAAGTGTTGGTGAGCTAGAGGTGGAGCATCATTTACGATTATGAGTTAACTTGTGACAGCTTGAATTTTAGCTCTGTGCACAGTGTCTTTCCCTGATGTGCAATGAACTTTGAATATGTGACTTACCATCGAGCCCCCATTCCGTGTTGCACAGTGGAGTATTGAAGGACAGCCTAGTTTCTCTGTCTCTTTCTCCCTCAGGTATCACTAACATAAGAGTCACTCCATATTTCATGTTAGACCATGCATGACAGACTAGATGACAGGTCGGGGAACTGTATAATCAGAGCTTTAGGTTGATGTGCACTGCCGAGAACCTTGGCAGGGACATGTCACAAGGCTACAATTTAACTTCACGTAGTAGACACTTCTAACTTATGGCAAGACAGCCACTTTGTCATTTGCATCTGATGACATTGTCTACCATTGCTGTCAGTTCAACTGAGATTGCAGCTAACATGAGCCTTACCAGAGAGGATGAAAAACCGAGAGGTTTTTCTCGTGGAAACTTCCTGTAAATTTAACATGACGTTAAATGTAGATATTTGGTTGGATTGTCAACCAAACACAAAAACTAAAGTTATCTTACAAACGAATCTAACATTCAATCTTAAAATTAGTTTCACATCCATGGCCACATTTTGAGGTTACTTATAAATGTATTATAATGTAATCATATAAAACATGCCTGTTCAAAATAGCATGCAAAGGTTGTCACAGGTCTGGTGAGATCTTCACAAATGCTGTAATAATCTGTGCAGAATCTCGAACGACATTGATCACTCTTGCACCATTTACTTTTAATGTAATCTCAACTGCAATGCAGGTCATTTGGTTCTGCTATTAGATAAAGTACAGTGATAACACATTAATCTGTTGTTTAAATAAACAAAATCTGAAATTGTATTCCCATTTGAACTTTGCTGTGCTTTTAAATGGTTGAAAGCGCAGTCAGGTGGCAACTAAACCAAAATAGTTTTTCTATTGGAATTTGGTTGTGGTTTTTGATGGTTAAAAGCTTTGTATTAACACATTGGATATTGAACTTACTTTTGGCCTTCTTTTTGAGTGGGTGAATATAAGTCGTAATCTCATTGATCAAATATTACCCAATTATCCACATTGAAATTATGAGGTGTGCCCAGTGGGTAATTGGGTAAAAATGTCACAAAATGGATAGACATTGTTTTATTATATATGGACTATAGTTTTATGAATCAAATGTCTATTCCCTCAGCCTCTCCGGTCTCCGGATGGACTGATTCAAAATATGCCCATGTCATCCAAGTTCTGTCACATCGGGATCCATATGTCACACTGTCCATTTTCACTGTGAACTACGGTATTCTCCATTTCGCCATTAAGGTCCACACAAACTCGTTCAACCTTCACGCCTCAGTGTCAGTCCCTGTAGTCAGGATGCCAAGCAGCAGTCAAAAGGGCTAGGGGGAGTCTGCTCTCTGCTAAGCACCCCTTCCTCCACCCCCTATTCATCCACCCCCTATTCTCCCCACCATTGCCCTTCGGACTACTGCCCCCAAAGAGGAGCTTTTACGGTCACTATCGGCGGCCCGCTCACTGTGAAAGTGCAGAACCCATGGTGAGCAAAGGGCTGGTGGACCGTGGCGGCTTCATTAGGACTGGTACATTAACCGTAAATCCTCCCGGGTCTGCTACTGGGAGCCTGTGGGTAGTAGCTGGGGGGTCAATCTGCAATAAAAGGCATCCGTTTTTACGGCCCGGGCGACGGTGGAGACCTCCCACTCCACTCTGAGCCATTAACTCCTCTTTATGGCAAGCAGGGGGCCAGTCACCGAGCTCCCCATAATACCTCACTTCACCTTCACCTGACCTGACGCCCGGGGTGGGAGCGTTGATGAGTTCATAAGGTACAGGTGCCGGAAAGGCAGCTGTTGACTGTCATTTAAAGCAAGAGAGATAAACTCGGGAAAACTCCCTCGATAAAGACCTCTCTTGGTCTCACAAAACCATAGACAAACTACTTGTAGTGGTTCAACTGTAAATAATTCCTCAATGTTAACCTAAATCTTTATTTGTGATGATTGTGTTTAAATGTCCAGATTTCAACTTGGCAATATCCTTGTAATGACCTTGTGATATTCTTGCAAACACAGATATAGCTCTTTCCTGTTGCAACAATATAAAAAGAAAAGTATATCATTTTTGGGACCCCTGAGGGTATAAAATGGACTGAAGGTTTAAAAGTGCAGTCTTTGGGGAAGGAGGCTAACCGGTCTTCGAAAATAACATGGAATAAGGAATCCTGTGGGACAGATCCAGAGAGTCCCATAGTGCCACAGTGCACTTTCAGTTCCAGTTGCACCGCTCACCTCATGTTAGCACAGACAAATGGATGTGCATTAGCTGGGAGGAGGAAAAGGCTACCTCAGCAGTAGGGCCAAACGGAGCCATGCCACCTCTCTAAAGAACCTCTATTAAAAAACAAAAAATCCAACAATATTGCTTCCACTTCTCTGATCAAACCAAAATGTGTACGTAAAACATGTATAATCTTGGTTTTGGGACAAAACAAGTTGATTGGCTCTGATTTTCAGAGATAATGAATGTGTTATTTCGTATTTTATTTATATATATGTATATATAATACATACATACAGTGCATTCGGAAAGTATTCAGACCCCTAAACACATGATGTTACGTCACAAATTTATTAGAAAATGTATTAAATCTCTCATCAATCTACACACAATGCCTCATAATGACAAAGAAAAAATGTTTTTTAGACATTTTTGCTAATTTCAACAACAAAAAAATTAAAATATCACATTTAGTTAAGTATTCAGACCCTTTACTTAGTACTTTGTTGAAGCACCTTTGGCAGCGATTACAGCCTTGAGTCTTCTTGTGTATGACGCGAGAAGCGTGGCACAACCGTATTTTCAGGAATTGTGTACAGATCTTTGCAACATGGGGCCATGTATTATCATGCGGAAACATGAGGCGATGGCAATGGATGAATGGCAAGACAATGGGCCTCAGGATAGTGTCACGGTATCTCTGTGCATACAAATTGCCATTGATAAAATGCAATTTTGTATTTTACATTTTAAAGTCGCCTCTTATTGCCCCCAGCACAAGGTGAAACAGTGAATTGATCATGCTTTTTAATCAGCTTCTTGATATGCCACACCTGTCAGGTGGATGGATTATCTTGGCAAAGGTGAAATGCTCACTAACAAGGATGTTAACAAATTTGTGCACAAAATGTTTCAGAAATAAGGAACATATGTGGGATCTTTTATTTCAACTCATGAAACATGGGACCAAAACTTCACGTTACATTTATATTTTTGTTCATATACACATATATATATATATAAACTCAGCAAAAAAATAAACGTCTTAACACTGTCAACTGCGTTTATTTTCAGCAAACTTAACATGTGTAAGTACTGAGACATAAACTGAACAAGTTCCACAGACATGTGACTAACAGAAATGGAATAATGTGTCCCTGAACAAAGGGGGCGTCAAAATCAAAAGTAACAGTCAGTGTCTGGTGTGGCCACCAGCTGTATTAAGTACTGCAATGCATCTCCTCCTCATGGACTGCTCAGATTTGCCAGCTCTTGCTGTGAGATGTTACCCCACTCTTCCACCAAGGCACCTGCAAGTTCCCAGACATTTCTGGGGGTAATGGCCCTAGCCCTCACCCTCCGACCCAACAGGTCCCAGACGTGCTCAATGGGATTGAGATCCAGGCTCTTCGCTGGCCATGGCAGAACACTGACATTCCTGCTTTGCAGGAAATCACACACAGAACGAGCAATATGGCTGGTGGCATTGTCATGTTGGAGGGTCATATCAGGATGAGCGTTAGTGTTAGTCTGGAGGGGTTTGTGGGAGAGGTGATGAAGGTTTTTTACACCCCGTTCTCCGGGAGAGAAGCTGCCCGTAAGCTAATCCAGCTCACTGGTAGGAGCGAATACTCTGGTGGGCCATTTGGAAAACTTTCCTGCTTCCCTGGCTCGCACCCCTTTTCATGCCATACTGTGGGGAAAACAGTCTAAATCTCTCCGGGTCCTCATTGACTCTGGGGCCGATGTGTCACGTTCTGACCTTAGTTCCTTTTTTATGTCTTTATTTTAGTTTGGTCAGGGCGTGAGTTGGGGTGGGCATTCTATGTTGTTTTTCTATGTTTTGTTCTAGTCGTTATATTTCTATGTGTGTCGATCGTTGTCTCTGATTGAGAATCATACTTAGGTAGCCTGTTTTCCCACTATGGGTTGTGGGTAGTTGTTTTCCGTTTGAGTGTTTTCACCATTCGGGACTGTTTCGGTTTTGATTTTGATTCTCTTGTTCTTTTTGTATTTTGTATTCTTTCTCATTAAAAGTTATTATGGATACGTACCACGCTGCATTTTGGTCCTCCTCTCCTTCTACCAACGAAAAAGCCGTTACAGAACTACCCACCAACAAAGGACCAAGCAGCGTGGTAAACAGGAGCAGAGGATTCTGGACTCAAGGACATGGGAGGAGATACTAGACGGTAAGGGACCCTGGGCACAGGCTGGGGAATATCGCCGCCCCAAGGAAGAACTGGAGGCACTGAAAGCTGAGCGGCGGCGATATGAGGAGATAGCACGGCAGTGCGAGAGGCAGCCCCCAAAAATTGGGGTGGGGGCACACGGGGTGTGGCAGAGTCAGGTTGGAGACCTGAGCCCACTCCTCGTGCTTATCGTAAGCAGCGTGTTACTGGTCAGGCACTGTGTTGTGCGGTTAAGCGCACGGTGTCGACAGTACGCGTTCATAGCCCGGAGCGCTATAGGCCAGCCCCCCGCAACAGACACGGCGTGTTGTGCCGGCTCAGCGTGTCTGGTCTCCGGTACGCCGTTTCAACCAGGGTATCCTGCGCCGGCTCTGCGTGCTGTGTCTCCGGGGCGATGGGAGGGTGCAGTGCGTCCTATGCCTGCGCTCCGCTCGTGCCGGGTGAATGTGGGCATTTAGCCTATGGGAGAGGTGCGAGTGATATGCACCAGATCTCCAGTGCTCACTCACAGCCCAGTTCAACCTGTGTCTGCACTCTGGAGGGTCCGGGCTAAAATGGACATCCAGCCTGGAGGAGTGGTGCCAAGGCTGCGCACCAGAGCTCCAGTGCTCCCCCACAGCCCGGTCCATCCGGTGCCTCCTCTAAGCACCAGGCCTCCTGTAGGTCTCCCCAGCCTGGTGGGTCCTGTGGCAGCCCCACGCACCAGGCTCTCTCTCCGTCTACTCCCTCCAGGTTCTCTCTCCAAGCCAGAGCCGCCCGTCTGCCCTGAGCTGCCAGAGCCGCCCGTCTGCCCTGAGTTGCCAGAGTCGCCCTCCTGCCCGGAGCTGCCAGAGTCGCCCTCCTGCCCGGAGCTGCCAGAGTCGCCCTCCTGCCCGGAGCTGCCAGAGTCGCCCTCCTGCCCGGAGCTGCCAGAGTCGTCCTCCTGCCCGGAGCTGCCAGAGTCGCCCTCCTGCCCGGAGCTGCCAGAGTCGCCCTCCTGCCCGGAGCTGCCAGAGTCGCCCTCCTCGTTCGTCAGCACCTTCAACAGCCGAAGCTAAGTAGTAACATTAACATGATGTCTTCTAATTGCAGTCGCTGTACTCATATTATACAGGAGAACGATCGCCTTTCGGCGAGGATAGCTGTGCTGCAAGCCCAGCTTCAGACGCAATCGTTAGGCAAGGGTAATTTCAGTGTAGGAAAGGATGAAACAGCGTCTGTGCCACCAGTAAGTACAGATAGTAACGTTAGTATAAATCCCCCGCACAGTCTCCGCAGCCGGACAACTTTCTCATGGCTTCTGGAGGGAAATGCTATAGGAATGCTCAACTGGTGTCGCTCATTCAGCCGACAGAAACTTTCAACCGGTTTTCCCCATTAAGTAACGAGTCGGAGTCTGAGGCCGAGTCTTCTCTTGTCTCTACTCCTTCCGTTACGGGGTCTGAGACGCCGAAGGCTCCCACCATTAGCTCTGACAAATTGAAAACCCTAGTCATTGGCGACTCCATTACCCGCAGTATTAGACTTAAAACGAATCACCCAGCGATCATACACTGTTTACCAGGGGGCAGGGCTACCGACGTTAAGGCTAATCTGAAGATGGTGCTGGCTAAAGCTAAAACTGGCGAGTGTAGAGAGTATAGAGATATTGTTATCCACGTCGGCACCAACGATGTTAGGATGAAACAGTCAGAGGTCACCAAGCGCAACATAGCTTCAGCGTGTAAATCAGCTAGAAAGATGTGTCGGCATCGAGTAATTGTCTCTGGCCCCCTCCCAGTTAGGGGGGGGGGTGATGAGCTCTACAGCAGAGTCTCACAACTCAATCGCTGGTTGAAAACTGTTTTCTGCCCCTCCCAAAAGATAGAATTTGTAGATAATTGGCCCTCTTTCTGGGACTCACCCACAAACAGGACCAAGCCTGACCTGCTGAGGAGTGACGGACTCCATCCTAGCTGGAGGGGTGCTCTCATCTTATCTACCAACATAGACAGGGCTCTAACTCCTCTAGCTCCACAATGAAATAGGGTGCAGGCCAGGCAGCAGGCTGTTAGCCAACCTGCCAGCTTAGTGGAGTCTGCCACTAGCATAGTCAGTGTAGTCAGCTCAGCTATCCCCATTGAGACTGTGTCTGTGCCTTGACCTAGGTTGGGCAAAACTAAACATGGCGGTGTTCGCCTTAGCAATCTCATTAGGATAAAGACCTCCTCCATTCCTGCCATTATTGAAAGAGATCGTGATACCTCACATCTCAAAATAGGGTTACTTAATGTTAGATCCCTCACTTCAAAGGCAGTTATAGTCAATGAACTAATCACTGATCACAATCTTGATGTGATTGGCCTGACTGAAACATGGCTTAAGCCTGATGAATTTATTGTGTTAAATGAGGCCTCACCTCCTGGTTACACTAGTGACCATATCCCCCGTGCATCCCGCAAAGGCGGAGGTGTTGCTAACATTTACGATAGCAAATTTCAATTTACAAAAAAAAAAATGACGTTTTCGTCTTTTGAGCTTCTAGTCATGAAATCTATGCAGCCTACTCAATCACTTTTTATAGCTACTGTTTACAGGCCTCCTGGGCCATATGCAGCGTTCTTAACTGAGTTCCCTGAATTCCTATCGGACCTTGTAGTCATAGCAGATAATATTCAAATTTTTGGTGATTTTAATATTCATATGGAAAAGTCCACAGACCCACTCCAAAAGGCTTTCGGAGCCATCATCGACTCAGTGGGTTTTGTCCAACATGTCTCTGGACCTACTCACTGCCACAGTCATACTCTGGACCTAGTTTTGTCCCATGGAATAAATGTTGTAGATCTTAATGTTTTTCCTCATAATCCTGGACTATCGGACCACCATTTTTGTTATTACGTTTGCAATCGCAACAAATAATCTGCTCAGACCCCAACCAAGGAGCATCAAAAGTCGTGCTATAAATTCTCAGACAACACAAAAATTCCTTGATGCCCTTCCAGACTCCTTCTGCCTACCCAAGGACGTCAGAGGACAAAAATCAGTTAACCACCTAACTGAGGAACTCAATTTAACCTGTTTGGGCTGCAGGGGCAGTATTGAGTAGCCGGATAAAAGGTGCCCATTTCAAACGGCCTCGTACTCAATTCTTGCTCGTACAATATGCATATTATTATTACTATTGGATAGAAAACACTCTCTAGTTTCTAAAACCGTTTGAATTATATCTGTGAGTAAAACAGAACTCATTTTGCAGCAAACTTCCTGACAGGAAGTGGAAAATCTGAAATCGATGCTCTGTTCTAGGGCCTGCCTATAAATGTCCTTGATATATATCAGTATACATGCACTTCATACGTCTTCCACTAGATGTCGACAGGCAGTGAGAGAAGAAATTGAGTGTATAACTTGATCTGGGGTCGAATAAATGCTCTTTGTATGACGTGTCACCAGTTTCCTGTTTTCTGGAGAGCGCGTGAAGGGACCTGGTTTTGCCTTCTGTACAGCTGTCGTTATAGACGACTAATATCTCCGGCTTTGATTTTATTTGATACATGTGACAATATCATCGTAAAGTATGTTTTTTCAATATAGTTTTATTAGATTATTGAAATTTTTTCGGGACGTTAGGCGTGTTGCGTTGTCTGCGTTTGTTCACGAAGGAGAGCTTAGCGCCACTTTGCTAGCTTTCCGTGCTAATTGACTGGAGAAGAGGACATTCTAAATCCAAACAACGATTGTTCCCGACAAAGGACCCCTTGTACAACATTCTGATGAAAGATCATCAAAAGTAGGACCCATTTTACGATGTTATTTCTTATATCTGTCGAACATGTTGTACTAGTAGTTTGCGGCCAGGTTTTGGACACGCTCTCGCCATAACGTAAACTGCATATCGTAATGAAGTTATTTTTAGAATTCTAACACGGCAATTGCATTAAGAACTAGTGTATCTATCATTTCCTATACAACATGTATTTTTTAGTTATGTTTATGAATAGTTATTTGGTCAGAATATGTGAGTGTCAGAAAAATATCCGGACGTTGTGGGAAAAAGATGCTACGTTAGCACAATGTATAACCACTGATTTCAGCTCTAAATATGCAAATTTTCGAACAAAACATAAGTGTATGTATAACCTAATGTTATAGGATTGTCATCTGATGAAGCTTATCAAAGTTAGTCAAAAATTATATATCTTTTGCTGGTTTGTTACGATCGCTAACTTTTGCTGCTGGGGAATGGCTTGTGTTTCTGGCTATTGTGGTAAGCTAATATAATGCTATATTGTGTTTTCGCTGTAAAACACTTAAGAAATCGGAAATATTGGCTGGAATCACAAGATGCCTGTCTTTCATTTGCTGTACACCATGTATTTTTCAGAAATGTTTTATGATGAGTATTTAGGTATTTGACGTTGGTGTCTGTAATTACTCTGGCTGCTTCGGTGCCATTTCTGACGGTAGCTGTGATAGTAGCTGCAATGTAAAACTGATTTATAGCTCAAATATGCACATTTTTTGAACAAAACATAGATTTATTGAATAACATGTTATAAGACTGTCATCTGATGAAGTTGTTTCTTGGTTAGTTTGGTTGGTTCTTGGTTAGTTAGGTTGGTTTTGTGCATGCTACCTGTGCTGTGAAAAATGTCTGTCCTTTTTTGTATTTGGTGGTGAGCTAACATAAATATACGTGCTGTTTTCGCTGTAAAACATTTTAAAAATCGGACATGTTGGCTGGATTCACAAGATGTTTATCTTTCAAATGCTGTATTGGACTTGTTAATGTGTGAAAGTTAAATATTTCAAAAAAATATATTTTGAATTTCGCGCCCTGCACTTGAAGTGGCTGTTGTCATATTGTGCCCGGCTTCGGGCTTGCAGCCAGAAGAAGTTAATCTTGCGCAATACCCTAGATGCAGTTGCACCCCTAAAAACGAAAAACATTTGTCATAAGAAACTAGCTCCCTGGTATACAGAAAATACCCGAGCTCTGAAGCAAGCTTCCAGAAAATTGGAACGGAAATGGCGCCACACCAAACTGGAAGTCTTCCGACTAGCTTGGAAAGACAGTACCGTGCAGTATCGAAGAGGCCTCACTGCTGCTCGATCATCCTACTTTTCCAACTTAATTGAGGAAAATAAGAACAATCCCAAATTTATTTTTGATACTGTTGCAAAGCTAACTAAAAAGCAGCATTCCCCAAGAGAGGATGGCTTTCACTTCAGCAGTAATAAATTCATGAACTTCTTTGAGGAAAAGATCATGATCATTAGAAAGCAAATTACGGACTCCTCTTTCAATCTGCGTATTCCTCCAGGGTTTAGCTGTCCTGGATCTGCACAGCTCTGCCAGGGCCTGGGATCGGGAGAGACACTTAACCTGTTTGGGCTGCAGGGGCAGTATTGAGTAGCCGGATAAAAGGTGCCCATTTCAAACGGCCTCGTACTCAATTCTTGCTCGTACAATATGCATATTATTATTACTATTGGATAGAAAACACTCTCTAGTTTCTAAAACCATTTGAATTATATCTGTGAGTAAAACAGAACTCCTTTTGCAGCAAACTTCCTGACAGGAAGTGGAAAATCTGAAATCGATGCTCTCTTCTAGGGGCTGCCTATTAAAGTCCTTGAGATTTATTCGTTTAGATGCACATCATACGTCTTCCACTAGATGTCGACAAGGAGTGAGAGAAGAAATGAACTGTGTAACTTGATCTGGGCTCGTATAATTGCTCTTTCTATGACGTGTCACCAGTTTCCTGTTTTCTGGAGAGCGCGTCATGGGACCTGGATTTGCCTTTTGATAAGCTGTCGTTACGGACGACTAATATCTCCGGCTTTGATTTTATTTGATACATGTGACCATATCATCGTAAAGTATGTTTTTTCAATATAGTTTAATCAGATTATTGAAATTTTTTCGGGAGTTTTGCCGTGTTCCGTTCTCCTCCGTTTGTTGACATGGAGAGATTCGTGCCACTTGGCTAGTGCGCTTGCTAAATCGAGAGGGAAAGAGGCCGTTCTAAATCCAAACAACGATTGTTCTTGACAAAGGACCCCTTGTCCAACATTCTGATGAAAGATCAGCAAAAGTAGGAAACATTTTATGATGCTATTTCATATATCTGTCGAACTTGTGAACTAGTCGTCGGCGCCCAGCTTTTGGGTACTCTAGCTATACCGAAGCTGTATGTCGAAATGAAGTTATTTTTAGAATTCTAACACGGCGATTGCATTAAGAACTAGTGGATCTATTATACAACATGTATTTTTTAGTTATGTTTATGAATAGCTATTTGGTCAGAATATGTGTGTCAGAAAAAGTGTCAGAAAAAAATCCGGACGTTGTGGGAAAAAGTAGCTACGATAGCACAATGTATAACCACTGATTTCAGCTCTAAATATGCACATTTTCGAACAAAACATAAGTGTATGTATAACCTGATGTTATAGGACTGTCATCTGATGAAGAATATCAAGGTTAGTCAAAAATTATATATCTTTTGCTGGTTTGTTACGATCGCTAACTTTTACTGCTGGGAAATGGCTTGTGTTTTTGACTATTGTGGTAAGCTAATATAACGCTATATTGTGTTTTCGCTGTAAAACACTTAATAAATCGGAAATATTGGCTGGAATCACAAGATGCCTGTCTTTCATTTGCTGTACACTATGTATTTTTCAGAAATGTTTTATGATGAGTATTTAGGTATTTGGCGTTGGTGTCTGTAATTATTCTGTCTGCTTTCGGTGCAATTTCTGATTGTAGCTGCAATGTAAACTATGATTTATACCTGAAATATGCACATTTTTCGAAGAAAACATAGATTTATTGAATAACATGTTATAAGACTGTCATCTGATGAAGTTGTTTGTTGGTTAGTTTGGTTGGTTCTTGGTTAGTTAGGTTGGCTTTGTGCATTCTACCTGTGCTGTGAAAAATGTCTGTCCTTTTTTGTATTTGGTGGTGAGCTAACATAAATATACGTGCTGTTTTCGCTGTAAAACATTTTAAAAATCGGACATGTTGGCTGGATTCACAAGATGTGTACCTTTCATTTGCTGTATTGGACTTGTTAATGTGTGAAAGTTAAATATTTCAAAAAAATATATTTTGAATTTCGCGCCCTTTACTTGAAGTGGCTGTTGTCATATTGTGGGCGGCCTCGGGCTTGCAGCCAGAAGAAGTTAAGTGTTTTAGTACTATATCTCGACACAATGATGAAAATAATCATGGCCTCTAAACCTTCAAGCTGCATACTGGATCCTATTCCAACTAAACTACTGAAAGAGCTGCTTCATGTGCTTGGCCCTCCTATGTTGAACATAATAAATGGCTCTCTATCCACCGGATGTGTACCAAACTCACTAAAAGTGACAGTAATAAAGCCTCTCTTGAAAAAGCCAAACCTTGACCCGGAAAATCTAAAAAACTATAGGCCTATATCGAATCTTCCATTCCTCTAAAAAATTTTAGAAAAAGCTGTTGCACAGCAACTCACTGCCTTCCTGAAGACAAACAATGTATACGAAATGCTTCAGTCTGGTTTTAGACCCCATCATAGCACTGAGACTGCACTTGTGAAGGTGGTAAATTAACTTTTAATGGCGTCAGACCGAGGCTCTGCATCTGTCCTCGTGCTACTAGACCTTAGTGCTGCCTTTGATACCATCGATCACCACATTCTTTTGGAGAGACTGGAAACCCAAATTGGTCTACACGGACAAGTTCTGGCCTGGTTTAGATCTTATCTGTCGGAAACATATCAGTTTGTCTCTGTGAATGGTTTGTCCTCTGACAAATCAACTGTACATTTCGGTGTTCCTCAAGGTTCGTTTTAGGACCACTATTGTTTTCACTATATATTTTACCTCTTGGGGATGTCATTCGAAAACATAATGTTAACTTTCACTGCTATGCGGATGACACACAGCTGTACATTTCAATGAAACATGGTGAAGCCCCAAAATTGCCCTCGCTAGAAGCCTGTGTTTCAGACATAAGGAAGTGGATGGCTGAAAACTTTCTACTTTTAAACTCGGACAAAACAGAGATGCTTGTTCTAGGTCCCAAGAAACAAAGAGATCTTCTGTTAAATCTGACAATTAATCTTGATGGTTGTAAAGTCGTCTCAAATAAAACTGTGAAGGACCTCGGTGTTACTCTGGACCCTGATCTCTCTTTTGACGAACATATCAAGACTGTTTCAAGGACAGCTTTTTTCCATCTACGTAACATTGCAAAAATCAGAAATTTTCTGTCCAAAAATTATGCAGAAAAATGTATCCATGCATTTGTTACTTCTAGGTGTGACTACTGCAATGCTCTACTTTCCGGCTACCCGGATAAAGCACTAAATAAACTTCAGTTAGTGCTAAATACGGCTGCTAGAATCCTGACTAGAACCAAGAAATTGATCATATTACTCCAGTGCTAGCTTCCCTCAAGGTTTTACTGTTAACCTATAAAGCGTTACATGGGCTTGCTCCTACCTATCTTTCCGAGTTGGTCCTGCCGTACATACCTACACGTACGCTACGGTCACAAGACGCAGGCCTCCTAATTGTCCCTAGAATTTCTAAGCAAACAGCTGGAGGCAGGGCTTTCTCCTATAGATCTCCATTTTTATGGAATGGTCTGCCTACCCATGTGAGAGACGCAGACTCGGTCTCAACCTTTAAGTCTTTACTGAAGACTCATCTCTTCAGTAGGTCATATGATTGAGTGTAGTCTGGCCCAGGAGTGTAAAGGTGAACGGAAAGGCTCTGGAGCAACGAACCGCCCTTGCTGTCTCTGCCTGGCCGGTTCCCCTCTCTCCACTGGGATTCTCTGCCTCTAACCCTATTACAGGGGCTGAGTCACTGACTTACTGGTGCTCTTTCATGCCGTCCCTGGAAGGGGTGCGTCACTTGAGTGGGTTGAGTTACTGACGTGATCTTCCTGTCTGGGCTGGCGCCCCCCCTTGGTTTGTGCTGTGGTGGAGATCTTTGTGGGCTATACTCGGCCTTGTCTCAGGATTGTAAGTTGGTGGTTGAAGATGTCCCTCTAGTGGTGCGGGGGCTGTGCTTTGGCAAAGTGGGTGGGGTTATATCCTTCCTGTTTGGCCCTGTCCGGGGGTATCATCGGATGGGGCCACAGTGTCTCCTGACCCCTCCTGTCTCAGCCTCCAGTATTTATGCTGCAGTAGTTTGTGGCGGGGGGCTAGGGTCAGTTGGTTATATCTGGAGTACTTCTCCTGTCTTATCCAGTGTCCTGTGTGAATTTAAGTATGCTCTCTCTAATTCTCTCCTTCTCTCTTTCTTTCTCTCTCTCGGAGGACCTGAGCCCTAGGACCATGCGTCAGGACGACCGGGCATGATGACTCCTTGCTGTCCCCAGTCCACCTGGCCTTGCTGCTGTTCCAGTTTCAACTGTTCTGCCTGCGGTTATGGAACCCTGACCTGTCCACCGGACGTGCTACCTGTCCCAGACCTGCTGTTTTCAACTCTTAATGATCGGCTATGAAAAGCCAACTGACATTTATTCCTGATTATTATTTGACCATGCTGGTCATTTATGAACATTTTGAACATCTTGGCCATGTTCTGTTATAATCTCCACCCGGCACAGCCAGAAGAGGACTGGCCACCCCTCATAGCCTGGTTCCTCTCGAGGTTTCTTCCTAGGTTTTGGCCTTTCTAGGGAGTTTTTCCCAGCCACCGTGCTTCTACACCTGCATTGCTAACTGTTTGGGGTTTTAGGCTGGGTTTCTGTACAGCACTTCGAGATATTAGCTGATGTACGAAGGGCTATATAAAATAAACTTGATTTGATTTAGTTTCTCTTTGCTAATTTGAGCTGTTATTGCCATAATATGGACTTGGTCTTTTACCAAATAGGGATATCTTCTGTATACCACCCCTACCTTGTCAGAACACAACTGATTGGCTGAAACACGTTAAGAAAGAAAAAGTTCCACAAATACATTTTTAAAAGGCACACCTGTTAATTGAAAAGCATTCCAGGTGACTACCTCATGAAGCTGGTTGAGAGAATGCCAAGAGTGTGCAAAGCTGTCATCAAGGCAAAGGGTGGCTATTTGAGGGAGAAAAAAAGTCCACTACCGTTCAAAAGTTTTGGGTCACTTTGAACTGTCCTTGTTTTCCATGAAAACATTCATTGAAATGCGTTGCAAATGAATAGGAAATATAGTAAAGTTGTTGTCAAGGTCATAAATCATTTTTAATTGAAATAATAATTGTGTCCTTCAAACTTTGCTTTCGTCAAAGGATCCTCCATTGCAGCAATTACAGCCTTGCAGACTTTTGGCATTCGAATTGTCAATTTGAATGAGGTAACCTGAAGGTAACCTTCTCCCCATGCTTCCTGAAGCACCTCCCACAAGATGGATTGGCTTGATGGGCACTTCTTACGGACCATACGGTTAAGCTGCTCCCACAACAGCTCAATAGGGTGACTGTGCTGGCCACTCCATTATAGACAGAATACCAGCTCACTGCTTCTTCCCTAAATAGTTCTTGCATAGTTTGTAGCTGTGCTTTGGGTCATTGTCCTGTTGTAGGAGGAAATTGGCTCCAAATAACTTCTTAGGGGTAGGGGGCAGTATTTTCACGTCCGGATGAAAAGCATGCCCAGAGTAAACGGCCTGCTACAAAGCCATACAAGCTAGAATATGCATATTATTAGTATATTTGGATAGAAAACACTCTGAAGTTTCTAAAACTGTTTGATTGATGTCTGTGAGTATAACAGAACTCATCAGGAAGGCAAAAACCCGAGAAAAAAATCCAACCAGGAAGTGGGAAATCTGAGGTTGGTCTATTTTCAACTTAGCTCCTATTGAAGATACAGTGGGATATTGGTAATGTTGCACTTCATAAGGCTTCCACTAGATGTCAACAGTTGTTAGAACCTTGTCTGATGCCTCTACTGTGAAGTGGGGCCGAAGGAGAGAGGAATGAGTAAGGTCTATCATGACCTGAACATGCCCTGACCATGTGCGTTCACGTGAGAGCGAGCTCTGTTCCATCGCACTTCTGAAGACATAGGAATACTCCGGTTGGAACATTATTGAAGAATTATGTTAAAAACATCCTAAAGATTGATTCAATACTTCGTTTGTCATGTTTTTACGGACTGTAATATAACTTTTTTAACTTTTCGTCCGTACTTTCCGCTGGACCCGTCGTGAGTTTGGAAAGTGTACTGAACGCTAGAACAACAGGGAGGAATTTGGACATAAATGATGGACATTATCGAACAAAACAAACATTTATTGTGGAACTGGGATTCCTGGGAGTGCATTCTGATGAAGATCATCAAAGGTAAGTGAATGTTTATAATGTTACTTCTGACTTCTGTTGACTGCATAATATGGCGGCTATATTTGTGTCTTGATTGGGCTCTGAGCGCCGACCTAGATTATTGCATGGGTTGCTTTTTTGAAATCTGACACAGCGGTTGCATTAAGGAGAAGTGCATCTAAAATTCCATGCATAACAGTTGTATCTTTTAGCAATGTTTATTATGAGTATTCCTGTAAATTGATGTGGCTCTCTGCAAAATCAAAGGATGTTTTGTGACTTCTGAACGTAAGGCGCCAATGTAAACTCAGATTTCTGGATATAAATATGAACTTTACCGAACAAAACATACATGTATTGTGTAACATGAAGTCCTATGAGTGTCATCTGATGAAGATCATCAAAGGTTAGTGATTAATTGTATCTATATTTCTGCTTTTTGTGAATCCTCTCTTTGGCTGGAAAAATGGCTGTGTTATTCTGTGAATAGGCACTCACCTAACATAATCGTTTGGTTTGCTTTTGTCGTAAAGCCTTTTTGAAATTGGACACTGTGGCTGGATTTACAGCAAGTGTATCTTTAAAATGGTGTAAAATACATGTATGTTTGTTTAATTCTAATTATGAGATTTCTGTTGTTTTGAATTTGGCGCACTGCAGTTTCACTGGCTGTTGAAGAGGTGGGACGCTACCGTCTCACGTACCCTAGATTAAGCGCCGTCCACAGGGCATGGCATGGAATTGCAAAATGGAGTAATAGCCTTCCTTCTTCAAGATCCCTTTTACCATGTACAAATCTCCCACTTTACCACCACCAAAGCACCCCCAGACCATCACATTGCCTCCACCGTTCTTGACAGATGGCGTCAAGCACTCCTCCAGCATCTTTTCATTTTTTCTGCGTCTCACAAATGTTCTTCTTTGTGATCTGAACACATCAAACTTAGGCTAGTCTGTCTGTAACACTTTTTTCCAATCTTCCTCTGTCCAGTGTCTGTGTACTTTTGCCGATCTTAATATATTATTTTTATTGGCCAGTCTGAGATATGGCTGTTTCTTTGCAACTCTGCCTAGAAGGCCAGTATCCCGGACTCGCCTCTTCACTGTTGACGTTGAGACTGGTGTTTTGCGGGTACTATTTAATGAAGCTGTCAGTTGAGGACTTGTGAGGTGTCTGTTTCTCAAACTAGACACTCTAATGTACTTGTCTTCTTACTCAGTTGTGCACTGGGGCCTGCCACTCCTATTTATATTCTGGTTATATTCGGCCTCCCGGTGGCGCAGTGGTCTAGGGCACTGCATTGCAGTGCCAGCTGCGCCACCAGAGTCTCTGGGTTCGCGCCCAGGCTGGGCTGGGTTCGCGCCCAGGCTCTGTCGCAGCCGGCCGCAACCGGGAGGTCCGTGGGGCGACGCACAATTGGCATAGCGTCGTCCGGGTTAGGGAGGGTTTGGCCGGTAGGGATATCCTTGTCTCAGTATGTAAAAAAATAAAATAATAATAAATAAATAATAAAATGTATGCACTCTACTGTAAGTCGCTCTGGATAAGAGCGTCTGCTAAATGACTAAAATGTAAATGTAAATGGTTAGAGCCAGGTTGCGCTGTTCTTTGAAGGGAGTCGTGCAAAGCGTTGTATGAGATCCTCAGTTTCTTCGCAATTTCTCACCTGGAATAGCCTTCATTTCTCAGAACAAGAATAGACTGACCAGTTTCAGAAGAAAGGTCTTTATTTCTGGCCATTTCGAGCCTGTAATCAATCCCACAAATGCTGATGCTCCAGATGCTGAACTAATCTAAAGAAGGCCAGGTGTATTCCTTCTTTAAATCAGCACAACAGTTTTCAGCTGTGCTAACATAATTACAAAAGGGTTTTATAATGATCAATTACTCTTTTAAAATGATAAACTTGGATTATCTAACACAACGTGCCATTGGAAAACAGTAGTGATGGTTGCTGATAATGGGCCTCTGTATGCCTATGTAGATATTCCATAAAAAATATGTTGTTTCCAGCTACAATAGTCATTTACAACATTAACAATGTCTACACTGTATTTCTGATCAATTTGCTTTTCTTTCAAAAACAAATAATTTTAAAAGTGTCCCCAAACTTTTGAAAGGTAGTGTATGTATAGATATATATATATATCTGTCAGTCCATCTATCTGTCTATCAACTGTAAGGTCTCTTACATTTTACACGTGCGTGATATCAATATTTTCCCCCCAGTCCATGTTATATGATAAACATGCTTTTAATTGAGCCCTACGCAGTGTTATAAGATAAATTCATCAAGTCTAATGGTATATTCGACTACTAGTGCCCTTGCACCATCATTGTTCCATCAACGTCAACGAGCCATGGGCTTATCTAATGGAAAACCAGTCCTTTCTCATTGGAGCAGACTCCCATGTCAAAAGCAATGGCAACAATTGAAAAGTACCACGGCTCCCTCTGCAGGTATGCAACAGACATGCCACTGACACATAATTTTGGAGAGGAGAGATGAGAAAGAGACAGAGACATGGGGAGAATCTCAATTGCATTTCCTTGATTCCTCACTTCCTCTCTCCTTGCCTCCTTCACAAAACAATGGGTAACCCCCCGTCTGTGCCATATAGTTTAGTTTGTGCACCGCTACGTTGGCAAGACAAAAAAATACAGGAAAGACAGTCGTTTAATGTGAGAGGCTCAGCGATGTTAAGATTTTTAAAGTTGTGTAGTGTACTTCACTTGGTCATGAGGATTCTCGATACCACGCTGTCTCATGAAAACAATGAGTATGTTTACATGCCCACTAATAACTCGATATTAAACTGATTATGGCAGTAGGCGGAGTATGGCATTAGTCATGTAATACTTCTTAAGTACTCCGGATTGTGGTGGTCGGTAAGGAATGGTGAGGAGCTCTCGGTTCCCGACATCATAGTTCCTCTCAGCGGGTGACAGTTTCTTGGAAAAGAAGCCACATGGGTGTAATTTGGGAGGTGTCCCTACCCGCTGAGAGAGAACCGCTCCTACATCGACCTCAGATGCATCAACCTCCAGAACAAAAGTAAGGGTAGGATCTGGCTGCCTAAGGATGGGTTCAGACGTGAAGAGGCGATTGAAGGTTTCAAATGCAGTAAGGGCGGTGTCGGTCCATTGGAGGTTACGGGATTTTTGACTGGTGAGAGCTGAGAGAGGAGCGGTTGTGCTGCTGCAGTTTCGGATGAACCGGTGGTAGTATTTGGAAAATCCGAGGAAATGTTCTAGTTCCTTTACGGTGGTAGGTTTTGGCCAGTTAAGCATGGCCATGACTTTGCCTACGTCCATTTTGACCCCCTCCTGGTGTCAGCACGAAACCTAGGAAGGTTACCGTAGTAACGTGAAAGGCGCTCTTCTCAGCCTTGACATAAAGATGGTGGTCCTGTAGCCGTTGGAGTACCTGTTGCATATGCTGTACGTGTTCTGCAAGGGAGTGAGAGTAGGTCAAGATATCGTCAATGTACACAATGTGGAACTGGTGGATCATGTCCTGGAAAACCCCATTCATGAAGGACTGGAAGACTGCAGGAGCATTAGTGAGACTGTAGGGCATAACCAGGTGTTCGTAGTGACGCCTAGTGGTGAACGCCGTCTTCCACTCATCCCCACTTTGGATACGGACCAGGTTGTAAGCACTACGTAGGTCCAGTTTGGAGTAGATGGTAGCCTGTCCAACTTGTTCTAGTGCGGCCGGAATCAGAGGAAGAGGGAAGAGATTCTTGATGGTAAGGTAATTGAGGGGTCGGTAATCTATGCAGGGACGGAGACCACCATCCTTTTTTTTCACAAAGAATAAACTGGATGCAGCCGGAGACGTGGATGGACGGATGAATCCCATGTCGAGGGCCTCTTCTATATAGGTGTCCATAGCCTCATTCTCTGGGATGAACAAGGAGGGGTTGTGGTGGACCCCTTCGTGGGGGGGCGAATCAGACAGCTATTGAGTAGGTGGTTACTCTCTCCACAATAGAGGCACAGATTTCAACGTAACCTCCGATGTCTCTCGGCAGGCGTGAGAGGGGCGCGGCCGAGTTGCATAGGTTTGGGACTATTAGACCGTAGTGGACAAGAGAAGGGCATGGAAGACTCGCAGGCCATGGGTGACTGTATAGGTCTGTGGTCCACCAGTAGGTTGCCAATGGATATGGACATCCGGATGTATTGATTTAGGTCTGTTAAATCTCCTCTGCAGGCCAGTTCAGTCTGTAACTCCCGATTAAGACCCCTCCGGTAGACTGTAAGGAGAGCTGGTTCATTCCATCCACTGCCGGCAGCCATGGTGCGGAACTCAAGGGCATACTCAGTGGTGGAGCGACGGCCCTGTCGCAGCTCACTTAATAACAGGTCCCCGGTGTGACGACCTGAAACTGAATGGTCGAACACCTCCTTGAAGAGGGTGTGGAAACGTGATTCAGAGGACAGATCAGAACTTTGAGAGGCCCTACAGGGCTGTGACCCAATCCAGAGCTTTGCCTGTGAGTAGGGAGATGACGAAGTCAACCCTGTCTTTGTCAGAGGTGAAGTCAGCAGCGTGATGGTCTATGTACAGGTTACATTGCATGAGAAATCCTTGACATTTCCCTGGGGAACCGTCATATTTATTAGGCATGGATATGGGGGAGATGTACAAGAGGAGGCTGTGACACCTGATATCAGTGAGGCAGGAGTGGACTGGCGAAGGAGGTCGCAGAGTTCATCGATTTGTTCCTCCTGTCGGGCTAGACGTAGCTGCAGCTCTGCTGAATCCATCTGTCGTTTTTTGGTGAGGTATTCTGTAATGAACACAATGGGAGACAGAGAGCTGGTTTCAAGCGCAGGCTGCAGCAGGTGTTAATTTGTAAAGGACCACAGGAGGAGGCAGGTAGCTGGGTCCAAGGTCAAACACAGGGCATCCAAAAAGGCAACAGTACAGGCAGGGAAAAGGCTAGTAACGTTGTGTGGGAGATCAAGCAATAATACAGGCAGGGAATAGACAAAATACGTCATTAGTGAGGCAGGCAAAAACTATCATACACGGGAGGATTAAATTACGCTAATAACAGAGCTCCTAATGGAAGCATGTAACAAAACAAACAATACCTTACAATGATAGGGTGCAAAGAACTGAACTAATAGTGTGTGACAATGACATACAGGTGTGTGATCAGGTGATCAGAATTCAGGTGATTGGGATCTGGAGCGTGAGCTGCGTTCAGGGGATCAATGTGTTTGAGAGTGTGAGCTGGAAAGTGGGTTGGAAAGTGAGCTGCGTTCAGGGGATCTATGTGTTTGAGAGTGTGAATTGGAAGCAGACGTTACAACTAGTCTTAGTCATCGCTCCTGCTAGAGTCTACACATTCTGGGTGATGCAAAACAACCTCAACATCTCACTGGCTTCTCGGTCAAGCTCTCATTGGCTATTGCTGATCATTGTTCTCAAAACTTGTTTTCGCACATCTCACATTAGAAGAGCATTGCAGATAGTTTTTTTTATGTAAAGAAATATTGGGACGCTCAAAGATGGGATCGGTAGCCCTCAGATTGCATCTCTGACCAGCTCACATTAAATGAGCTTTGGTGACGACCATGTGGCTGGAGAAGGTAAGGACATGAGGATTTTGTCTTCGATTTCAAAAATGCATGCCTGGCTTAACCCTGGTTTTGGTCCCAACCCTTCAATGTTTGCCGAATTGTATGGTGGAGGCAATATGACTCCTCCACTAGACTGGTTATGCCTATCCAACCCTTCAGATCTGCATACATTGAAGGGTTAGGGCTAAGGGGGTCGATTTAGGTTAGGAAACGATTTGGGACCAGCTGAGAGAGTTAGCATTAGACATGAGATAGCATAAGCAGGATAACATTACAGTCAGTGATGTGGCAAAAAATAGATAGGTAAACTCTTGATCGCCAGTCGTAAAAAAAGTAAACTCCTTATACTTTCAATGCATTTTTCCACAAAATGTGGGGAAACTGTTGGGCAACAAAAGTGGGTAAACTGTGTTTACTTGCATTTACCCTCTACTACTGGACTGAGTACAGTGTTTTTGCTACATTCCTGCTGTTAGGAAAATGGCACCGACAGATAGGGCTAATGTGATTCTAGCTCTCAGGAGACTTTGCAGTATTTCTTTTTTTTCTGTTATCTCTTACATTAGTAGTCCAGAAAAATGTTTGTGTTATTACATACAGCCAGGAAGAACTTTTGGATATCAGAGCGGTGGTAACTCACCAGCATTACGACCAAGAATATGACTTTCCTGAATCGGATCCTTTGTTTGTAACCCCCAGTGCAATTGAACTGATTCCAGAGGCTGACCCAAAACACCGCCATCGGAGGAGAGGTACTCGGAATTGACTCCTAGTCCGACAAACTTTTACAGATGCACAATTGAGAGTATCCTGTCGGGCTGTATCACCACCTGGTACGGCAACTGCACCACCCGCAACCGCAGGGCTCTCCAGGGTGGTGCGGTCTGCCCAACTCATCACCGGGGGCAAACTACCTGCCATTCCAGGACACCTACAGCACCCGATGTCACAGGAAGGCCAAAAAGATAATGAAGGACGACAAACACCCGAGCCACTGCCTGTTCACAGTACAGGTGCATCATAGTTGGGACCGAGATACTGAAAAGCAGCTTCCATCTCAAGGACATCAGACTGTTAAATAGCCATCACTAGCATATTAGAGGCTGCTGCCCTATATACATAGACTTGAAATCACTGGCCACTAATGAACACACCATGTAAACATTCAGTGTAGAGTGGAAAAAGCATGTGAACCCTCCTTTGGCAGCAATAAACTCAACCAACCATGTTCTGTAGGTGTGGACAATGGTCAGGAGAAATTTTGGACCATTCCTCTTTAAAAAACTGTTTCATTTCAGCAATATTCTTAGGATGTCTGGTGTGAACTGCTCTCGAGGTCATGCCACAGCATTTTAAATTGGGTTGAGGTCAGGACTCTGACTAGGCCACTCCAGCAGGTGTATTTTCTTCTGTTGAAGCAATTCTGTTGTTGATTTACTTCAGTGTTTTGGGTCGTTGTCCTGTTGCATCACCCAACTTCTGTTGAGCTTCAATTGGCGGACAGATAGCCTTACATTCTCCTGCAAAATGTCTTGTTAAACTTGGGAATTCATTTTCCCATGGATGATAGCAACTGTCCAGGCCCTGAGGCAGCAAAGCAATCCCAAACCATGATGTTCCCTCCACCATACTTTACAGTTGGGATGAGATTTTGATGTTGGTGTGCTGTGCCTTTTTTTCTCCACACATAGTGTTGTGTGTTCCTTCCAAACAACTCAACTTTAGTTTAATCTGTCCACAGAATATTTTGCCAGAAGCGCTGTGGAACATCCAGGTGCTCTTTTGTGAACTTCTTTTTTTATCGTTTATTTACGTATTAGGGTACCTAAGGTTTGATTATAAACGTTGTTTGACTTGGCGCTGGACTGGACGCCGTGCATGGACTGGGCACCGGCACAGAGGAAGACTCCTGCCCTGGAGCGGGACTGGACACCGTGCATGGACTGGACACCGGCGCAGAGGAAGGCTACTGCCCTGGAGCTGGATTGGACGCCTTGCCTGGAAGCTCCAGACCGTTGACCCTCGCTGGAGGTTCCGGACCGTGGACCGTCGCAGGAGGTTCCGGACCGTGGACCGTCGCCGGAGGTTCCGGACCGTGGACCGTCGCCGGAGGTTCCGGACCGGGGACCGTCGCCGGAGGTTCCGGACCGTGGACCGTCGCCGGAAGCTCCGGACCGTGAACCGTCACCCGAAGCTCCGGACCGTGGACCGTCGCCGGAAGCTCCGGACCGTGGACCGTCGCCGGAAGCTCCGGACCGTGGACCGTCGCCGGAAGCTCCGGACCGTGGACCGTCGCCGGAAAATCTGGACTGGTGACACGCACTTCAGGGTGCGTGCGAGGAGCAGGCACAGGACGTACCGGACATGGGAGGCGCACTGGAGGCCTAGTGCGTGGAGCCGGCACAGGTGGTACTGGACTGGTGACACACACTTCAGGGCAAGTGCGAGGAGCAGGCACAGGATGTACCGGACTGGGAAAGTGCACTGGAGGCCCGGTGCGTGGAGCCGGCACAGGTGGCACCGGACTGGGGACACACACTTCAGGGAGAGTGCGAGGAGGAGACACAGGATGTACCGGACTGAGGAGGCGCACTGGAGGCCAGATACGGGGAGCCGGCCCAGGTTTCACTGGACTGATGATACGTTCCTCCAAACGCCTGCGTTGCCGCATACTCCTAGCCAACTCCATTCTCCGGTATCCCTCCTCACACTGTTCCAACGAATCCCAGGCGGGTTCTGGTACTCTCCTTGGGTCGAGCGACCACCTCTCTCTCTCCTCCCAGGTGGTCTCTGGCTCTCTCCATTCACTCTCTTCCAATTTCTCCATCTTCTCCCAGATGGGCTTTGGTTCCCTCCTCAGCTCCGCCGACCACCCCGTGTGCCCACCCCCAACAATTTTGGGGGGCTGTCCTTTGGGCATCCGTTGTGGCCGCGAACCCCGGCGTCGGCGCTGTCCTCCCTTCTCTCCTTGCGTCTGCCGCCAAGGAAGGCGATCCTGTCCTGTCAGGATTTCCTCCCAAGTCCAGGATCCCTTCCTATCCAAGATCTCCTCCCAAGTCCAGGATACCTTCTCCTCCTGGGCACGCTGCTTGTTCCTGGTGTGATGGGATCTTCTGTCACGATCGTCGAAATAACATCAGGGCAAAGGGTGACTACTTTGAAGAATGTAAAATTATATCATGGTGTTGATGTCTTCACTATTATTTTACAATGTAGAAAATAGTAAAAATGAAGAAAAACCCCAACAGTATATATACACTACCGGTCAACAGTTTTATATATACCGGTAGTGTATCTACAGTTGAAGTCGGAAGTTTACATACACCTTGGCCAAATACATTTAAACTCAGTTTTTCACAATTCCAGACATGTAATCCTAGTAAACATTCATTGTCTTAGGTCAGTTAGGATCACCACTTTTTTTTAAGACTGAAATGTCAGAATAATAGTACAGAGAATTATTTATTTCAGCTTTTATTTCTTTCATCACATTACCAGTGGGTCAGAAGTTTACATACACTCAATTAGTATTTGGTAGCATTGCCTTTAAATTGTTTAACTTGGGTCAAACGTTTCGGTTAGCCTTCCACAAGCTTCCCTCAATAAGTTGGGTGAATTTTGGCCCATTCCTCCTGACAGAGCTGGTGTATCTGAGTCAGGTTTGTAGGCATCCTTGCTCGCACACTCTTTTTCAGTTCTACCCACAAATTTTCTATAGGATTGAGGTCAAGGCTTTGTGATGGCCGACTCCAATACCTTGACTTTGTTGTCCTTAAGCCATTTTGACACAACTTTGGAAGTATACTTGGCGTCATTGTCCATTTGGAAGACCCATTTGCGACCAAGCAATAACTTCCTGACTGATGTCTTGAGATGTTGCTTCAGTGTATGCACATAATTTTCCTACCTCATTATGCCATCTATTTTGTGAAGTGCACCAGTCACTCCTGCAGCAAAGCACTCCTACAACATGATGCTGCCACCCCGTTCTTCATGGTTGGGATGGTGTTCTTCGGCTTGCAAGCCTCCCCTTTTTCCTCCAAATATAACGATGGTCATTACTGCCAAACAGTTCTATTTTTTGTTTCATTAGACCAGAGGAGATTTCTCCAAAAAGTAAGATTTTTCTCCCATGTGCAGTTGCAATCTGTAGTCTGGCTTTTTTTATGGCGGTGTTGGAGCAGTGGCTTCTTCCTTGCTGAGCGACCTTTTAGGTTATGTCGATATAGGACTTGTTTTACTGTGGATATAGATACTTTTGTACCTGTTTCCTCCAGCATCTTCACAAGGTCCGTTGCTGTTGTTTTGGGATTGATTTGCACTTTTCGCACCAAAGTACGTTGATCTCCACGAGACAGTACGCGTCTCCTTCCTAAGCGGTGTGCCGGCTGTGTGGTTCCATGGTGTTTATACTTGCGTAATATTGTTTGTACAGATGAACGTGGTACCTTCATGCGTTTAGAAATTGCTCACAAGGATGAACCAGACTTGTGGAGGTCTACAATAGTTTTTCTGAGGTTTCTTTTGATTTCCCCATGATGTCAAGCCCAGAGGCACTGAGTTTGAAGGTAGGCCTTGAAATATATCCACATGTACACCTCCAATTGACTCAAATGATGTCAATTAGCCAAACAGAAGCTTCTAAAGCCATGACATCATTGTCTGGAATTTTCCAAGCTGTTTAAAGGCACAGTCAACTCAGTGTATGTAAACTTCTGACTGACTGGAATTGTGATACAGTGAATTATAAATGATATAATCTGTCTGTAAACAGTGACCTCAATGACCTCAATAATTGCTTTCCTTCCCTTTTTACATGTAGCCAAAAATAGCTGCTCTCCAGGTATGCGTTGTTTAGATCTATACAGTAGAATTGGGTCGCGACTTCAACCGCTCTTATTTAGGAATGGAGGCGGTTGGGCCTAAATTGGCTTCATTGTTTTGTCATACAAATGTTTGATTCATTCAGCTCCCATAAAATGAAGGTGGATCATTAAACATTACAATAAGCAAGCCTTTTATTGGCCTCGGGTAATGACACATCATTCAAGACACAGCTGTGACAAACAATGACAATGAACTCAATCTAATAAATTTGATATACAGATCAGGGTAATTTTTTACTGGACACTCATTTGCACGAGTTTATATGATTGAGAAGAGGAGGCCTCTGCAACAGATGGATTTTTAGTCCCAAGAATGACGTTGGCAACGCAGCAACATGTGCTGCCTGCTTTGCGTATCTGTGGGTACAGGCATGTCAGTACATGAGTATGATCTCAGTGTTTATGCTGCAGAATACATATGTTTCTCACAAAACTATATCTTTAAAATATTTTTTGTTGTGATCAAATGCACCGACTTCGCATTGTCTTAATATTGTCTCAGCCATAAGAATGCATTGTTGTGGGTTTGGTCCAACCCAGAAAACAATGTCTTATATAGTACTGAACTCTTTGAATGTTAGTAAAGATGTTCTGAGACATCTAAAAGTTCCCGAAGAGCATGACAGAGGTTCCAAGGCATTGCTATATATTGGCGCCTATATGTTATGGGGATGCTATGAGGAGAATGTTGCCATAATGAAAAATTGGCAAGTTTGCTGGATATTCTATAGACATGTTCCCAATCAACCCAGTTCCCAAATCAACTCCTACTCATTTGATGATTTTCACCCCCTACAGGCTCTGACATTTCAAAATGGTGGTGTTTTGATGTGGCTGTTGTGTCACACGGTGTATAACATCCACATCTAACCTTCCTTTGAAAATTAGCTGCTGGAGAAGAAGGAAACTTCTCAAAGATTTCACCGTCATACCAAGGGTGAATAAAAAAGCTACAGTGTGCAATGGCTGAGGTGAAAGAACTTAATTAAAAAATATAGGGGGTTGATCATCTTGAATATTGCAGCTTCTATCAATGTTTTATTTTACCTTTATTTAACTAGCCAATTCAGTTAAGAACAAAATCTTATTTACAATGATGGCCTACCTCAGAGAACTCTGGGCCAATTGTGCACCGCCCTATTGGACTCCTAATCATGGCCAGATGTGATACAGCCTGGATTTGAACCAGGGACTGTTGGGATGCCTGTTGCAGTGAGATGCAGTACCTTAGACTGCTGCGCCACTCAGGAGCCATATGGCTGAATCATTTCCAATCCCTCATGTATAAAAATAATATATATATAAAGTACCAGTCAAAAGTTTGGACACACCTACTCATTCCAGGGTTTTTCTTTATTTTTACTATGTTCTACATTGTAGAATAATAGTCAAGACATGACAACTATGAAATAACAAATATGGATTCATGTAGTAACCAGAAAAGTCTTAAATAAATCTGAATATTTGTCATTCTCTCAATCAGCTTCATGAGGTAGTCACCTGAAATGCTTTTCAATCAACAGGTGTGCCTTGTAAAAAGTTATTAGGTGGAATTTATTTTCTTCTTAATGAGCTTGAGCCAATCAGTTGTGTTGTGACAAGGTAGGGGTGGTATACAGAAGATAGCCCTATTCTGTAAAAGACCAAGTCAATATTATGGCAAGAACAGCTCAAATAAGCAAAGAGAAACAACAGTCCATCATTACTTTAAGATATGAAGGTCAGTCAATCCGGAAAATGTCAAGAACTTTGAACGTTTCTTTAAGTGCAGTCGCAAAAACCATCAAGCGCTATGATGAAACTGGCTCTCATGGGGACTGCCACAAGAAAGGAATAAATAAATCTAATTTGCAGTTGCACATTTGAAAGTGTGTTTTTAACATGTGAAAAAAATGGCACATATGCAACTGCAAATTAGATTTTGATATCATGGATATGTCCTTGCATCCATAGTGTAGTCTATGGTTTTGAGAGTGGTTGCATTTCTTCAGCCCCATCCCTTAACTTTTTGCCGAAACTGTGGCAGGACAGAAGCTTTCCAGGAATGGTTTTGGAGAGCCCTGGTCTAGGAGGCATGGACCCTTTTGGGGAAGCGTTTTTTTTCATATGAGCTACTATGATGCTTCGGCACATATACCTGCTGTTGCAGCCAGCACTGATATCATAATCCCGCATTAGGCAGGAATCCACCATGACAGGTGGCTCGTTAGTGAATACACTGTCAGATGACCACAGAGGTACCGCAAAGCACTGGAGCCCTTGAAAATTGTTTACCACTTTTTATTATTACAGCAGACAGGATGAGCGAAGAAAGTGTACATCCTAATGACGTACCTCCTCGCTCGTGCTTATTCAAGTCTACCGTTGCCATGGACACCTAACTGGGGAGCTGAAGGGTCAGCGAGTGGAGATTTGTCTTGTAGACTGGTGTTCCTCTTCTTTTTGTATTAGGAGATTCAAATTAATTTAGGCACAAAGTAGATGGGTTGTTTGTTAGGGCACACTGTGCTTAAACATTAGGGACTTGTGTTATTGATTGGGATAAATTGATAATGATCAACCAAATGAATGTTAATAGTGATGTACTGTATGTTTCAGAGGAATAAAAGAGAAAAGTATAATTTGTTCAGTCAAGAAAATAATATGATGAAATCTCCTGATTGATAGTGTTGACCAAAGAACTCATCATAAACTTTACATAAAAATACTTGTTGTATGGCAAATGAAAGATACACTGGTTCTTAATGCAACCGCCGTGTTAGATTTTTAAAAATAACTTTCCCATAACAAACAGCTTGCGTTATTGCAAGACAGCACCCGCCAAAACGGCGGAGAATAGGAATAACATTTTCCACAGAAATACGAAATAACATCATAAATTGTTCTTACTTTTGTTGAGCTTCCATCAGAATCTTGTACAAGGAGTCCTAGGTCGAGGATAAATTGTTGTTTGGTTTTAGAATGTCCTTTTCTCCTGTCGAATTCATGCCACAATGCTAGCCAATGTTGATGACGTTCCCAGTTTCTCTCGACGCAAAGAACGGAAAACTCCAAAAGTCCCAATAAACGTTGAATAAACTGATGAAACTCCATTGAAAAAACCTACTTTATGATGTTTTTCTAATATGGATCAAATAAAAACAGAGCCGGAGATATTAGCCGTGTATACCGAACGCTTTTCAGAAGCCAATGTCGAGCTCCGCCTCGCGCCTTGGTAGACAAAGGAAATTCCTGACCTCCCACTCCAAAGGCTCTTGTTCGACCTCAGATCAAGCTAGACACCCCATTCCACCTTCCACTGCCTGTTGACATCTAGTGGAAGGCGTATGAAGTGCATGCATATCGATACATATTAGGCAATTGAATAGGCAGGCCCTGGAACAGAGCATTGTTTTCAGATTTTTCACTTCCTGTATGGAAGTTTGCTGCAAAATGAGTTCTGTTTTACTCACAGATATAATTCAAACAGTTTTAGAAACTTGAGAGTGTTTTCTATCCAATAGTAATAATAATATGCATATTGTACGAGCAAGAATAGAGTACGAGGCCGTTTAAATTGGGCACGATTTTTCCCCAAAGTGAAAATAGCGCCCTCTATCCTCAACAGGTTAAATCTTGCATTCAATTACCCCTCCTTGTTGCACACAACACGCTTCTTATTCCCCTGTCACAAGGGATTCATGGCTGATTTAACCAGTAATTACCAGTTGTAGGTCTGTTCAAGTGGATTTTCTTTCCAGAATGGCAAATTCCCACTTCCCACTTGGTTACGAATGCACCAGAACACCACTAACTAACTACACTTTGAAATATTGTGGAGCGTTGTACAGCTGATAGTTTTTGTTTAAATCTAAATTTAAAAAATATTAAAAAACATCCTAGTGCCCGATCTCTTTAATTAAACTTACCATAGTACTTACCATAGTACTTACCATAGTACTTTTTTTGAACCTTTTGAGATGGGAAAACATATTTTTTATTAAGTTGAACATGTACTTTTTATGACAGAATGTAAAACAATTTGTGAAATCAAAAGTTATTGTTGTCATCACAATTTACCATCCCAATTTAAATTGTATCACTGCCAAAGTTTTGGCTTGGTGGCCAAAGACATGAACTCCATTGATCAATATGTAAAAAGTAATTAAAAAGCCGAATTAGGAACCACTTTGGCCACCCATAACCATGCATTTCTGGAATATTGTCAGCCATTACATGCATTTGAGCAAAGATTTTCTACATGTAGAATAATAGTATAGACATTAAAATTATGAAATAACACATATGGAATCATGTACTAACTGAAAAAGTGTTAAACAAATCAAAATATATTTTAGATTCTTCAAAGTAGCCACCCTTTTCCTTGATGACAGCTAGCTTTCCACACTCTTGGCATTCTCTCAACCAGCTTCAAGAAGTCACCTGGAATGCATTTCAATTAACAGGTGTGCTTTGTTAAAAGGTTATTTTCTTCTTAATATGCTTTAGCCAATCAGTTCTGTTGTGACAAGATAGGGGTGGTATACAGAAGATAGCCCTATTTGGTACAAGACCAAGTCCATATTATGGAAAGAACAGCTCAAATATGCAAAGAGAAATGACAATCCATCATTACTTTAACTTAGGCTAATGTGATGAGCATGAGGTTGTAAGTAGCAATAATATTTCCCAGGACATAGACATATCTGATATTGGCAGAAAGCTTAAATTCTTGTTAATTTAACTGCATTGTCCAATTTACAGTAGCTATTACAGTGAAATAATACCATGCTGTTGTTTGAGGAGAGTGCACAGTTTTGAACATGAAAATGATTAATAAACAAATTAGGCTCATTTGGGCAGTCTTGATACAAAGATTTGAACAGAAATGCAATGGTTCATTGGATCAGTCTAAAACTTTGCACATACAATGCAAATTAAATAATACATGATGGCCTTTCTCTTGCATTTCAAAGATGAAGGTACAAAAAAAAGACAAAATAATGTTTTTTTTTTCTTTGTATCATCTTTTACCAGATCTATTGTGTTATATTCTCCTACATTCCTTTCACATTTCCACAAACTTCAAAGTGTTTCCTTTCAAATGATATCAAGAATATGCATATCCTTGTTTCAGGGCCTGAGTTACAGGCAGTTAGATTTGGGTATGTCATTTTAGGCAAAATTTGAAAAAAGAGGTTAAGACATGAAGGTCTGTCAATGCAGAAAATTTCAAGAACTTTTAAAGTTTCTTCAAGTGCAGTCGCAAAAACCATCAAGAGCTATGACGAAACTGGATCTCATAATGGCCACCACAGGAAAGGAAGACCCAGCGTTACCTCTGCTGCAGAGGATAAGTTCATTAGAGTTAACTGCACTTCCTTCCAGAGTTAACCATCATTCTGGGAATGTGAAAGACCTGTAGGCAACTCTTGGAGGACAATGAAAGTTGACTGGCAAAATATTCTGCATATACAGTATGCTACAAGAGGTTCTGAATATCTTTCCTATTTCCATGTTGCTCCTTTATTCATGCACCTTGGTTAGAAGGTGTGGTAGCTAGCGACAGTATGCCTTTTTCCTCTTCACCATATCCCTGGAATTGCTCGGATTAGGGTCTCCTGTTTTAATTCCATTCTAACTTTGTCACCTCAATGGTAGCTGCTTTCTTTACTGTTGCCTTGATGGAGGATGACTGTTGCTGTGTTGCTGGGGGGGCACTTCTTAATTAGCCTTGGGGGATTGTCACAAATACTTTCGGCTCTCAGGTAGGTGACGTCCATTTTAATAAGAGGCTCCGAAGCCAGTTACACAAAGGGGGAAGTGCACCATAAATAATGCATAGCAATGACCGTCAGCTGTGTGTCGAAGCCTTAACAAGGCCTGCCGGCTGAGTGCTGTTACTGAACGCGACTGGGCATAACTAGAGAACCAACCAACGAGCGGGCAAGGAGAGAGACAGCAGGCAGGCAGGCCAAACCTCACACACACGCTTACTCTAATGAGTAAGTGTGTGGTGGAATAATGGGCCTATACAGAAGTCATATCACACATAAACACATCCTATGTAACATAACATACCATAGCAGTTCAGTGTAAAAAAAATGCTAAGTATAACCATATTGGGTTCTTTGGTTTGTCCCCATAGGGGAACCCCTTTTGGTGCTACCTAGATACCTCTATAAATGGTTTTACCAATAACCATTTTATTATCTAAAAGTTTATTCCTAGAACACTCTATGAATGGTTCCTCCAGCCTTATTAGGATTTAAAATTAAACTCTTCATGACTATATGTTACATATATCACAAGGCCTTTATTTTTAGGGCCTAGTTATATCGGTGGCTAGGAAGATCGCAAACAGATGTTTATATTTGAACTCTTTTTAATGACTAGAGAGTTATGATTCGTTTTTCTAAGTACATTTTAGTTGTTTGTTTGACCTGCTGGCCGCAATGAATTCTACAGAATTATTAATACACACTCCTCTGACTTACCGGCTCCAGAGACGTGCTCAGACCTCCAACTGTCTATCATGGGTGTACGTACCTAGATCATGCTGCAGGTAGCATAGAGAAGAAAAATACATGTTTAGAACTGATAATTGATTCCGTGGTGCAAGAATTCATGCAATTAATTCAATTGGCATAGCTTTGTAGAACCAAAACATTGACTACACAGCCTCATAATGTAATCTGATTACAAAAAAATGAACTGTAGCTAATCAGTTACATTACCAACAAATATATTGTAATCGGATTGAAGATACTTTTACTTCTTGGATTACTTTTAACATTCAGAAAGAATGTTTGTGGAAAAAATACATTATGACACCTTTCTGTTTTCTTAATGACATTCAATTCAGTATTGAAAAAAAGCCCAAGTTTAAGTCAGATTGACTATGGTGACACAACGAAAGCGTTTGATGGATACTTTTTGTCTTCGTTTAACGCCTCTTAAGGGTAAAGTAATCCAAAAGTAACTGACAGTAATCAGATTGCGTTACTGAGTTTGGGTAATCCAAAGTTACATTACTGATTAGAATTTTGGACAAGTAACTAGTAACTATTAACGATTACAATTAGAATGTAACCTACCCAACCCTGACTATAGATATTGTATGTCAAAACTGCCATGTGAACTGAGAACTCATGATTTTGTATAGGCTGTCTCTCCTAAATTGATGTATGTTCTTATATCCCACTCCCTTACACAAACACACACACATACACCAGTCAATACAATGTATTTATAAAGCCCTTTTTACATCAGCAGATGTGCTTATACAGAAACCCAGCCTACAACTCCAAAGAGCAAGCAATGCAGATGTAGAAGCACGGTGGCTAGGAAAAACTCTCTAGAACGGGAGCAACCTAGGATGAAACCTAGAGAGGAACCAGGCTCTGATGGGTGGCCAGTCCTATTCTGGCTGTGTCCACCACACACTCACACACAATTCTCCACTAAGAACTGCCTTTAACCCAAGTGACTGCTTCTTGGGAGTGGGGACTGCCAGCCATGGACCTTCATGGCAGCCACCAGACAAGCAAACAGACAGCCTCATTCATTCACATTCATCTCAACCCTACATGACCTCGCATTCACTTTTCTGACAGAAATTTCAGACAGGCAACCGACGGCCCTATTCCTCGACTTCTGCTGAAGAAATCACTGCCATAAGTAATGCCTGGGTAGTAATGTTTGTTTTCCTGACATCTCGGTTATTACTGCGAGCGGGAACCCCTCTCTAGCGGCTCGGGTAACGACCGGGATGCGTCACTCAATGACATTACAGCCATATTGATGCCCGCCATTACCACAATTCCTTTCTACAGTGGCCTTAAAAGAAAACGGGAGGCAATAAAGGCCACTGACAAAGATGCATGCCCAAGATTTCAATAATTCTATATTCAGCCATTTTAAGCGCTATTTCCCAAAATGCTTTAAATTAATTTCCCCCCCTAAAAAAATGCATTGGATGCTCGGCCCCGTAGATGGGCCTGATTTTATTAAGTGCTGCCCTTATATATTACCCTTGTCTTGAGCATAGAATAAACCCAGTGACCTGAAAAGCTTTTTGCCCTCTGCTGAATTTTCAAACTCTGTGGACAAAAATGGATTCATCGCAAGCTCTGGATAATTTGGTGTATTTTAATTCAACGCTGCAGGGACTTTTGTCAGAATAAACAAGTTATAGACAAATGTGAGGGTGAAATAATTAGATCTTTTATTCATTTATTTTCAATTGTTTTCCTCCAATGGCGGTGAAAGCCCATGGCTTATTAACAACATAATTGCAGGACCACAAGGGCAAATGTGGGTAACTTCTGCCAAAATGTATTTATTTCCTGTAACGACTCATAAAAATCAAATAACAAATAACAAATAAAAATGTCTCCGGTAATTGTTTTATGACCTTAGCATGGATTTAAGATTTAACTTGACACCCTATATAGTACCACAGTATGAGTCATAATATTAAATCTAGCTGTCAAACAAGGAACTTGTTCCAATCGTTTTTCCACCGTACATTTTTCCCATAGGGGATTTTAGAAACACTTAAAATAAGGGCTGTGTTTCGTGTAGACTTACCCTGGCATGATATTTTGATAACTGTGTAAATCTCTCAAGGACAAGGTAACTTTTATCAATATTTTCGCCTGTATTTATCCCCCCAAAATGAAATGCTAATTAGCTGCTAATGTGGCTATCATAAAGAACTACAAATCCCATGATGATCTGGACAAGACTGCCGCATCGAGGCAAAGGTATGAATCTCTGGATTAACTATCTAAATGTTAGCTAAATTAATATTGAATAAATTGGCTACATTTCTTTAAATTGACAATTCTGTGAACTGACTTGTACAAGTTTTAAATTGACACAATACCTGTTAGCAAAGGTGTCAGCTTGAGATGACGTGCAGGAGCTTGCAAGGATTTGTAGTCTTGCATGATGTCTCTTTGATGCTAATTAGCATTTTCAAATCTGAGAGCCGAATATATTGATAAAAGTCAGCTTGTCCGAGATAGATTTACATGGTTAACAAAACGTCACACCAGGGTAAGTGTACAAAAAACACAGCCCTTATTTTAAGTGTTTCTAAAATTACCTGTTGAAAAAAATTATGGCTTTTTTTTCCATTGGATGCATCTCAATCCACTGCATCCACCTAAGTTGCACTTCCGCATCAGCGGTGAAAGGTGACAGAGCTGGAGCAGTGTTTGGCAGACCATGAAACCTCCTGAAAATTGCTCTTCTCACAAAATCATCTGCTGCGTCCGAACAGTTTGGTATGCAAAATATTGACCTATGACCCCTTTATCGAAAGATGAGACTCACAAACAAGATGGTGTTTTGCTCTATGACCTCTACAAGTATCAGGAGACTCGTTTGAAGTCGGTACAGCCGATCTGCCAACTTCTATCTGTAGCCTCCAAACCATTTGGGCTACACACTGCAAAGGTGAGAACATATAAATGTTGGTTGTTTTGCTCTGGGATGCCCACAGGCCTCACAAGACAAGTCTGAAGGTCTCCCGGTACCAATTGAAAAAATGAATGGAAGTATATATGGAGATTGTGTAATGCCAAAAATATGGGGTTGTTTACATATATATATATATATACTGTATATATATATTATATATATCTCTCAGATATAGGAGACACTTCAGAACAAACTTTCTTTGATATTATTTTGGGACTGTCTGTTGTTCCATGTAGGGAATCTGTTATTCCAATTGTTTGTATGAGCTAATAGCAGTAAGAGAAAAACAATTTTTCATAAAATATTTGTTTTATACAGTATGGATTCTGGGAGGAGGGGTTGGATGGATGGAGACATGGTTCTGGTTGTGGGAATAGGATGGGAGGTTGGGGGAGGCCCACTTCTCTTTTGTTTTCTTTTCCTGTTTATACTAAATGTATTATTACTTAAACTTTGAAATATGTTCAAAATTATCAATACTTTGTAGTTATGTACCTTTTTGAAATGTTTCTCTCTTCTCTTCTTTTTTTCTTCTTAATACTTTAAATTTCTGTACCTGTAACCTCCCAATGTAAAAAAAACAGAGGATCTATTTTCAAACAGCTGAAATAGCTTGACTGGGTCATTGTGTTTGATTTATCACCATTGTGACACTATTACTGGCTGCATTGGCGGTCTGGTCAGCTGGGAGGAGTCATCAAAAATACCTGGTAACGAGCGAGAAGGGAAAACGGGGTCTCTAGGCAGTGGTTTGCAATGCATTGTGGGGGGCCCAGTCATGGCGGAGAATGAGGTGAGGCATTAATCAAAGAGAAGCAGAGGCTGTTACTGAATGCGAATGGGCATAACTAGAGAACCAACGAGCGGGCAATATGAGAGGCAGCAGGCAGGCAGGCCAGACATCACACACCCGCACACACACACACCCACACTCCAATGAGTAAGTGTGTGGTGGAATAATGGGACAATACATTAGACATATCACACAAAATCACTTCCTTTGTCACATAACATACCATACAAGTTCAGTGCTAAGTAGAACAACATTTTTTTTTTTTTGGTTTGTCCCCATAGAGGGACCCTTTTTGACGCTAGGTAGAATCCTTTGTTATATCCTAACACAGTGGTGATAGAAATCTCCTGGTTTTACAGGCCACATCACGTTATGATGGCTTGCAAAGTGATATGTAATTCCTATTGGAATCCAGTAGTGATGTGCAGAACACAAACAATTATTTCTTTGTGAACAACTATTTTTACTAACTTGAGTCATCATTCGTTTTTCTGAGTGACTCGTTCATTTTAGTCATTCGTTTGACCTGCTGCCCGCAATGAATTCTACATCCTGAATAATATATATGCCTCCGACTCACCGGCTCCGGAGACGTGATCTGGCCACCAACTAACTGTCTATCATGTACGTTGTAATCTGTTTTCTTAATACGCTGTAAGACTGTTTGCATTCTGTCATATTTAATTAATGTCATATGCCTGTTTGTCTGATACTGATGTGTTGATGGCGCTGTCTTGGTCCAGGTCTCTCTTGACTGACTTGGTTAAAAAAAAGGTTAAATAAAAAATGTATTATCAAGCTTTGAGTATTTGAATTAGCTGTGTAGTGCTAGGGGGGGAAATGTGCACCCCTTGGGGTCCCCAGGACCAAGTTTGGAAACACTGCTCTAGTCCTGGTGCTCAAACCCTCCACCAGGTGGCGTAGTCGGTACTTTATGACAGATTATGCCTCCAGCTTGACTTGATATGCCCTCTCCTTATCTTTGAATCTTATTTCTGTTTTCTCCTCATTGCCTATGATTCCCATTACAGTTACTGTGATCACTCAGCCTTGTATCTCCTTAAAAGAAATGTAGCACAGCGATATGAATTAAACATATGGTCACACACAGAGTTAGCTGCAAGAGTTTGTCTGCTTGCTAAACCATGTACTGTCCATATTTACAAAGATAGACAGGCCCAATTCTGCCATTGCTGAGCACTCTGCACATGATATCACATTGCAATGCTACAAATTAGGTATCCGATTCTCTGATGCCTGATGTGTTAAAAGAAAAAAAAATGTGTGGGGGGGGGGTGAGGGGAGAGATGTGTGGCTCCTGTAAATGTTATATAAAGCTATGGATAGACAATCCACCAGATTACCTGACTAAAACGTGGTTGTAGAATGATTCTCTCTGTTCCCGTAAATCATTGCCATAGACACGGGAAGGTATTATAAATAGAAGGAGCTGAATCATTGGCTGCCATAAAAGCACTCTGCTGTTAGCTCAGGCTAATCTGTTTCCTGTAATTTAATATTTTCATAAGCGTAAATGGCAAATTATGAAATATAGCAGGGACAGAAGAGGCGAAGCCGTTTGCAGTTCTGGGCAGTCGATTTGTTGCCTAATGAAACCATTAACCTTACCATACCAAACTTGATACAGGCAAAATAATTGGTGAATTAAGGGACAAATTGTGGAGCTATGAGCAACATTTTAATATAATGCTAAGACTTTGTACATATTGATTTTTGTATGCATGGAAATAATATGGGCATAGAAAATAGTATTTTGCAGGATAATATCCAATAATCATATTATTTTTGTTTTGGTAAGATACAAATTGTTCCTATGACTGGCCTCGGTTATTGTAAAAGAAACAATAGTGTGTACTGTTTTTGTTGTTGTTTTCGAATTCAGATAGCTCGATCACAAGCTTCATCATGGGTTACTTAAGTTGCAGTTTCAAGGCATAGTTCATTTTAAATTCATTTGTAGATGCGCAATTAAAATGACTGAAATCAAAGTTACACATAGTCATCATTTTACAATGCAGCGTAAGTGTAAAGCACTGCAAGACAACAGTAAAATTAGTTACTGTGTTTTGCTGTGTGTTTCAGTTCAGTACAATAACCCTATTCTAAGTGTTGTCATTTTCTGCTGCATTCTTCTACTCTATTGTTACCCACAATGCATGGTTGATCACTAAACTCATTTTAATTAAGAGGTGCTAATGAACGCAAGACAGAGAGGGTTCTTCTCCGAAGTGTCCCTGTTCCCAAGAACTCCAAGGCAACCTTCCTAAATGACCATTGCCCTGTAGCACTTACATCTGTAATTACAAAGTGCTTCGAAAGGCTGGTCATGACACAAATCAACACCATCATCCCAGGCACCCTGGACCCACTCCAATTTGCATACAGCCACAAGAGATCCACAGATGACGCAATCTCAAATGCACTTCACACTGCCCTCTCCCACCTGGACAAGAAGGGAAATAACTATGTGAGAATGCTGTTCATAGACTTACAGCTCAGCGTTCAACACAATAGTCCCCTCGAAGCTCCTCACGAAGCTAGTGACCCTGAGACTGAATACCTCCCTCTGCAACTGGATCCTGGACTTCCTGACGGGCCGGCCCCAGGTGGTGAGAGTAGGCAACAACACCTCCGTTACACTGACCCTTAACACGGGGGCCCCTCATGGGTGTGTGCTTAGTCCCCTCCTGTACTCCCTGTTCACCCACAACTGCAAGCCCATGCATGACTCCAACACCATCATCAAGTTTACTGACGACACAATGGTGGTAGGCCTGATTACCGATGGCGATGAGACAGCCTACAGGGAGGAGGTCAGAGACCTGGCAGTGTAGTGCCAGGACAACAACCTCTCCTTCAACACCACTAAGACCAAGGAGTTGATCGTGGACTACAAGAGAAAGAGGGGAGAGCACACTCCCATCCACGTCAATGGGGCTGTAGTGGAGTGGGTTGAGAGCTTCAAGTTCCTTAGTGTCCACATCACTAAGGACTTCATGTGAAAGAATTAGAAATGTCCCTGTTGAGTTGTCACTTTCTCCAAAAATATTAGTTTGTCATGTTATGCATGTGTTAAGAGTGACATTTACTGGCATAATGTGGTACTGCAGTTCTGTGGTTACATCCTGTTCTTCGCGCCCTCCAGTTTAGTTCATTTTATCATTGCTGGAGGTACAGTACCTTCAGAAAATATTCACACCCATTGACTTATTCCACATTTTGGTGTGTTACAGCCTGAACTCAAAATGAATTACATTGATTTTTTCTCTTATCCATCTACACACAATACTCCATATTGACAAAGTGAACACATGTTTAGAAATATTTGCTCATTTATTGAAAATATAATACAGAAATATCTAATTTACACATGTATTCTCATTCATGAGTCAATACATGTTAAAATCACCTTTGGCAGCGATTACAGCTGTGAGTCTTCCTGGGTGAGCTTTGTACACCTGGATTGTACTTATTTGCACATTATTTATTTTTTTATCAAGTTGGTTGTTGATCATTGCTAGTCTTGCCATAGATTTTCAAGACGATTTAAGTCAAAACTATAACTAGGCCACTCAGGAACATTCAATGTCATCTGGGTAAACAACTCCAGTGTGTATATGGCCTTGTGTTTTAGGATATTGTCCTGCTGAAAGGTGAATTTGTTTCCCAGTGTCTATTGGAAAGCCAGATTTTCCTTTAGAATTTTGCCTGTGCTTAGCTCTATTCCGTTTCTTTTTATCCGAAAAAAAAACTCCCTAGTCCTTGCCGATGACATGTAGCATACTGTACCCATAACATGATGCAGCCACCATCATGCTTGAAAATATGAGGATGTATTGTGTTGGATTTGCCCTAAACATAACGCTTTGTATTCAGAACATGAAATTGATTTATTTTAAACATTGTTTGCAGATTTACTTTTGTGCCTCATTGCAAAGAGGATGCAAGTTTTGTAATATTTGTATTCTGTACAGGCTTCCTTCTTTTCCCTCTGTCATTTAGGTTAGTATTGTGAAGTAACCACAATGTTGTTGATCCATCCTCAGTTTTCTCCTATCACAGCCATTAAACTCTGTAACTGTTTTAAAGTCACTATTGGCCTCGTGGTGAAATCCCTGAGCGTTTTCCTTCCTCTCCAGCAACCGAGTTAGGAAGGATGCCTGTGTCTTTGTAGTGATTGGCTGTATTGATACACCATCCAAAGTGTAATTAATAACTCAAAGGGACATTCAGTGTCTCCTTTTTTTTACCCATCTACCAATAGGTGCCCTTCTTTGCGAGGCGTTGGAAAACCTCCCTGGTTTTTTGGATCTGTGTTTGAAATTCATTGCTCGCCTGAAGGATCTTATAAATAATTGTATTTTAACACTATTATTGCACACAGAGTGAGTCCATGCAACTTATTTAGTGACTTGTTATGCAAATTTGTACTTATTTAGGCTTGCCATAGCAAAGGGGGTGAATACTTATTGACTCAACATTTTAGCCTTCATTTTTTATTAATGTGTAAAGATTTCGAAAAACATCATTCCACTTTGACATTGTGGGTTATTGTGTGTAGGCCAGTGACATAAAATCTCAATTTAATTAATTTTAAATTCAGGCTTTAACACAACAAAATGTGAAAAAAAGTCAAAGGGTATGAATACACCCTGAAGGCACTGTATGTATTGTGCACCAAGCTGTCCCCTGTATTTGGATATTTCTTTGATAAATACCTTGTTCTAAGTTGTAAAACTCGTATGTATTATAATAGTTGTCCGTGTTAGCATGTATTGTTTTTGTGGACTTCTGTCAAGGACATGTAACTTTTTGGACATTTAGCATTTTGCCTCAGTCACATTGTAACATGTAGCTATATTAAATTATAGCTTTTGTTATGTCATTAATTTGGGCTAAGTCCCACCTGGCCAACATCCGGTGAAATTGCAAAGCGTGAAATTCAAAATACAAAATTCGTAATATTAAACATTCATGAAAATACAAGTGTCTTACATCGTTTAAAAGCTTAACTTCTTGTTAATCCAGCCGCTTTGTCAGATTTAAAAAAGGCTTTACGGCAAAAGCATACCATGAGATTATCTGAGGACAGCGCCCTGCATACAAAAGCATTACAAACATTTTCCAAACAAGGAGAGGCGTCACGAAAGTCAGAAATAGCGATAAAATTGATCACTTACCTCTGAAGATATTCTTCTGGTTGCAATCCCAAGGGTCCCAGCTACATAACAAATGGTCCTTTTGTTCGATAAAGTCCTTCTTTATATCCCCAAAAAGTCAGTTTATTTGGCGGCTTGACTCAGTAATCCACCGGTTTCCCTCGTTCAAAATGCATACAAATGAATCCCAAAAGTTACCAATAAACTTCGTCCAAACAAGTCAAACAACGTTTCTAATCAATCCTCAGGTAACCTAATATGTAAATAAACTATCAAATTTAAGACGGAGAATAGTATGTTCATTACCGGAGATAAATAACGAAGTGCGCGCTCTCACACGCACCACAATACTACAGCCAAAATGGGAGCCACCTAGAAAAAACTACAAATTCTAGCTCATTTTTCAAAAAACAAGCCTGAAACTCTTTCTAAAGACTGTTCACATCTACTGGAAGCCCTAGGAACTGCAATCTGGGAGGTATTCCTTTGATTTTCCCATAGACAGGCATTTTAAATGCTGTCACCTCAACAACAAAAAAGATTCCGGATGGATTCTCCGTCGGGTTTTCGCCTGCTATATCAGTTCTGTTATACTCACAGACATTATCTTAACAGTTTTGGAAACTTTAGAATATTTTCTATCCAATACTACCAATTATATGCATATCCTAGCTTCTGGGCCTGAGTAACAGGCAGTTTACTTTGGGCACCTCATTCATCCAAACTTCCAAAATACTGCCCCCTAGCCTTAAGAAATTTTAAGAACAATATTATACACCGAGTATACAAAACATTAAGAACACCTGCTCTTTCCATGACATAGACTGACCAGGTAAATCCAGGTGAAAGCTATGATCCCTTATGAATGTCACTTGCTAAATCCACTTCAAATCAGTGTAGATTAAGGATTTTTAAGACTTGAGACATGGATTGTGTGCCATTCAGAGGGTGAATGGGCAAGGTAAAATATTTAAGTGCCTTTGAACGGGGTATAGCAGTAGGTGCCAGGCGCACCGGTTTGTGTCAAGAACTGCAATGCTCCTGGGTTTTTCATGCTTAAAAGTTTCCTGTGTGTATCAAGAATGGTCCACCACCCAAAGGACGTCCAGCAAACTTGACACAACAGTGGGAAATATTGGAGTCAATATGGACCAGCATCCCTGTGGAATGCTTTCAACACCTTGTTGTCATGGCTGTCTTGATCAGGTCAGGTTACAGGAGACCACAACCCTACAGATTATCTCTCACCCCCAACAGGGGAGGAGAGATCTAGGGGTATGAAGATGTGGGGTTTTTATGACCCCTCACACCCATGGTAAATCTTAGGCAACAGACAAAATTCTTTTGTCCTCTCACTATGGAGAACCATCCTAAAGTCCAATAAATGGACTTTGGAACAATGGTTTCCGTCAGCCACAATGGTGGTAATGACGATAGATGGAATATGAAAATGAATGTCATTTTTGTGTTGTTATTAAAGGTTAACCTGTTTGGGCTGCAGGGGCAGTATTGAGTAGCCTGGATAAAAGGTGCCCATTTCAAACGGCCTCGTACTCAATTCTTGCTCGTACAATATGCATATTATTATTACTATTGGATAGAAAACACTCTAGTTTCTAAAACCGTTTGAATTATATCTGTGAGTAAAACAGAACTCATTTTGCAGCAAACTTCCTGACAGGAAGTGGAAAATCTGAAATCGATGCTCTGTTCTAGGGCCTGCCTATAAATGTGCTTGATATGTATTAGTATACATGCACTTCATACGCCTTCCACTAGATGTCAACAGGCAGTGAGAGAAGAAATGGAGTGTATAACATGATCTGAGGTCGAATAAAAGCTCTTGGCATGACGTGACACCAATTTCCTGTTTTCTGGAACGCGCGAGAAGGGACCTGGTATTGCCTTCTGAAAAGCTGTCGTTATAGACGACTAATATCTCCGGCTTTGATTTTATTTGATAAATGTGACAATATCATCGTAAAGTATGTTTTTTCAATATAGTTTTATTAGATTATTGAAATTTTTTCGGGATGTGTGTTGCGTTGTCTGCGTTTGTTCACGAAGGAGAGCTTCGCGCCACTTTGCTAGCTTTCCGTGCTAATTGACTGGAGAAGAGGACATTCTAAAACCAAACAACGATTGTTCCCGACAAAGGACCCCTTGTACAACATTCTGATGGAAGATCATCAAAAGTAGGACCCATTTTATGATGCTATTTCATATATCTGTCGAACATGTTTACTATTAGTTTGCGCCCAGATTTTGGGCACTCTCTCGCTATAACGTAAGCTGGATGTCGTAATGAAGTTATTTTTAGAATTCTAACACGGCGATTGCATTAAGAACTAGTGTATCTATCATTTCCTATACAACATGTATTTTTTAGTAACGTTTATGTATAGTTATTTGGTCAGAATAGGTGAGTGTCATAAAAATATCCGGACATTCTGGGAAAAAGATGCTACGTTAGCACAATGTATAACCACTGATTTCAGCTCTAAATATGCACATTTTCGAACAAAACATAAGTGTATGTATAACCTGATGTTATAGGACTGTCATCTGATGAAGCTTATCAAGGTTAGTCAAAAATGATATATCTTTTGCTGGTTTGTTACGATCGCTAACTTTTGCTGCTGGGGAATGGCTTGTGTTTCTGGCTATTGTGGTAAGCTAATATAATGCTATATTGTGTTTTCGCTGTAAAACACTTAAGAAATCGGAAATATTGGCTGGATTCACAAGATGCTTGTCTTTCATTTGCTGTACACCATGTATTTTTCAGAAATGTTTTATGATGAGTATTTAGGTATTTCACGTTGGTGTCTGTAATTACTCTGGCTGCTTCGGTGCTATTTGTGACGGTAGCTGTGATGGTAGCTGCAATGTAAAACTGATTTATACCTCAAATATGCACATTTTTCGAACAAAACATAGATTGATTGTATAACATGTTATAAGACTGATGAAGTTGTTTCTTGGTTAGTTTGGTTGGTTCTTGGTTAGTTAGGTTGGCTTTGTGCATGCTACCTGTGCTGTGAAAAATGTCTGTCCTTTTTTGTATTTGGTGGTGAGCTAACATAAATATACGTGGTGTTTTCGCTGTAAAACATTTAAAAAATCGGACACGTTGGCTGGATTCACAAGATGTTTATCTTTCAAATGCTGTATTGGACTTGTTAATGTGTGAAAGTTAAATATTTCTAAAAAATATCTTTTGAATTTCGCGCCCTGCACTTGAAGTGGCTGTTGTCATATTGTGCCCGGCTTCGGGCTTGCAGCCCAAAGAAGTTAAAAGACAATGTTATTACGAAAACATTGTAACGTATAAGAGTTTTCATAGTATATGCATGATGTTTATACATTGTACGTTGTGTGGAAAATGTCCAAATCATGAGACATGTGAGTTAAAAATTAACATATCAGACGAAGTGACCCGTGCTGCAACTAAGGTCTGAAAAGTAAACGAACCCAAAACGCAACACAAGGTTGAAGACAAATAAATATTTTTTCTACCCATGTAGAGTAGCTGTGTCTAAGTGGGGTGAATTCAAGCTGGACCACCCGGCCTCTACTCCCCATCGAATCGTGGTATCTACACTGTTTCCATTCCTACGCTGTGAGCTCTAGCTACAGAGCGGGCTGTCCTTTGAAGATCCCTTTCAGCACAAGGGCGAGGAATCAGGCCACTAAGCCAAAAGGACACTGACATTTTGAGGACAACCAGAGAGTTGCACCAGAGAAGAGCGTCATTGAGAAGCCTAAATGGTCCACGCGGGGAATCCACGGAGACCTTCAACATGTAATTACATCATTATATTCTGACCCATAAGAGTGGCAGTTCGGGGCAAGGTTAGGGTTAAAATAATTATAGCTGACAAAAACCCCCATTATGGGTAACACGCTTCATAGTGTGTTGGCCCTTTATACTAAGTTCTAATCAATAGCCTAGACTGTGTTTTTGTGTATGTGTATCTTTTATTATCATTTTAGCTTTCTAGTAAATAAATAATCAACTATAATTGGTGTGGTACGAACTCATTGGTGGGACCCAGGTTTGTGCAGATTCCCGGATTATGCGACGTTCAGAATGAGACTGTAGAGGAAATTGATTAATTAGCCACTGTTGTAAAATCGATATTCTGATATTCTTTGAGTTAATTTGGGAAATTGAAACTCAATAAAACACATTTTCCCATGGTGCCCCAGGTTTATGAGTTAATAACTGCCTGATTCATTTAATCAAACAATTATAAACCGTTAATCATTCGATGAGCAGCAGTCGTCACGTTAACTAATACAACGTCATGACATTGTCCATGCCCCACGAATTTGGGCAAAAAGGCAACAGGAGGAGTTTATTTTATCATTGCTGGAGATCCTTTACAGAACTGCAGTTGCCAAGATACAGTATTACACCAATAAACTGTATGTGTGTCTGTCTTCTTTTGAGAAATAGAGCCCTCCTGTGTTCTGTCACAGTCCGTTTGGCCGTCGTTACATTAATATGGTCCACACACACCGCGTAGTTGTGAAGAAGACACACCAGTGCCTCTTCCCCCTCAGGAGGCTGAAAAGATTTGGCATGGGCCCTAAGTTCTTCAGCTGCACCATCGAGAGCATCTTGCCTGACTCTATGCACGCTCACAAGACTATATATATATACACACACACACACACACACACACACACACACACACACACACACACACACACACACACACACACACACACACACACACACACACACACATTCACTAGCACTACTTACGGACATACCCATAACACACACACACACGCATACCGACACAACAAACAAACAAACATACGCATACTGACACAACACAAACACACCACAAGGTGCTACAGAGGGTGCTGAGTATGGCCCAGCACATCACTGGGGCCGAGCTCCCTGCCATCCAGGACGTCTATACAATGGGTGTCAGGAAGGCCCCAAAAAATTGCCAAAGACTCCAGCCGCTCAAGCCATAGACTGTTCTCTCTGCTACCATATGGCAAGTGGTACCAGTGCACCAGGTCTGGAACCAACAGGACCTTGAACAGCTTCTACTTCAAAGACTTAAGACTGCTAAACAAGACTGCTAAATAGCTAATCAAATGACTACACAGACTATTTGGGCTCCCGAGTGGCGCAGCGGACTAAGGCACTGCATCTCAGTGCTAGAGGCATCACTACAGACCCTGGATCAATTCCAGGCTGTATCACAACTGGCCGTGATTGGGAGTCCCATAGGGTGGTGCACAATTGGCCCAGTGTCGTTAGGGTTTAGCCCGGGTAGGCCGTCATTGTAAATAAGAATTTGTTCTTAAATGACTTGCCCAGTAAAATAAAATTCTGCAATGAACCTTTTTTGCACAAACTCACTTTACCGTTACCTATATATGTAAATAGTTACCTCAATTACCTCGTACCCCTTCACATCGACTCGTACTGGTAATCCCTGTAAATAACCATGTTATTTTTACACGCTATTGTTATTCGTTATTCCTCATGTTTATATTTTTTATTAAATGTTTTATCTTTATCTCTGCATGGTTGGAAAAGGACTGTTAGTATGCACTGTTAGTCTACACCTCTTCTTTATGAAGCAAGTGACATATAATTACATTTTATTTGACACACACACACTTTTACACTTAGCAAATGCTGCTCCTACTCTGTTCTTTATTTTACACTTATCTGTTTTGATGCCTAGTCACTTTACCCTGCCTTCATGTACATATCAACTGCAAATACCTCATACCGCTGCATAATGATCTGTTACTTGTACTCTCTTTATATAGCTCCACTCTTGTGTATTTTATTCCTCGTGTGTTACTATTTTTTTACTGTCATCATTTTTTAATCTGCACCGTTGGAAAGGGCTCGTAAGCAAGCATTTCACTGTAAAGTCTACACCCGTTGTATTCGACGCATGTGACAAATAACATTTTACTTACATTTTTCATTTATAATCACAACACATGACCCACTCTCTCTCACCCTCTCTCTCTCGCTCCACCGAAGAGTTTGACTAAATTACTTTTGTTTGTCTCTTCCTCCTCGTTTTCTCCAGCTTAATACATCATTCATTAGATTATGGAAAGCCATTAGTGTCAAGATTGGGAACTTGCAAATACATTGTGGCTCCTCGCTTAGCATATAAAGCAGAATTTTTTTTCAACTGCAGGGCTAAATATCGATGACAGGCCCTTGTTGTGGTTGATGGACGAGGTTCATAATTAGATGGAGCTTTTGCTTTGGACTATTAATGAGGTTTGTGAATAAAAACCACTCCGCCCCTCCACCCTACCCGGCCCCTCTGACAATGTTCTGGGGTCTCATCTGCCAAGCAAGCTACCTGTGCAGCTCGAGTGATGGCTCTGCGTGGACAATGAATAATCATTCAGGATGGTCCCCAATTCTCTTTGAAAAAACACATTTTGGCTTTTTCCTTGACTTACTTTGCTCTTTCCTCTAGTGTGCTTGTTGTTGGGCAGTTTTCTCCACTTCTTTCAAAGATGTTCCTGCTTCTTTAAGTTCTGCCTCGACAGACCTTCTGCAGCTGTTCCTGGATCTTCCCAGTTTCCTTTTCCCCTGTTGGTTCCTGGTTAAAGCTTGTCTGGTCGTGTTGATGTGTGGTTTCCTCAAGGTGCCCGATACAGTAATCAGGTGAATCCAGGTGAAAGCTATGATCCCTTATTGATGTCACATGCTAAATCAATTTCAATCAGTGTAGATGAGGAGACAGGTTAAATAAGGAATTTTAGGCCTTCAGAAAATTCTAATAAAATTGTATTGGTCACATACACATGGATAGCAAATGTTATTGTGAGTGTAGCGAAATGCTTGTTCTTCTAGTTCCGACTGTGCAGCACTATCTAACAAGTAATATCTGACAATTCCACAATAAATACATAATACACATAAATCTAAGTAAAGGAATGGAATAATAATATACAAATATATGGATAAGCAATGTCAGAGTGCATAGGCTAAGATGCAATATAAAGTATAGAATACAATATATACATATGAGATGAGTAATACAAGATATGTAAACCTTATTACAGCAGCCTCTCTGTGCTAGTGATGGCTATTTAGCGGTCAGATGACCTTGAGATAGAAGCTGTTTTTCAGTCTCTCGGTCCCAGCTTTGATGCACCTATACTGACCTCACCTTCTGGATGGTAGTGGGGTGAACAGGCAGTGGCTCGGTTGGTTGTTGTCCTTGATGATCCTTTTGGCCTTCCTGTGACATCGGGTGCTGTAGGTGTACTGGAGGGCAGGTAGTTTGGGCAACACAAAATATTTATGTGCCTTTGAACGGGTTACGTTATTAGGTGACAGGTGGACAGGTTTGTGTCAAGAACTGCAACACCGCTGGGTTTTCCACGCTCAACAGTGTACCATGTGTATCTAGAATGATCCACCACTCAAAGGACATCCAGCCAACCTGACAACTGTGGGAAGCATTGGAATCAACATGGGCCAGCATTCCTGTAGAACGCTTTCGACACCTTGTAGAGTCAATCCCCCGACGAATTGAAACTGTTCTGAGGGCAAGGGGGGTGGGGGCAACTCAATATTAGGAAGGTGTTCCTTATGTTTATGTTTAATATACTCAATGTATACAGAGTACATTTATTTATTGTTAACACAGGCATCACACCTAACAAACACTTTTTTTTACACATTTAACCTCATATCCCAAGGATACTGCCTTACATAACGGTTGGGAAGAAAACACTTAAATATGTTCAAACATTGGCTCAGCTTAACCCATAGCCATTGGCTCAACTTACCCCAAGGCAATCATTTTCACTTATGCTTGGTTTAGGACCTCATAGAGACCCGAAATGATGTATAGCACAATCTGAAAAGTATCTACACTTCCGGTCAAAAGTATTAGAACACCTACTCATTCAAGGGTTTTTCTTTATTTTTACTATTTTCTACATTGCAGAATAATAGTGAAGACATCGAAACTGTGAAATAACACATATGGAATCATGTGGTAACCAAAAATGTGTAAAACAAATCAAAACATATTTTAGATTTTAGATTCTTCAAATAGCCACCCTTTGCCTTGATGACAGCTTTACACACACTTGGCATTCTCTCAACCAGCTGCATGAGATAGTCACCTGGAATGCATTTAAATTAACAGGTGTGCCTTTTTAAAAGTTAATTTGTGGCATGTCTTTTCCTCTTAAAGCGTTTGAGCCAATCAGTTGTGTTGTGACAAGGTAGGGGGGTATACAGAAGATAGCCATGTTTGATAAAAGACCAAGTCCATATTATGGCAAGAACAGCTCAAAAAAGCAAAGATAAACGTCAGTCCATCATTACTTTAAGACATGATGGTCAGTCAATATGTGCATTTTCAAGAACTTTGAAAGTTTCTTCAAGTGCAGTCTCAGAATTTGCAGCCCAAATAAATGCTTCACAGAGTTCAAGTAACAGACATCTCAACATCAACTGTTCAGAGGAGACTGCGTGAAGCAAGCCTTCATGGTCGAATTGCTGCAAAGAAACCACTTCTAAAGGACACAAATAAGATGAGACTTGCTTGAACCAAGAAACACAGGAATGGACATTAGACCGGTAGAAATGTGTCCTTTGTTCTGGAGTTCAAGTTGGAGATTTTTGGGTCCAACCGCTGTGTCTTTGTCAGACGCGGTGTGGGTGAACAGATAATCTCAGCATGTGTATTTCCCACTATAAATCATGGAGAAGGAGGTGTTATGTGTGGGGGTCTTTGCTGGTGACACTGTCTGTGATTGATTTATTTAGACCTTAAAAGGCACACTTAACCAGCACGGCTACCACAGCATTCTGCAGCGATACGCCATCCCATCTGGTTTGGGTTTAGTGGAACTATCATTTGTTTTTCAACATGACAATGAGCCAGGCTGTGGAAAGGGCTATTTTACCAAGAAGGAGAGTGATGGAGTGCTGCATCAGATGACCTGGCCTCCACAATGCCCCGACCTCAACCAAATTGAGTTGGTTTGGGATGAATCGGACCGTGGAGTGAAGAAAAAGCAGCCAAGTGCTCAGCATATGTGGGAACTCCTTCAAGACTGTTGGAAAAGCGTTCCAGGTGAAGCAGGTTGAGAGAATGCGCAAAGTGTGTGCAAAGCTGTCATCAAGGCAAAGGGTGGCTACTTTGAAGAATCTCAAATCTAAAATATATGTTGATTTGTTTAACACTTTTTGGGATACTACATGATTCCACATATGTTATTTCATAGTTTATTATTCTAAAATGTAGAAAATAGTAAATATAAAGAAAAACCCTTGAATGAGTAGATGTTCTAAAACTTTTGACTGGTAGTGTTTATAAACTCTGCAATAAAAGAAACATCCTTTTTTCAGGACCCGGTCTTTCAAAGATAATTCATAAAAATCAAAATAACTTCACAGATCTTAATTGTAAAGGGTTTAAATACTGTTTCCCATGCTTGTTCAATGAACCATAAACAATTAATGAACATGCACCTGTGGAACAGTCATAAAGACACTAACAGCTTACAGACGGTAGGCAATTAAGGTCACAGTTATGAAAACTTCAGACACTAAAGATGCCTTTCTACTGACTCTGAAAAACACCAAAAGAAAGATTCCCAGAGTCCCTGCCCAACTGCGTGAACGTGCCTTAGGCAGGCTGCAAGGATGCATGAGGACTGCAGATGTGGCCAGGGCAATAAATTGCAATGTCCATACTGTGAGACGCCTAAGACAGCGCTAAAGGGAGACAGGACGGACAGCTGATCGTCTTTGCAGTGGCAGACCATGTGTAACAACACCTGCACAGGATTGATACATCCGAACATCACACCTACGGGCAGGTGCAGGATGTCAACAACTGCCCGAGTTACACCAGGAATGCACAATCCCTCCATCAGTGCTCAGACTGTCCGCAATAGGCTAAGAGATGTCCTCATCAGACATCACTGGCAACAATGGGCAAAAACCCACCATCGGTGGACCAGACAGGACTGGCAAAAAGTCCTCTTCACTGACGAGTCTTGGTTTTGTCTCACCAGATTCGTGTTTATTGTCGAAAGGAATGAGCGTTACGCCAAGGCTTGTACTCTGGAGCAGGATCGATTTGGAGGTGGAGGATCTGTCATGGTCTGGGGTGGTGTGTCACAGCATCATCGGACTGAGCTTGTTGTCATTGAAGGTAATCTCAATGCTGTGCACTACAGGGAAGACATCCTCCTCCCTCATGTGGTACTCTTCTTGCAGGCTCATCCTGACATGACGCAGTTGACAGTGAGATGACGTTTCTTTTTTTGCTGAGTTTACTTTGGTTTAAATACAAGTATCATGAAACATAACACACATATATTTGATTTGGTGAAAATAATTTTTGGGGGACCTAATTTGCTCACCACTTTTTCCATATGGTTTCTTCCTTCAGACTCCATGAAATGATGACCCTTATTAATGTTGTGTATGGTATTCTGGAAACAAGGGTGGATCAACTTTCACCTTTGGCTAAACTTAACCCACTCTCCGCTATGTCCTGTACCGCTCATGCAGCATTGAATTGTTCGTCAAATGCAGCAACATTTTCTTCCAGCTGGATGCACTATTGCCTACACACACCAACAAGACTACAGCTGATAATCAAGACGAGCTGGACAAAGAGGAAGAGGAGACAGAAGAACATGCATCACCAACATTCTCTCTGCATAGATCATCACCACCCTGCCTCATGCTCATTAACTCCTGAGATGACCGCAGAAGCTGCTTCTGATCTATCATCTACGAGCAGGTCAGAGGAAAGGGCACATCTCCGCACAACTTTTCAGAAAAGCAATCCAAAACCAAAGGGCAAAAAAGGATAATGACAATAAGCTAGAGCAGGAGAAAGTTGCCATTTTAAATCAAGTAGCTGATAACGTGTTCTGTTAAAATGCAGATAGCGAGGAAATATGCGGCAAACAGGTGGCCAGTGAGATACGTGTAATAAAGGATCCAGCATTGAAGATGCAACTTCGACAAGACATAACAACCATGTTGTATGATAAACAGGAACGTTACATGTCTGTGCCTGCCATGCATATGGCATATCCTCCCACTGCACAACCAATGTAGAGAGCGCACACCAACACACACACACACCTTTCTTTCATCCTCAATCTTTCAATCGACCTCCACCTCCTCCTCCGCCTATGACCTTCACCAGCTTGCGCAATGAACCTTAAAATCCAGAGGGGGACTGTTACTTAGAGAACTGATGTGTTCTTTTTTTGGTAGCTGACCACTCATTGGACTCAGAGCAAGTTTATTTGCTGGACTGTCAACTGGCAGTAGTTAATGTGACAGAAGAACCCTTAATTATTTTCTAAACTGAGAATCCTGAATGCCTACATAGTTATATTGGCAGGCCAAATATGTTATTTTTGTAAAATGTGAAACCAAATGTCACTTTATTTTTATAACATTTTTCTATAACAAATGTTCACTTTTTATATACACTGCTCAAAAAAATAAAGGGAACACTTAAACAACACAATGTAACTCCAAGTCAATCACACTTCTGTGAAATCATACTGTCCACTTAGGAAGCAACACTGATTGACAATAAATTTCACATGCTGTTGTGCAAATGGAATAGACAAAAGGTGGAAATTATAGGCAATTAGTAAGACACCCCCAAAAAAGGAATGGTTCTGCAGGTGGTGACCACAGACCACTTCTCAGTTCCTATGCTTCCTGGCTGATGTTTTGGTCACTTTTGAATGCTGGCGGTGCTCTCACTCTAGTGGTAGCATGAGACGGAGTCTACAACCCACACAAGTGGCTCAGGTAGTGCAGTTCATCCAGGATGGCACATCAATGCGAACTGTGGCAAAAAGGTTTGCTGTGTCTGTCAGCGTAGTGTCCAGAGCATGGAGGCGCTACCAGGAGACAGGCCAGTACATCAGGAGACGTGGAGGAGGCCATAGGAGAGCAACAACCCAGCAGCAGGACCGCTACCTCCGCCTTTGTGCAAGGAGGTGCACTGCCAGAGCCCTGCAAAATGACCTCCAGCAGGCCACAAATGTGCCACTCTTTGCCTTGATGACAGCTTTGCACACTCTTGGCATTCTCTCAACCAGCTTCATCAATGCTTTTCCAACATTCTTGAAGGAGTTCCCACATATGCTGAGCACTTGTTGGCTGCTTTTTCTTCACTCTGCGGTCCGACTCATCCCAAACCATCTCAATTGGGTTGAGGTTGGGGAATTGTGGAGGCCAGTTCATCTGATGCAGCACTCCATCACTCTCCTTCTTGGTAAAATAGCCCTTACACAGCGTGGAGCTGTATTGGGTCATTGTCATGTTGAAAACAAATGATTCTTCTACTAAGCCCAAACCAGATGGGATGGCATATTGCTGCAGAGTGCTGTGGTTGTCGTGCTGGTTAAGTGTGCCTTTTGAGGTCTAAATAAATCCCAGAGGGTGTCACCAGCAAAGCACCCCCACACCATAACACCTCCTCCTCCATGCTTTATGGTGGGAAATACACATGTGGAGATCATCCATTCACCCACACCACGTCTGACAAAGACACGTTGGTTGGAACCAAAAATCTCCAATTTGGACTCTAGACCAAATTACAAATTTCCACCGGTCTAATGTCTATTGCTGTGTTTCTTGGGTCAAGCAAGTCTCTAGACCAAATGACACATTTCCACCGGTCTAATGTCCATTGTTGTGTTTCTTGGGTCAAGCAAGTCTCTTCATCTTATTGGTGCCCTTTAGTTTTGGTTTCTTTGCAGAAATTTGACCATGAAGGCCTGATTCACACAGTCTCCTATGAGCAGTTGATGTTGAGATGTGTCTGTTATTTGAACTACGTGAAGCATTTATTTGGGCTGCAATTTCTGAGGCTAGTAACTCTAATGAACTTTGGAAACTCTGGGTCTTCCATTCCTGTGCAGTCCTCATGAGAGCCAGTTTTGTCTTAAACGCTTGATGCTTTTTGTGACTGCACTTGAAGAAACTTTCAAAGTTCTTGAAAATGTCCGTATTGAAAGTAATGATGGACTGTTGTTTCTCTTGGCTTATTTGAGCTGTTCCTGCCATTGTATAGACTTGGTCTTTTACCAAATAGGGATATTATGGGTGTTTTCTGTTATGAGAATATGTTTCTTGTTAAAAGGCTAAATAGCACTAAAGGGAGTAAGCAAAGGCACTATGTGTAATCCTGGGATCGAGTGCACTTATTGGTATAATTCTATAATGGCCTGTAATAATATTATGGTCCGATAATGGCGTGTAGCAATCTTATAATTGCCTATAGTAATCTGTGCTTATTTTTTTCTGGAAATAATGTATAGGCGTGCCACCAATATAATTGAAGGAACTAGAGGGAGGGGAACTAAGGAACTAGAGGGGAGGGGAACTAGAGGGGAGGGGAAACCCCGCCTAGGGGAAATAACTTAGATTTGGAAACAATGGTGGAGTAAAGTCGAGGTTATATGGTTATTAGCATAAAGTGGAGGGACTATGAAACTTGTATTAGCATGAAACTGTATAAAAAGAGTGGACTGAGACTGAGTCCGGGATTTGGTCCACGGGCCAGCTCGGCTTGTTACTTTGTAATAAAGTCGATTTGAATTCACAAGTTCTGGTATCTGAGAAATATGATTGAGCGAATATTTCCACAACAATATCTTCTGTATACCAACCCTCCTTGTCACAACACAGCTTATTGCTTATTGGCTCAAACACATTAACCTGTCTGACTCTGGCGTTCCGCTAGCGGAACTCCTCCCACATTCCACTGAAAAGGCAGAGCGCGAAATTCAAAATATATTTTTTAGAAATAGAAATATAGAAAAATTTATTCTATTCACACATTAACAAGTCCAATACAGCAAATGAAAGGTACACATCTTGTGAATCCAGCCAACATGTCCGATTTTTAAAATGTTTTACAGCGAAAACAGCACGTATATTTATGTTAGCTCACCACCAAATACAAAAAAGGACAGACATTTTTCACAGCACAGGTAGCATGCACAAAGCCAACCTAACTAACCAAGAACCAACCAAACTAACCAAGAAACAACTTCATCAGATGACAGTCTTATAACATGTTACACAATAAATCTATGTTTTGTTCGAAAAATTTGCATATTTGAGGTATAAATCAGTTTTACATTGCAGCTACCATCACAGCTACCGTCAAAAATAGCACCGAAGCAGCCAGAGTAATTATAGAGACCAACGTGGAATACCTAAATACTCATCATAAAACATTTCTGAAAAATGCATCGTGTACAGCAAATGAAAGACAAGCATCTTGTGAATCCAGCCAATATTTCAGATTTTTTAAGTGTTTTACAGCGAAAACACAATATAGCATTATATTAGCTTACTACAATAGCCTACCACACTACCGCATTCATTCATCAAGGCACGTTAGCGATAGCAATAGGCACGTTAGCGTTAGCGAATAAACCAGCAAAAGATATTAATTTTCACTAACCTTCATAAACCTTCCTCAGATGACAGTCCTATAACATCAGGTTATACATACACTTATGTTTTGTTCGAAAATTTGCATATTTAGAGCTGAAATCAGTGGTTATCCATTATGCTAACGTAGCTTCTTTTTCCCAGAATGTGCGGAAATTTCTATTAGACTCTCACCTATTCTGACCAAATAGCTATTCATAAACATTACAAAAAAATACATGTTGTATAGGAAATGATAGATACACTAGTTCTTAATGCAATCGCAGTGTTAGAATTCTAAAAATATCTTCATTACGACATAAGGCTTTTGTTATAGCGAGAGAGTGGCCAAAACCTGGGCGCAAAACTACTAGTACACAGTTCGACAGATATATGAAATAGCATCACAAAATGGGTCCTACTTTTGGTGATCTTCCATCAGAATGTTGGACAAGGGGTCCTTTGTCCAGAACAGTCGTTGTTTGGATTTAGAACATCGTTTTTCCCTCTTGAATTAGCAAGCACACTGGCCAAGTGGCGCGAAGCTCTCCATCGTCAACAAACACAGACAACGCAACACGCCTAACGTCCCGAAAAAATTTCAATAATCTAATAAAACTATATTGAAAAAACATACTTTACGATGATATTGTGACATGTATCAAATAAAATCAAAGCCGGAGATAGTAGTCGCCTATAACGACGGCTTTTCAGAAGGCAATTCCAGGTCCATCTTCGCGCTTTCCAGAAAACAGGAAATGGATGACTCGTCGTGCCAAGAGGATTTATTCCACCTCAGACCAAGATAAACACTTCATTTCTTCTCTCACTTCCTCTTGACATCTAGGGGAAGGTGTATGACGTGCATGTATACTCATACGTATCATGCCCATTTATAGGCAGGCCCTTGAACAGAGCATCATTTTCAGACTTTCCACTTCCTGGTCAGAAAGTGTGCTGCCAAATGAGTTCTGTTTTACTCACAGACAAAATTCAAACGGTTTTAGAAACTGGAGAGTGTTTTCTATCCAATAGTAATAATAATATGCATATTGTACGAGCAAGAATAGAGTACGAGGCCGTTTAAATTGGGCACGATTTTCCCCCAAAGTGAAAATAGCACCCTCTGTCCTCAACAGGTTATTAAGAAAAAAGTTAATTTGTTGAATATCTTTCGAACAAGGCACAGCTGTTAACTGAAATGCATTCCAGGTGACTACCTCATGAAGCTGGTTGAGAGAATAACAAGAGTTTGCAAAGGGTGGCTACTTATAAGAATCTCAAATGTAAAATATATTTTGATTTGTTTTAACACTTTTGTTTCCTTCCATATGCGTTATTGTCACGCCCTGACCTTAGAGATCCTTTTTATGTCTCTATTTTGGTTGGTCAGGGCGTGAGTTGGGGTGGGCATTCTATGTTGTGTTCTATGTTGTCTAGTTCTATGTGTTTGGCCGGGTGTGGTTCTCAATCAGAGGCAGCTGTCTATCGTTGTCTATGATTGAGAACCATACTTAGGTAACCTTTTCCCACCTGTGTTTGTGGGTAGTTGTTTTCTGTTTTGTGTGTATTACCTAACAGAACTGTTTCATTTTCGTTCTTCCTTGTTATTTTGTTTAGTGTTCAGTTTTGATAAAATGTATAACATTAACACTTACCACGCTGTGTTTTCTTCACCTTCTTCCCAGGACGATCGTTAGTTATTTAATAGTTTTGATGTCATCACTATTATTCTACAATGTAGAAAATAGTAAAGTAAGAAATAGTCATTAAGAAAAACCCTGGAATGAGTGGGTGTGTCCAAACTTGACTGGTACTGTATATTTTATATATTTACAAAAACATATGTGGGGGTTTGGAGATGATGCAGACAATTACATTGATGGTGTCACGTCTACTCCTGCTCCCCCTCTGACGCTCGATGTCGCCGGTCTACTGTACTCTGGTCCTGGCAACCCATCATTACTCACACCTAGAAACGCTCATTATGCACACCTGCGCCCCACCATGAGGCACACCTGTACTCCATCACTATCCTGATTATTCCCCCTTTATCTGGCACTCCCTAACATCACTCCTTCAGGCAGTATTGGTTATGTTTCCTTGTCAGATGTTTTGCAATGGTCATTATTATTAACTTGTTATGGCTGCAGTGGCAGAATTGAGTAGCTTGGATGAAAGGTGCACAGAGGTGCCCAGAGTAAAACGGCCTGCTCCTCAGTCATAGTTGCTAATATTTGCATATTATTATTAGTATTGGATAGAAAACACTCTGAAGTTTCTAAAACTGTTTGAATTATGTCTGAGTATAACTGTCACGGCTGTCTAAGGGTGAGAGAGTGGACCAAGGCGCAGCGTGTGAAAAATACATCTTCTCTTTATTATTAAGAAGAAAAACAAAACAACAAATAGACGAACGTGAAGCTATATAAATGAACTAGGTGCACACATGCAACATAGAACATAGACACAGACAATTACCCACAAAACCCCAATGCCTATGACTGCCTTAAATATGGCTCTCAGAGACAATGAACCACAGCTGCCTCTAATTGAGAACCAATCTAGGCAGCCATAGACATAACTAGACAACTACACTAGACACTACAAAAACACATACATTCCCCATGTCACACCCTGACCTAACTAAAAAACATAAAGAAAACAAAGAATACTAAGGCCATGGCGTGACAATAACAGAACTCATCAGGCAGGCAAAAACCTGAGAAGTTCCACTTCCTGTTTGAATTCTGAGGCTAGTGGCAGATTTTCAACCAAGCTCTCATTGAAATTACAGCGAGATTGTTACGCACGCCTCTATGAAGAGGGAACGCAACACCCTGCTGCAACTCAACTTCCCGTGAAGTGAAAAAGGTATGAGCTGTAGGTGCGAGTAAGGATGACACAAAAGCAGAATTGACCGCTTACTAGGATTTTATTTCCTTACACGGTAATATGGGGAAAAGGGGCTGGATGGAACCAAAGCAAAGAAAGTAAATATCAAATCTCCCCCTCTCCTATCTAACCTGCCTACCCACTACTTACCTAACTTAGCACCACCTGGTGCCCTAACCAAAATACAGGGGGTGGTCCGCCCAGGTCTTACCTAGTGTGCCTAGACATTGAATATACTACAGGTATATGTATGCCCGAAGGGCCTCTTGCCTAAGCACTCCCAAAGTGCCTTCTCCTTCCCCCTGGGAACAAATGAAACAGAACAACAAACAATCCACTTCACAACAAAACTGAGAAAACTAACTCAGGCCACTAAAGAAGCTCTGACCAAGCAACAAACACAGAACATTGCAAAGCTGCTACCAACAACAACTAACACAGTGCATACTCACGACCAACATGCTATAACCCCTCAGCCATAAACCTCTCTCAGCAATGATCTATCTAACATTCAATCTCAGCCTATAATGATATATATCTCTCGCTCTCTCTCTAATGATCTCTCTCTCTAATGATTTCTCTTCTAAACAGAACACTGGCTTTTATATCTTCAGGTGGCAATGGTAATTAAAGTCAGCTGCTTCTTGGCGAGGGGGCGGGGTCAGCTCTCCAATCATCAATTAGCCATTGAGTCGACCAATCAGCTGGTTGGGGAGAACTCAGGAAGCTATCTCCTGAAACACACACACTAAAATACAAACCACAACACAGAAACTGGGGAACATAACAGAGATATGGATGAGTTTTCACTTCCTACGGCTTCCACTAGATGTCAACAGTCAATAGAACTTTGTCTGATGACTCTAATGTGAAGGGGGGCCGAAGGAGACAGGAATTAGTCACCACTGCCACGAGCTGACCATGCTTTGACCACGCGCCTTCACGTGATAGGCAGCTCCGTTCCATCTCTCAACTGAAGTCAATGTAATTCTCCGGTTGGAACGTTATTCAAGATGTATGTTAACAACATTCTTAAGATTGATTCAATACATTGTTTGACATGTTTCTACTGACTGTTACGGAACTTTTGGACATTTCGTCACGTTATAGTGGACGCGCTTTGTGACTTTGGAATTGTTTACCAAACGCGCTAACCAAAGTAGCTAATTGGACATAAATAACGGACATTATCGAACAAATCAAGCATTTATTGTGGACCTGGGATTCCTAGGACTGCATTCTGATGAAGTTCATCAAAGGTAAGGAAACATTTATCATGTATATTCTGGTTTCTGTTGACTCCAACATGGCGGCTAATTTGGCTATTGTTCTGAGCACCGTCTCAGATTATTGCATGGTTTGCTTTTTCCATATTTATTTTTTGAAATCTGACAGCGGTTGCATTAAGGAGTATATCTATAATTCCATGTGTATAACTTGTATTATCATCTACATTTATGATCAGCATTTCTGTTGAAACGATGTGGCTATGCAAAATCACTTGATGTTTTTGGAACTAGTGAATGTAACGTGCCAATGTAAACTCAGATTTATTTATATAAATATGAACTTTATCAAACAAAACATGCATGTATTGTGTAACATGAAGTCCTATGAGTGTCATCTGATGAAGATCATCAAAGGTTAGTGATAAATTTGATCTCTATTTCTGCTTTTTGTGACTGCTATATTTCGCTGGAAAATGGCTGTGTTTATTGTGGTTTGGTGGTGACCTAACATAATCGTTTGTAGTGCTTTCGCTGAAAAGCATATTTGAAATCGGACACTTTGGTGGGATTAACAACAAGATTACCTTTAAAATGATATAAGACACATGTATGTTTGAGGAATTTTAATTATGAGATTTCTGTTGTTTGAATTTGGCGCCCTGCACTTTCACTGGCTGTTGTCATATCGATCCCGTTAGCGGGATGCAGCCATAAGAAGTTAACCTGATTTAACTGTCCTGATTAACTGCTGCTTCCATTTGTTGAGGCAGTATTCTCTAACATCGACGCAGGGAGCGAGGAAGCAGGTGCAGTTAGCGAGTTTAATCAGGATCTCCCAGATAGTCAGCGAACAGGGACACCTACTTTGCCAACACAACGACCAGCTGTCACAAAAGTGGACATTCCCAAAGGGGTGTCACATCCAACAAGTGGAGGATTCTCTATCACAAGTCGAGCCAGCACCCCAGACCATCCAACAGTCCACCCAGGTCAGCGATGCCCGTTTGTCCCTCCCGGACAAATATTTCCCTGCTGACCCTACGGCAGTCTGGGAGAGGTGTTGGATTCCTATGAGGGGTTCATGGCTGTGTTCAGGGGTTCTCCGATTATCCAGGGCAGAGAGGAGGGCTTCTATTATGGTGCCACGTTGAAAGTCACTGAGTTCTTCAGTAAGGCCATTCTACTGCCAATGTTTGTCTATAGAGATCGCATGTGCTCGATTTTATACACCTGTCATTAGCGGGTGTGGCTGAAATAGCCGAATCTACTATTTTGAAGGGGTGTCCCTTCCCTTACTTTTGTATAAACTTTATAGTTTATCTCCGCAGCCAGCTCATTTTCAGTTTTCCCCTCCCCACTGAGACCACTCCCAGAAGTCCTAGCAAAATTCTTGCTTGAGTAATTGCTGCTTGCTAAGAATTCATTTTTGTAGATTTTTTAATCGAAAACAATCACGGTAAGGTAGTTAATTGTTACCCAGAAATGATTTGATATTGAGATAAAAACGAGTGCATTGGACCTTTTTAAAGCAGAAATCTGCAGGTTGTGGGTGACCCTATGCTGCCCCACTCATTGTGTAGTGTTTTCACTTTGAACGACTTGAGAAGAAGGAAGTTTACATACTTAGGTATGTAAACAATTGTTGGAAAAATTACTTGTGTGATGCACAAAGTAGATGTCCTAACTGACTTGCCAAAACTACAGTTTGTTAACAAGAAATGTGTGGACTGGTTCAAGAACTAATTTTAATGACTCCAACCTAAGTTTATGTAAACTTCCGACTTCAACTGTACACAGTAAATTTGAAAGTGTTAAATCAACACTTTAATTGTTAAATGTAGCACTGTCAGTGAGTACATATGGTTCCACTCTACACAGAGTTAAAAAGTACACTGATGAAAGTGTTACATTTCCAGTGTTGATTTAACAATGAGGAGTGCAAAAAGTTAACACTGCACTACGCTGGCCGGTGTTGATCAAATGTAACACTAAGAGGTAATCAACACTTTGAGTGTTATAGTGACACTCACTAGTGTTGATCTAGGGTGACTCCCATTAGAGTACAAATGTGTTTACTCTATTGAGGGTTAATTGATTTACTCTTCCCCCATGTAAATGGAAATTATATTTTGTAAAAACACTTGGAATTTCACAAACTCAAGCAAAGATGTTTCAACATTCAAATATGTTTATTATGACCAAACCATAAGTCTAAGCCCTGGCTTAAACTGTTATCAAGTGACAGTAGTGGACAATGTAGTCAAAAAAATCCCTTGCTCCATATGATATGAGCAAATCAAAAGGTTTTTGGTACATGTCATTTACATGAAATATCTTGCATGGTGGACTTCTCAACAAAACAACTTTAAATCATTGCAAATGATCATAAGGTTTCAAGAGCTGACCCAACCAAAAAAGCATTTTCCTCTTTCAGAACAATATCCTTAATTTTGTAAAATAGAGGCATTTCAATGACTACTTCACCACGTATGACCAAATCGAGACGAAATTCTGTACCATGGTGCATTACCCATTTTTAACTGACAAAACATTTGTGTGCACTGAGACATTCAACTTGTCAGCAATCTCATGGCCTTCTTTCAAGTCATTGAGTCTTGACATCTTTACTGGACCTATAGCTAGTCTATCCTGGCTGAACGTTTTTCCCAATTATATGCCATGTAATTTTGATGTTTCTTGGCTAAGGTCATAGTGACATTATTAAAACTCTTCAGTTGCTTTTTAAAGAAATGGTGTTTTGCCTCATAGCGCATACACCACGAGTAAAGAATGGGCCCAATATTCCTTATACAACGAGGATAATGTATCATGAAGTGGCATTTCAGTAACAGATTTCTATCAGGAAACAAATACTTGAAAAACCTATGATGTTCAGCAATTAAGTGCTTCAGATAGATAGTCATGCCCTCTTTTAGTATAGGAGAAAACACAATATTTACAATTTATAGTAGTAACAGAAGCAGCTGCCAGTATTTATCATCTTTCTGTACCAGATCACCAAATATCAATGGCAAATTACGGAGAAGACACCAAGACTGAATAACATTTAGACCCAAATCATTGCTCCCATCATCCAATTTGAGTGCAGGTGGATGATTCCTCTTCTGTGTAGCCATAGTTACTGTATATTATTTAACTCTACCGTACACATCTTTAGGAGTCACAAAGTTGGCTTGTATATACTGTAACACAAGTTTTACCTCATTGTGCTACTTCTAAAATGTCATGCATTATATCAAGAGAAACATTTTTGTAGTATTGAAGAACTGCAGAGAGTTCAATAAGCAAGCATGCTTCACACCGTACACATGAGGTAGTGTTGGGTTTGACTGAATAATTTGACAATGGTCTGAGTGTATGTGTTTTGTTTGTAAAGTCACTCTTGGGTCATCCTCAGAGAACACAGTTTGAAAATCCACTTTCTCAATGAGGCAAAAACGGCAACAATAACGAGCACTAAATGATTCCACAAAACCGAACAGGTAATGTATACCAAGATTCTCTCCAGTTACTTGGACAATACTGCCATGTATACGACCACTGAAGAAGGGAACTTCAATACCCTCAGTCTCAAGCACGTTCAAATCACTTACTATTGGCTCAAGAATGGAATCAAATCCATAAGTTTTAAGGTCCTGGGTATGGACCAATTAAATTCAACTTTGGGGGAAAATTTCTCAAAGTAAAATATACACCCAACCTGTGAATACCCTTTTTTGATCCCAATGGATTAGCAGTCTCAAAGTTGTCATAAAAGAGTTTAATTTGCAATGCATTTTTCTCTTTAGAAAAGAGGAGATGTCTCTTCATATATAGTCCATCTTCCAAATCAAAGTAAACTCCATCTCTAAAATTGTGCCCTGAGTTAAACATGCCTTGTGTTTGGGTTCTTAAAAATGGAGCAGGAGAAGGATGGGGGAAAGGTCATCGCCCCATCCTAATCAAAGAAGAGAACCTGATTAAAATGGTAAATTCCATCATCAGTGACATTAACATTTCAGAGTTATTTGAAATATGAATGATAAATTATGATCACCTAACCGTCAGCCATCATGTCTTCTCCCTCATCAACTGCAGATTCTGCCATCTGGATCAGCTCCTGAAAATCAAACTTGGCTGATGTTCCCTCTCCAAACAGCAGCACAAAACCCTGTTCAATCTGAAACAAATAAGATAAAGAACAAAACATTTGTTTCGTGCAAGTCAATTTCTTTCTCACAAAACATTCCACTTTAACATTCAAAACAGAGTTTGAGTAAATCACCAGTATACACATTAATTTAACTACTTTGATGGAAGTGTTGTTTTTGTTTAAATTTACTGTCCAACCTGAATTGGCATCTAGAGATTAAATGCAATTTATAGAATTTAAACTGTTCTTTAACAAAAGTCTTACCAAGCACTTCATATCCAGAAAGTGTGGAAATTCAGTTAGTTTACATTTACTTGGTCGTGGGTCATCTTCCTGTACTCAAAGGTCAATTTCATCTTCTGTTTGACTGTTTCTTCATCAGAAACATAAAATAAATGGCCTCTCTGCACTGGTCTTCACTCAGGGTAAACAAAGTGGATGGACTGGACTCCTTCTCAGCAGTTGGCCCTCCAGAGTATAGTTGAGTGGGCAGTTTCTCAGATGAAGCCAAATTCCTCTGAACAGTTTTGATTCTATACGAGAGCTACCCTTCTCCACTATTAGGGTCGTAATAATGTTCCTTATTAAGAAAATGAACATGGTTACTAATCTTATAAGAAAAAACAAATAACCAAGTCCCATTTGCTCAGATACCATACCAGACAAATTAAACGCAGATGCCTTTTATCAGTTGTAATTTATACTTACATATCAATTTGCGGTGTAGGGATCCTTCAGGTATGGGAACAAGGAGACGATGCCTTGTGCAAACGTTTCTCTCACACTGCGCGGTGGTGATGTCCTGACAAGAATATAATGTTATGTTTAGGCGGTAATCAGAATCTCCACAAGCAGCATTGGTCCCCAGTCAGCTAAATATCAGGAGTGATTTTTGAAGCAGTATCATGCCCATCGAATTTGATGCAAGATAAATATTATACCAATAGCAGTGGATGGTCAGTAGTAGCCTAACCAATTATGTGACTGCGATACTGATACAGAAGTTGTTTTTAACATTCAGCAGATATGGGTGCAAGTAATGCTCAACAATTTTCATTATGAATATTTCCTGTTAACTTACTCGTGTGTCTCTGTCATCGCCGAAACAAGAATGTTGATCATATTTTGGAGTATTCCTTGATGACAACCTCTCCATCAGTCTTTTTCTTCAGTATGCTCTCTATTAGCTGTAAAAAATAAATAAAATAAAAAGCAGTGAAAAATCTATTTGTGTGAATTGAAGAATGAATTACAAATGTAAATTTTTTGCTTCATCATCTTTGACGCTTTTGTGAGGGGCTTCCATCCTCGCTCAAAAGGATTGTATCATCTGACTCATGGTCTGAACCACCCATCACAGAACTGGCAGAGACAGGACTCATCAGGGAAGATTCTGAAATACACAAAGATGGCAATACAAGCATGTCAAATATATGGTTATATTGAAAGTGATGCCAAAGTAACCAAGACTTGAAAACCAACTCATACCTTTAGCATCATTGTTCAGTGTGAGCTTGAAAACACCAAGATCTGTCCGTTTTCACCACCTCCTCAAACACATCCCCATCAACTTCAGTTCCAGACCCATCATACAGCTTTGCCTCTGATAAACTAGTAAGTCGGATCTCAAATTTCAGGAAAGCTGTGATGACAAATATTAAAACAAAAACCTACAATTAGAATTACAATCGTAATGGTAAGAGTAATCAGACTGACTTGTAAATGTATGAAAACAATACATTTACTTCCAATCACAAATTAAAAGTGTACCTCCAATTCAAAGGTTTTCAAGTATTTTTGTTCACCATTTGAATTTCACCCTGATCAGCATGACTAGGTCTGAAAGCAGTTAATTTTACAATATAAGACCAAAACGGATGAAAAAGCATTACATTTGTATTTCAATCATGACACATTATAAGGATGACTACAAACGTTTTCACCAATACTCCTTTACTTAGCAATGCTAATTTCAAGTATATTATTAAATATTGGATCATGACCACAACTTCTCTGATATTACTTGAAGCAGGTCCCAAACTACAGCAAACAGACTACTCAACTCACATTCACTGTCCCGAAATATGGACACGGCCTAATTAGTCTAGTAAAATACACGCATAATTCCAGCTAGTCAATATATTATGTTGTCATGTTCTAGGAACAGTCTTACAGACTGCCAAAATTACTTAGACTAGCTAGCTGCCAATTGAATGGCCACAATATTTATCTAAAAGCATCACCCACAAGTCAAAAATTATGTTAGAATTTGGCTAAATAAACAACTCACCTTAATCAGATTAGTCCTCAATATATAGTAAGCAGCTGAAATAAGGAGAACAAACTGCTGAAATGAGACACGCACCCATGGAACCACCACGTGGAGCAGACTAACTGCACAGGACAGGGCGAGCTAGTTAGCTAGAATGCTAGCTATCTTGCAAATAAAAGTGAAACACAAGTAACTCTAACATTAGCTCCACACACACAATCAAAACTGTTAGACTTTTTATGTTACACTGCAGTCTGACAACCAAGCATCAAGTATTTAAATTAAAATAGCTAAATAATATCAGTGAAATAATTGTTTAAAACTCAACTTTGCATGGAACAAATTAGGATTTGGATGATCCAACAATGGCGTCAAGAAAAGGGGACATTTGAATGCAGAAACTGAATTTATGATGTTTACACTTACTGATGATGTTTACACTTACTGAGTAAAAGTCTACACTAATAGAGTAAAATGTTATACCTTAGCAATTAATACCAGTTATCAGCACTGACACTAGGGGTCATTTGGCACTGCCAGTTGCTAAAACAACTATATGGGTGTCGATCCCTTTTGACACTGGGAATTTAACACTGGTGATTTTACTGTGTAAAAAGCCTATCCAACTGACAATCTCTAAGAAAAAAATATAAATTATTGGAAACAAGACTTAAAAACAACTGATATTGTCACAAGATGGAGGGATTGTTGGAACAAAATTAACAAAATTACAGTAACAAAGAAGTACGCTTAATCCAGTATAAATTTATGTATATAATATATTAGACGAGACAAAATTCACATTCTACGGCACAACAATGACTCAATAATTCATGCCTTCTGGGAGTGCTATAAAGTCCAAAAGTTATGGGCAGAATTAGAAAGCTGGCTGTCGGAAGTTTTACAATGTGTGTTTACTTTTAATCCATCTATCTGCATTCAAGACATAACATATGGTGGTGCGGTGAGATACCCAATGGGTAGGACAATATTTGTTTTGTTACTTGTATTAAAGAAGATATTACTTAAATACACTTGTCAGTTGGTCAGCGCATGCTTGGAGAGTACATGCCTGGTAATCCGTCTGGCCCTGCGGCCTTATGAATTTTGATCTGTTTAAAGGTCTTACTCTTACATTGGCTACAGAGAGTGTGATCGCACAGTCATCCGGAACAGCTGGTGCTCATGCATGCTTCAGTGTTGCTTGCCTCGAAGCGTGCATAGACGTCAATTAGCTCATCTGGTAGAGCTTTGTACTGTGTGTGGAGAAAAGGTGGTCTAGAGTTTTTTTGGTTGCACATGTAACATGCTGGTAGAAATGAGGTAAAACGGATTTAAGTTTCCCTGCTTTAAAGTCCCCGGCCACTAGGAGCACCACCTCTGCATGAGCATTTTCTTGTTTGCTTATGGCCCTATACAGCACGTTGAGTGTAGGCAGTGGCGGCATTGGTTTGTGGTGGTAAATAGACAGCCATGAAAAATATAGATCATCTCTCTTGGTAAATAGTGTGTTCTACAGCTTTTCAGGAGATACTCTACCTCAGGCGAGCAAAACCTCGAGACTTCCTTAATATTAGATTTCGTGCACCAGCTGTTATTGACAAATAGACATAGACCACGACTCGGTGAAACATAAGATATCACAGTTGTTAATGTCTCGTTGGTAGGATCATCTTGATTCGGAGCTCATTCAGTTTGCTATCCAATGATTGCACGTTGGCTAATAGGACTGATGGTAGAGGCAGATTACCCACTCGGCGTCGGATCCTTACAAGGCACAAGGCAGGATTTACTTCAGACACCGGACAAGGCCCAAATCCAATCATCTGCATGAAGAAGAGACAGATATATTGCTCCTATGTCCTCAATATATCTGAATATATTATATTATGTATATATAATATATTCTTCAAGCAGATGATTGGATTTGGGCCTTGTCCGGTGTCTGAAGTAAATCCTTCACGTCTGACTCGTTAACGAAAAAATCTTTATCCAGCACGAAGTGAGTGTTCGCTGTCCAGATATCCAGAAGCTCTTTTCGGTCATAAGAGATGGTGGCAGAAACATTATGTACAAATAAGTTACAATAACGCAAAAAAAACACGCACAATTGATTAGGAGCCCGTAAAACGGCAGCCATTATTAGATCAGCAGCACAGTTGCAGTCCCCAATGCTCTGGATAACATAAAAACAGCATAACCAGCTCTGCTAGTGCGACTAAAATTGTCAGATTAAAACCTTTTCTCAATAGGGGGTGCTGTTTTCACTTTGTAAAAATTTCGTTCCCAAATTAAACTGCCTCGTACTCAATTCTTGCTCGTACAATATGCATATTATTATTACTATGGATAGAAAACACTCTCTAGTTTCTAAAACCGTTTGAATTATATCTGTGAGTAAAACAGAACTCAAGTTGGAGCAATTTTCCTGTGAGGAAGTGAGAAATCTGAAATCAGGCAGGCTGTTCTGAGGTCAGTTTATTAATTTGCATGTCTTCTATTGGTCGAGATACACTGCATACGCCTTCCCCTAGATGTCAGCAAATAGTGAGAATTGGAATGGAGTTGCTAGGCAGATCTGAGGCCATATAAAGGGTCTGGGAACGTGGGGTCCAGTCTTTTCTTCATTCGCCATGACGCAAGACAGACCTCAGGATTGCGTTCTGGAAAGCTCCCGTTATAGGCCTTAGATATATCCGGCTCTGATTTTATTCGATATAGGTGTTAAAGACATCATAATGTTGTTATTTTAAACTGAGTTATATCAGTTTATATCAGTATATTGCGATTTTCGGATATTTCTTAGTGCTGCGTTATAGTGAGTTGGACACGTCTTCGCCACATGGCTAATGTTTACTGCTAATTCCAAAGTTGAAGTCGACAATCTACAACCGAGCAACGATTCCTCTGGATAAAGGACAACTTGCCCAAGATTCTGATGAAAGCTCATCAAAAAGTAAGAAGTATTTATGATGTTAATTCGTTGTTCTGTTGGAAAATGTAAAAATACTATTCCGCCATTAATTTCGGTGCGGTCTCGCTTTAACGCACGCTGTATGTCGTAGTAACGTTAATTTTAAAAATCTAACACAGCGGTTGCATTAAGAACTAATGTATCTTTCATTTGCTGTCCAACCTGTATTTTTTAGTCAAGTTTATGATTAGTTATTGATTAGATTAGGTGCCTCTCCCAAGATTTCTCCCGACATTTTGTTGGCAGCTTGGCTACTATTCTCATTGTATAACCACGATTTGTGCCGCTAAATATGCACATTTTCGAACAAACTCTATATGTATTGTGTAATATGATGTTATAGGACTGTCATCTGAAGAAGTTTGAGAAGGTTAGTGAACAAATTAATATCTTTTGCTGGTTTATTCGTTATCGCTATTGTTGGCTTGAATCAATGCTGTTGTGTGGTTGGCTATTGTAGTAAGCTAATATAATGCTATATTGTGTTTTCGCTGTAAAACACTTAAAAAATCTGAAATATTGGCTGGATTCACAAGATCTTTGTCTTTCATTTGCTGTACGCTGTGTATTTTTCATAAATGTTTTATGATGAGTATTTAGGTAATTCACGTTGGTCTCTGTAGTTATTCTAGTTGCTTTGGTGAGAGTTGTGATGGTGGCTGCAATGTAAAACTATGATTTATACCTGACATATGCACATTTTTCTAACAAAACATATGCTATACAATAAATATGTTATCAGACTGTCATCTGATGAAGTTGTTTCTTGGTTAGTGACTATTTATATCTTTATTTGGTCGAAATTGTGATAGCTACCTATGCAGGAAAAAAATGGTGGAAAAAAAAAGTTGTGTCTTTTGCTATCGTGGTTAGCTAATAGAAATGCATATTGTGTCTTCCCTGTAAAACATTTTAAAAATCAGAAATGATGGCTGGATTCACAAGATGTGTATCTTTCATCTGGTGTCTTGGACTTGTGATTTAATGATATTTAGATGCTAGTATTTACTTGTGACGCTATGCTAGGCTATGCTAGTCAGCTTTTTTACTGATGGGGGTGCTCCCGGATCCGGGATTGTGACCAAGTAGAAGTTAACCTCTCTAGGGTACTTGAGATGGTAGCGTCCCACCTCTTCAACAGCCAGTGAAACTGCAGGGCGCCAAATAGAAAAAAACATAAATCCCATAATTAAAATTCCTCAAACATAGATGTATTTTACCTCATTTTAAAGATACACTTGTTGTAAATCCAGCCACAGTGGCAGATTTCAAAAAAGCTTTACGGAAAAAGCAAACCATGCAATAATCTAGGTCGGCGCTCAGAGCCCAATCAAGACACATATGCGCCATATTATGCAGTCAACAGAATAACATTATAAACATTCACTTACCTTTGATGATCTTCATCAGAATGCACTCCCAGGAATCCCAGTTCCACAATAAATGTTTGTTTTGTTCGATAATGTCCATCATTTATGTCCAAATTTATGTCCAAATTCTCCTTGTTGTTCTAGCGTTCAGTACACTTTCCAAACTCACGACGCGCGCGCAAGTTCAGTGGAAAGTACGGACGAAAAGTAAAAAATGTATATTACAGTCCGTAAAAACATGACAAACGAAGTATTGAATCAATCTTTAGGTTGTTTTTAACATAATTCTTCAATAATGTTCCAACCGGAGTATTCCTTTGTCTTCAGAAGTGTGATGGAACAGAGCTCGCTCTCATGTGAACGCGCATGGTCAGCGCATGTTCAGGTCATGATAGACCTTACTCATTCCCCTCTCCTTCTGCCCCACTTCACAGTAGAGGCATCAGACAAGGTTCTAAAGACTGTTGACACCTAGTGGAAGCCTTAGGAAGTGCAACATTACCAATATCCCACTGTATCAACAATAGGAGCTGAGTTGAAAATCGACCAAGCTCAGATTTCCCACTTCCTGGTTGGATTTTTTCTCAGGTCTTTGCCTGCCATATGAGTTCTTTTATAATCACAGACATCATTCAAACAGTTTTACAAACTTCAGAGTGTTTTCTATCCAAATCTTCTAATAATATGCATATTCCATGCATATCCATGCATATGGCAGGCAAAAGCCTGGCTTTGTAGCAGGCCGTTTACTCTGGGCATGCTTTTCATCCGGACGTGAAAATACTGCCCCCTACACTAAAGAAGTTAAGCTGTTCTCTCATTTGTGTCTGGAAGTAGCTTGCAAGCTAGACAACCTTAGCCAGTTAGCTTGGGTGCTTGACTTCTGTTGTTAGGTCAGAAGTCTTGGATCAACCCTTCTCCTCGGCCAGAGTGTCCAGTGTGCACTCTGAACGCTCCGAGAGTGAAACACTCTGAATTTACGAATGGTAAACTGACAATGCTCTGAGTTTACGAATGCAGAGAGCACACTCTGGTACTCCAGATGAAATTTGGAGGGAGGAGTGGAGCGAGAGGAGAGTAGAGGAGAGGGAGAGGAGAGTGGAGGGAGGGAGGGGAACATGAAGGTTAACATAGAGAGGAGGAGAGGGAAAGGGAGAGCACACCCGAGAGGGGAGCTTACGTTTCCATGAAGTGCGTCTGCCCCAAGTCCCACCATTCACCCTTGTACCACACAGCCTGAGCCTAGTGACAGTGGCAGAGGTTTTGGAGTTGTTTTTAAGTGGTAGGAGTCTGTTTGTTTGTTTTTTCAGATCTGGTGTTTAACACCAACCTGTTCACCACCACATCTAATTCACTGAATTGTTGTCAAAGTAAGCTACTATTTCTACATTTTGTGTCATGCCCATTCTGTACCAAGTCTTATAAAGAGAAATGTTTTACATTTTTAAATAGTCTCTAAATAGTTGCACTCTGAGGGGACACATCCAGAGAGAAATGATGGTGGATTCATTAACTTGGCTTACATGGTTGTCAGACTCTGATCTCCTTTTGAGGCTTATTGCCAAAATAATTTCCCTGACAACCTCGGTCACTGGCAGAACTTGACCCATGGAAGGCCCCTGAGTACAGGAAGTTATGCTCTACACGGGTCCCATAGTATTGAAAGGATGTTGTTTCTAAAAAGGTCTCACCACTTTGGCCCTCAGTGTAGCCATGTCAATTTTGCTAGATTCAGATTATGACAGGAGGTATTACCTTGATTATGCCAAACAGATGCTGATACACTTTGTTGAGAAAAGAAAGTGTCTATGGTGATACATTTACAGTGTACAATGTACATTGTACATTGTCTCACTCAATTGGCAGATGTTGCATTTCACAACTGGTCACTCAATGGCCTTAATTGCTTTTAGTTTGAGAACCATCTGCAGTGGCTTAAACGTGCCATCAAAAGCCCACATAATCCATTGGTACAAGTGACGAGGTGACTGTCTGAATCATGCCAAGTGAGGCTTACTGCCAAAAACATCCAACCATGCATCAAGAATAACATGCAAGATGGTTGCTTCCTCCTGCAGGACAAATATGCATTCATCAAATAAAAAAGAGCCGATGGAAACATTTTCTTTGATGTCATTCACCATACTCAAACTAACATCTCAAATATCGGCAAATGTAAAATAAATTACTTCTTCCCGAAGACCTCATCAGCAAGGCTGTATGTCTGCACTTTGATAGGTAATACATAGTGATCCCTCTGTTGCTCACTTTTGCCAAGTAAGATCAGATCTATTGTAATAGTTTGGAATGTCTATTTCCCCAAGTTCTAATCACAGAGGATGTGGGCCTGAGCAGTGTGGATGGAAAATGAGAAGGAAGTAGGTGTTATTCAAGAGCATTGGATCAAAGACCAAACTGTGTGGTGGCCCCCAAATAAATATGACAAAGCAATATAGGATTGGTCCACACCCTCTCTGAAATGAAAGTAATTTCAGCTTCTGAGGATAAAACTGACATCAGGTAAATAGAGGATACATTATACTTGAAAGTGCAATGAGTAAAAACTGCTGGTTGTTAAAAATCAAAACAGCAATGTGAAGACATCAAAATCACCGAAGCCAGTGAAGTAGAGGAGATCTCCAAGAGGAACCGAAAGAAAACTACATTCAAAGGATGTATAACTGGTATGTTTAAACACACATTTACATTTTGTGTCCATTCAATTTACTTGGCATGGTTTTTATTCTGTATATTGTTGTGTATTTAGATTTGCATGGGGAATGTAATCTCCCACCTCCAGCCACTACTGTCTCCAAGTTATGTAAGTATGGTAGCCTACAATGCTGATTACTAATCAACCCCTTGTCCCTGAACCCTAACCACTGAACAAACCACCTTTCCTTTTGATAGACTGGGGGGACCTTTTACCGTATTACTTTATTGATCCTTTCAAATCTACAAGCGTAGCCTCAACCCAGATGGAATCACTCCATGTTTCACCATTGTTAGTGCAGTGAAACAAATGTGAAACTGAGCTGAAATCTGTCTGGATTTCCAGGCTAAGGGGTACGGGCTTGGGAGAATTTTGGTTTAAAGTTTAAGTCTTCTTCCACTTCAATAAAACTTAAACACATGGCACATGTGTGTAGAAAAGGTCTGGATGTTATTTTACACTATTGTCAGGTCTGAAAATAGGTCAGAAAACGATTCTGTGCTTCCAACTTTGTGGCAACAGTTTGAAGAAGGCCCTTTCCTGTTTCAGCATGACAATGCTCCCCTGCACAAAGCGAGGTCCATACAGAAATGGCTTGTCGAGATTGGTGTGGAAGAACTTGACTGGCCTGCACAGAGCCCTGACCTCAACCCCATGAAACACCTTTGGGATGAATTGGCGCACCGACTACAAGCCATGTAAATCGCCCAACATCAGTGCCCAACCTCATTAATGTTCTTGTGGCTGAAAGTAAACAAGTCCCCACAGCAATGTTCCAACATCTAGTGGAAAGCCTTCCTAAAAGTGTGGAGTCTGTTATAGCAGCAAATGGGGGACCAACTCCATATTAATGCCCATGATTTTGGAATGACGAGCAGGTGTCCACATACTTTTGGTCATGTAATGTAGATAAACGCTTCATTGCTAAGATACCAAACTATCCCTTTAAGAAGATTCACCTGTGGTTATACACTTGTGCCAATTAGTAATATTCCTTGATTTTCCATGATTGCATCAATTAATCTATTCAATTTCCTGACTTTCCCTGTCTGGAATTCACATTTAATTCTATGACAATCCAGAAATTCTCTGACATTTGGCAATCCTGATTAAATCCAAATAATAATGCCAACTTGATACAGCAAATAAAAGCCTATAATAATGGTTGTTCAATATTATAATATAATTATTACCTATCAATTGTCATGACTCTGCTATGAGGATCAGGTTACAGTGGATCAGCTCTACAGAGATTTCTCCCTCCTGCAGAGGTGGAGAGGGATGAAGGTGGGGGTTTTATGACACCTCACCCCCATCGTAATTTCTAAGGCAACAGACGATTTATTTCTGCTCTAGCGTGGGTGACTGGAATGTCTTTGTGCCTTATGAAGAGTTTACAGCCCAAAACTACAACATCAAATAAATGGACTCTGGGACAATATGTTTCATCCTCCAAATGCTGGTAACGATAAGATGTGGAATGTGGAAGATGAATGTCTAATTTTGTGATGTCATTAAAAGTTAAATGAAGACGTTATGACAAAAACATTGTAAATTGAAGAGTTTTCATAATGTGTATATGATGTTTACATACTTTACATTGTGTAGAAAATATCCAGATTAAAAAGAATGTTTTTGTGATGATGAGACTGTGATTTTAGTTATCTAAATGAGATCATAGTAAATTGTGATACCTTGCCTTATAACGAGCTATGCCCCTGGGAACTCAGAACGTGTCATAAAGACAGAAACGCCCCCTTTCTACCAGAGGGTGAGTTATGTGAGTTAAGAATTAACAGAGACTAGGATGACCACTCGCTGCAGCCAAGGTCTACGGACAGTCATAAACCCGAAATGCAACACGAGGTTGAAGAAGACAAAGAAACCTTTTAACAATAAATGCTATGGTTGAGTAGCTGTTCTAAAGCACTGTATCTAAGAAGGTGAATTTAAGCAGAACCATCTGGTTATTCTCTTCAAGTTATCGCTTGTCTACACTGCTTTCATTCCCACGGATGGGATCATCCACACAGCTGATTAGCCGTCCTCAGAAGACCACTCCTCCAGAACTAGTACAAGTAAACAGACAACTAAGAGAATGGACATTGTCACATCTTGTGGACAATCAGAGACTTACACCTGAGAACGAAAGAACAGGCCATTCAAAAAGGGCCCAACAGAGATACCCAACAAAGACCTTCAACATGTAAATACATGCATTGCACTTCTTACCCATAAGAGCGGCAGTTCCGGGCCAGTTCGGGGTATTTGGGCTAAATGAAGCGTAGTTTACAAATGTATCCAAGTGTTGTTTTACTTTCTCTCTTGCTCTCTCGCTTTAAATCTCCATCTTATGTAACACGTGTCATATTGTGTTGGTCCGCTAGGGACCTGTTGTCATCGTATTAAGTTTCTAATCAATAACCTTTACCGTGTATGTGTATCTTATGTTATCATTTAGCTTGTTAGTAAATAAATAATCAAATCAATTTGTGTGGTATGGCATAATCAGTGGGACCCGGGTTTGTGCAGATTTACCGATTATGCAACGTACAGAATGAGCCTGATATGAGGAAATGATTGATTATTGACTGTTATGATATCAAGATAGTCTGATATATTCTTGAGTTCATTTGAGAAATGGTAACTCATTAAACAAACTTTTCCTGTGGTGCCACAAGTTACTAATTAGTTAATTGTTACATGATTCATTTAATCACGTAATAATTAAACATATTTGATAGTCATGTCATGACACCATCTTAAAAATATTCTTATTATAACCAGACTAGTAGAGTGATATGTTGAGTTCTGTGTGAATTCCTTAGCAGGAAATCAAAGTGTTTTGAGTGGGTGAGTGACTGGCTGAGCAAGGACCTTTATTAAAAGCTTGTAAGTGAGATTGCAAAGTTGCTCTGATGTGTGTCTGAGAGGGTGTCACATTAAATCTGTGTTATGAAAGAAGATATGTCTCATCAGTTCCTTGAGTAAATGTGGGTGTTTGAGGTATTTATTAGTTCCACCCTGTGTCACAGGAGGACTGGTATTTTATTAACTCCTTGCACTTCCTGCATGTCCGTGACATAGAGTTTTTTTATCACTTTAAAATGTATGCCAAACAAAAACCATTGATTTCAAATTAAAATATCCCTTCGTTTTTATATGACCAATTTCTCCAAAAACTCTGTTAAATATCTGCTTCGAATTAAGATTCAAAAATGTCTGCAGAAAGAAGGCTATGACATGTCAGCTATGACATGAAACCTTGAGTTTGAACAAACCAATTTTGGTTTTTGAACTACAGTAGGTGAAGTGGATTTACATCCGGTAACAGAATTACGGTAACAGAATTACATCATGGGTCCCTGAGCTGTACTATACAGAAATGCATAATTATAGATATGAATATCATTCTCTTCATGGTGATGTATCCTGAATAGGAACACAAAGGTAGAAATATACAATATCCTTCTTTTGCATGTTTGGGTATTATTCTACACGCTGGCTATTACTGTAATGAGCTCCACCCCCAAACAAGACCGCATTTGGTTGGTCCGGACAAGACCAAATCTGAAACAATCATAGACATCAATGTTTCAAAAGTAAGTTTGGACAGCACAGTAAAGTACAGCACAGTAAAGTTCAGTACAGTAAAGTACATTATACTGTACTCTATTCAAGTGTGCTCTACTGTACTGTACTTTTCTTTACTGTACTGTACTGTACTTTTCTTTACTGTGCTCTACTGTACTGTGTGAAGTATAGACGTCTATGATTGGATCAGATTTGGTCTGGCCAGGGCGGACTGATCAAATGTCAACTCATTTTTCAACGTCAATGGACGTCCGGTGTCATTCGGGGCTCAGTGGGTGAGAATTATTTTAACAGTAAATGGAAAGAGTGTAGGTAGTAGGTGTCAGTAAGAGCTAGGTGACATTAACTGGAGAGAGAGAGAGAGAGAGAGAGAGAGAGCGGCAGAGTGAAGGAGAGTGTGTTGTTCTCAATTTGTATTAATGATTTGGGAAATGGGATGCAACCAGCAAAGTTACATCTATATGCAGATGATACAGTCATATATTGATGTGCTCCTTCTCTGGTTCCGGCTGTTTAAGAGCTCCAGACTGCTTTTCAGTCACTGCAGGCCTCCCTTTATGGTTTCAAAATTCATTAATTTTACACTAGCTCGAACTCCGCCAGAGAAGGTTAGCATTGTCACATCTGGTGGCTTATCCATTGAAAAAGTGTCATCCTACAAATACCTAGGTATATGGTTGGATGACAAGTTGTCCTTTAAAGTTCATATGGATAATATTGTGAGTAAGCTTAAATTGAAATTCGGTTTTTATTTTCGTAATAAGGCTTGCTTCCCGCTTATGGCTAGAAAGAAGCTTGTTCAGGCTACTTTTCAAACTGTAATTGATTATGGGGACATGTTGTATATACATGCAACCTCCTCCATCTTACAGAGTCTGGACTCTGTTTATCATGCATCCTTGCGCTTTATAACAAATGCCAAGTCAATCACCCACCATTGCACCTTGTACCAAATTATAGGTTAGACCTCACTTTATGTGCACAGAAAGCTACATTTGTATGTATTCATCTACAAAGCCCTTTTGGGTAAACTCCCTCTATAGCTCTGTAGTCTGGTCTCCTTCACCACCAGCATTTACCATACCCGGTCTGATAGGTAGTTGCTACTTAAAATCCCCAGGACATTCACAGTATTAGGCACGACTGCCTTCTCTTCTTGTGCACCAAAGGCATGGAATAGTCTACAATCCATGCTTCATCTAGATTTGTTAGTACCAATGAATTAATTAAAAATATTGATGGGAGACTTTGTTACAGAGGAGTGTAAATGCTTTTTTTAGGCTGGATCATGTTGTATTGTATTGTTGTGCGTTTTAATTCTGTAATGTATTGATGGTTGCTGCTGCCTTAGTAAGGTCTCCCTTGAAAAATAGACTTTGGGTCTCAATGGGCTTTTCCTGGTTAAATAAAGGTTAAATAATAAAATAATGTTTTACAGTCTTGCTTTGACCACCAGACGCCAGAAAGAAAGAAAAAACTGTTATGATCTCAACATAACAGTAGGCCAGTGGAAGGGAGGACAGTAGCAGGTGACCCAACTGTGGTTTGTGACTACTATGATTTCCCATTGTAGCCAATTCAATTACAGTAATTTCTTTGAAAAAATGTTGGTAATTCCTTTACATATTTTCCACTGTCCAATGCACCAACAACCACTGAAAACTATGGAAAACATCAAGGCCAACTGTAGACTTTCCAGTGCATATGTGGCACTATGTGTATATCCGTGTGTGCGCACATCACAATCAAATCAAATCAATTGTATTTGTCACATACGCCGAATACAACCTTACCGTGAAATGCTTACTTACACACTCTTTAACCAACAATGCAATTTTAAGAAAATAGAGTATAGAAATGATTTACTAAATATACTAAAATAAAAAATAAAATTAATTTACGAAGTAACACAACAAAATAACAATAATGAGGCTATTTAAAGACGTTACCGGTACCGAGTCAATTTGTGGGGGTACAGGTTAGTTGAGGTAATTTGTACATGTAGGTAGGGGTAAAGTGACTATGCATAGATAATAAACAGCGAGTAGCAGCAGCGTAAAAATCAATCAATCAATCAATAGTCCGGGTGTCAATGCAAATAGTCCGGGTGGCCACGTGTACGTTTGAATGCGAGTGTGGATATATGCATGTGTACACGCGTACAAGCACCCGTGCGGCATCAGTCTCAGGCAAATAGGCAATGGATGTAACAGCGTTTCCCCTCAGTGTCATTCAAACTTACTTTTGTGTTGTTTTTTATTTTGACTTTGATTTTTACTTTTATCTTTGACCATTATTCTGTTCCCCGCCCAGCAACTCCACTACCACTTGTCTCCAGTTCCACATCCCAACCTTCAGCTTCCCTCAGCCCATCCCAATTGTCACGACTTCCGCCGAGGTCGGTCCCTCTCCTTGTTCGTGCGGCGTTCGACGTCACCAGTCCTCTAGCCATCGCCAATCCACCTTTCATTTTCCATTTGTTTTGTCTTGTTTTCCCGCACACTTGGTTTGCATTCCCTCATTACTTTTCTTGCATATAACCCTCTGTTTCCCCCCATGTCTGTGTGTGGAATTGTTATGTGTAAATGTATGTGTACTCCAGGCTGGTTTGCGCCGGGTTATTGTAACCCGTGTGTGTTTAGTTTTCTGAGTCCCGTGTTTTGTTCGCTTCAATAAAGGGCTACGGAGCACTTTTCAGATTTGCTACCCATTTCTGCTCTCCTGCGCCTGACTTCCCTGCAGCCAGTTACGCACTCCATTACACCAATTATCTCTGCTGTTCACACTTTTCAGATTTATATATGCACCATATATCTTTCAAATATGTTTTGATGTTTAACCTACAATTTGAATCTATCTTGTGGAATAGAATCCAAAGATAGCGAATTGAAGTTAACCTGTTTGGGCTGCAAGCCCGACGTCGGTACACTTATGACAACAGCCAGCTCAAAGTGCAGGGCGCGAAATTCAAAAGATATTTTTTTTAAATATTTAACTTTCACACATTAACAAGTCCAATACAGCATATGAAAGGTACACATCTTGTGAATCAAGCCAACATGTACGATTTTTAAAATGTTTTACAGGGAAGACAAAATATGTAAATCTATTAGCTAACCACGTTAGCAAAAGACACCACTTTTCTTACTCCATCAGTTTTTTACTCCATCAGTAGCTATCACAAATTCGACCAAATAAAGATATAAATAGCCACTAACCAAGAAACAACTTCATCAGATGACAGTCTGATAACATATTTATTGTATAGCATATGTTTTGTTCGAAAAATGTGTATATTTCAGGTATAAATCATAGTTTACCATTGCAGCCACCATCACAACTCTCCCCAAAGCGACTAGAATAACTACAGAGAGCAACGTGTATTACCTAATTACTCATCATAAAACATTTCTTAAAAATACACAGCGTACAGCAATTGAAAGACACAGATCTTGTGAATCCAGACAATATTTCAGATTTTCTAAGTGTTTTACAGCGAAAACACAATATAGCGTTATATTAGCTTAGCACAATAGCAAACCACACAATAGCATTGATTCCAGCCAAACATAGCGATAACGTATTCACCACCAAAATATATTAATTTTTTCACTAACCTTCTCAGAATTCTTCAGATGACAGTCCTGTAACATCATATTACACAATGCATATAGAGTTTGTTCGAAAATGTGCATATTTAGCGGCACAAATCGTGCTTATACAATGACAATAGTGTCAAAATACTCAAGCAATCTGTCCGGCGCCATCTTGGAAAGACACCTATTCTTATCGAAAACTATTCATAAACTTGACTAAAAAAATACAGGTTGGACAGCAATTGAAAGACAAATTAGTTCTTAATGCAATCGCTGAATTACATTTTTAAAATTAACGTTGCTGCGCAATACAGGGTGCGATAACGCAAGGCTACACTGCAAGTAATGGCATCTTATGCATTTTACTTTTTCCAACAGAACAATGAATTATCAGCATAAATAGTTCTTACTTTTTGATGAACTGCCATCAGAATCTTGGGAAAGGTGTCCTTTGTCCAAAAGAATCGTTGCTAGGTTGGAGAACGTCGTCTTCAACGTTGCAATTAGCAGTAAACAATAGCCATGTGGGACAGAGATACCCAACTACCTACAACGTCACGAAAATAAATACCCGAAAATCGCAATATACTGACATAAACTGATATAATTCGGTTTAAAATAACAACATTACGATGTCTTTAACACCTATATCGAATAAAAACAGAGCCGGATATATCTAGGAGCTAAAACAAGAGCTTCTAACATGACATGCCAAGACCCTCCCTGCGTCAGAGCGAAGAGTGGAAAGATGGGACACTTCGGTTCCAAGCAATTTATAACCTTTGGGAACTACGTAGAAACTCCATTTCAAGTCTCTCTATTCGCTGACACCCAGGGGAAGGCGTATGCAGTGCATCTCAACCAATAGAGGACAGGCAAATTAATACACAGGTCTCAGAACAGCCAGCAAAATTTTGCATTCTGACATACACATAGGAAAACTGCTCTAAGTCCAGTTCTGTTTCACCCACAGATATAATTCAAACGGTTTTAGAAACTAGAGAGTGTTTTCTATCCAATAGTAATAATAATATGCATATTGTATGAGCAAGAATTGAGTACGAGGCCTTTTTGAAATGGGCACCTTTTATGTGGCTACTCAATACTGCCCCTTGAGCCCAAAGAGGATAAATACTTTAACTGAGAGTTTCAGTATATTAGTAATTGACTGACGAGTTCTCTCCAGATCTCCCAACAATGCTATTTCTAGGGTACATTTTAGATTAATTTTATGCTTTGTCAGCCATTCCTGAACCTGAGACCAAAAACAGGCTAACTGAGGGCAATACCAGAACAAATGGTCTATTCATTCTGTATCCTCACAACAAAATATGCTATGCTGCAATGATTGTATGCTCCAAATAATCAACCTTTTGTTGGTGGCAAGAATTCTGTACAATAATTTTAGCTGAAAAGCACGAAGTATTGAATCTTGCGTTGTTTTATATATCAACTCATACACTCTGTGCCATGGAATCGGTACATCAAACATCTCTTCCCAGCTATTTTGTAATCTGTAAGACACAGTTGTCAACATCCTGGTCCTCAAATTAAACTGGTGTACTTTCCTATGTATGCTATTTTTGTTCCTCCACCGGGTTTGATCCTTTAAAGTATATTGGGCAGACAGACCAGTTCTCTACCTCCTTCCGCTGCTTCGTACCTCCTCCATTTTTGGGGTAATGCTGTAATCAGTTAGTTGTAATCTTGGATTGAGCAGACCTTCCGATAACTCTATGAAACTGTACCATTCTAATTTACAATATAATTTAAAAACAAAATATCCTTTTCAAACAGATTTTCCATAAATACAGGTATTTTATCAACCAGCACATTTGAGTACAACTATAATATTTGTTGTAATATTTGTTCTATCTTATAAGGGGGATGACATTGAAATTGTAACCAGCTTGTTTGAAAAAGAAAGATACTTTGAACAAGGTTTCATTTTCAATTAATCGAAAATGAAATATGGCAATCTGCACAAAGACAAAAAGGACATTTTTATACAATGGATGAGCTTTTCTTAGTCATCTACCTGAGAACCATTTTGGGTTCAAGTAAAACTTTTGTATAAAATACGTTTTTAGAGAGAAGTTTAGTGCTTTTATATTTAATAATCTCAACCCACCCAGTTCATATTCATTATATAGATAGGCACGCTTTTTATTTTGTCTGGTTTAGCATCCCAGATAAAGCAAAATATTTTTTGCTCATATGATTTGAAAACGAATCATCAGAAGTAGGGGGTGCCATAAGTAAGTGAGTAAACTGAGGAGTTAATCAATGTAATTCCCCCATAAATAGACAGGTATTTACATCTCCATGTTTGCAGGATCTTGACTATTTTTACTATTTTTCTATTGAAATTCATTGTGGAGAGCTCATTTATATATTTTGTGATATGAATACCAAGTATGTGCATGTTCCTTTTTGGCGAAGTCCAAGCCAAGGCTACTGTCTTTTTCACACACACGAATACATGCACACACCCGTGCACACATACGCACACACTGTTCGTTCCAGATGGTTGACGATCACTCAAGGGCAAACTTTTCCTCTCTTTGTTCTCCCCTACTCACTATGTCCTTACCTTTTCACTGCTCTCTTCAGCTATCTTGTCTCTAACAAATTCCCAGGCTGTAAGTGGCCCGTCACTCAGTAATTACACAGGCTCAACTTGACCTTTGGAGGAATAACTCTGGGTTATCTCCTCCACTTCTTGTTTTGGGCTTTTATTAATGGACTCAAGCTGAAAGCCTTTTCCTCCAATCCAAATGTCAACTGACATCATGAAACACTTAATGCAGCACTTTTATCCAGCCAAATGTCCTTGCAGGTGTACATACTTTGGTGAATATGTTATAGATGCTAGATGAGATATTAACTTCCCCTACAAATGAGTTGTCTGTTTTGGTGTGTAACCTTATGTTGCCGATGTGAAATAGGTAGCTAGTTAGCGGTACACTAGTTGCGTTCAATCGGTGACATCACACGATGTGAGACTTTCTTCATGCCCCCATCAAATAGTTGCTTCCATTGCTCAGCAAGGGCCTTAGCTTTTGTGGCACAACTACATGGGTGTCACATGATGTGTTCCGAAGGTCTCTGGTTTGATCCCAGAATAGGGTAAGAAGAGGGATGGAGGAAACACTATTACACTTACATCTATCATTTTGTTGTCATCCTCAATGTGAATTTTGTTTGTATTTGGTGTAAGAATGGCTACTTCAGTTTTTTGTATTTCTCATTGCCCGACCTGCTTACGTGCTCATATTTGTGTGTGCCATCAGGACCACCAATATCTAGTCAGGTCATGTTGGGAAAATTCAGAGGGGCTGTCTTCACAAATCAGTCTGGATTTGGCCGTATCAGCTCAACAGATATTGATTGGCAGTGATCAGGGTTGCAAAGAGAGGGTATATTACTGGGATATGTCTAAGTTTACCAGTAAACTACCAGAATGTATGTAACTTTCAAGGTTTTTTGGAACAATGACACCTTTTTGTACACTCAGAGTGTAAAGAATAAGATTATTCAAAAATGTCAAATAGGATGACATATCTGTAAAACATTATCCTTAATATGAACCATCAACATAGTGAATACCATTGGTTTTTATTATGAGGGTTTCAGCAAGAAATATCCTTTATATAGTATATATTTTCAAAAATTACACACTTTTATTTTAACATGTGTCTTTGTTGTAAATGTGTCTCTATATGTCTTTGTTGTAAATGTTTTGCCCCCAAACTGATGGCAGTTGTGAAAAAAGTCAATAGTTGGGACTGTTGCCATTGTTGATTAGATACTTTTTCTTTTATTAATTTGCCTGTTTTCTCTTGAACCATATAGTCTATCCACCAAAAACTCATTGACAATATGGACACGCATATGAAAATATTATTCAAGTATAAATTACTAAAGTTACCATAGACTGCCATAGATTACTTATTAATTTGTTTAATTACAGAACATTCCGGTACTAGCTTTGCAACCATAGCACTGATGCATAATGGAGAGGAAGTGGAAATGGTCCCTCTCTCTTTACTCAGCCTCAGGCAAACTCAAAAACACTTTTTTTTATTATGTCTTTCTCATTGAGGCTTGAGTATCACATGCAAAACCTCTGGTTTCTCCTGGTGTATCATAAGACACATGATTGGTGAACGAAATCAATTGACCTTGAATCTTTAATGCTATAAAGATTTCATCTTAAATCTTTTGACCACTTCAACTTGTATCCATACATCTCCATGTGATGTGACACATCCATGAGCTAGCTGCCTGTGTTGGAAGACATATTCCTTGTTTGTCGGGTCATCCCTGCTCCACGGTAGCAGGCACCACTGACAGATAAGGACGAGGCATCGCCTGCTTATTGAATAACGCTGCCATTGCTCGTGGCTAAGCACGCTTGTGATCATTCAAATTAAATTGATGGATCATGACGGAAGGTGGAAAAATGGATTTGGTGTGTCGGGAGATGGGGCCATCTGAAAAGTGATTTCCATAACAAATGTGACAGAAAACTCGTACAATTATGATAATGATTGTAGCGTAATGAAATCTTTATATATCAAATGAGCTTAATATTGCTGTGCTGTGGGCCATGGATGGCTTCTGAGGAGCCTGGTTGAAAGAAGACGAATTAAGTCTAAATTAAATCTGAGAAAAGGGTTTAATTGGAGAAAAAAATTGATAAGAGATGGATTTTTGATGTAAGTGAAATAGAAATCTTACCTAAAATCCTCATCACGTAGATTCATAATATGTGTATATACTGTATTTTTCGAAAATATAATCCATCCTACGTTCTTAAATCGGTATAATAAGAAAATTATTTTCCAGACGTGAATATTATACATAATACACTCACAGGCAAGCTTATTAGGTATACCCCTCTAGTACGTTGTCAGACCCCCCTTTTTCTCCAGAACAACCTGAATTCTTCAGGCATGGATTCTACAAGTCAGAAACATTCCACAGAGATGTTGGTCCATGCTGACACAATAGCATCATGCAGTTGCTGCAGATTGGACGGCGGCACACCACCACCAGCCTGTACAGTTGGCACCAGGCAGGATGGGACCAAGGACTCATGCTGCCTATGCCAAATCCTGACTCTGCCATCAGCATGATGTAACAGGAACCGGGATTCGTCGTACCAGGCAACGCTTTTCCAGTCCTCAATTGTCCAGTGTTGATGATCGCGTGCCCACTGGAGCCGCTTCTTCTTGTTTTTAGCTGATAGTTGTGGAACCCGGTGTGGTTGTCTGCTGCAAGAGCCTATCAGTGACAAGGATCGACGAGTTGCGCATTCTGAGATGCCGTTCTGCACACCACTGTTGTACTGCGCCATTACTTGTCTGTTTGTGGCACGCCTTTCAGCTTGCACAATACTTGCCATTCTCCTTCGATCTCGCTCATCAATGAGCTGTTTTCACCCATAGGACTGCCACTGACAGGATGTTTTTGTTTTGTTGCACCATTCTCAAGAGACTCTACAGAGTGTCGTGCGTGAAAAGCACAGGAGGGCTGCCGTTTCTGAGATACTGAATCCGGCGTGCCTGGCATCGATGATCATATCACCCTCAATGTCACTTAGGTCACTTGTTTTGCCCATTCTAACCTTCAATCGAACAGTAACTGAATGACTCAATGCCTGTCTACCTGCTTTATATAGCAAACCACAACTATGTGACTCTGTAGCGATACATTTTCTTGAACGGGGTGGTGTACCTAATAAACTGTCTGGTGAGTGTATATGTAGCACATTAAATGCATTATTATGTGTTCAGTGAAAATGTATTGTTACATGGTGTGTGTGTCAACACATGCTGAAAGAGAGAGACAGAGAGAGAGAGAGAGAGAGAGAGAGAGAGAGAGAGAGAGAGAGAGAGAGAGAGAGAGAGAGAGAAAGAAGATGGGGGCATGAAGAATGACAGGACACATTCTTCCCCTGAGTGACAGGTCTCATAAAAAATGCTGTGTGATCTCCAGGGAAACCACAGCTTTGAGGTGTCTTATAGAAAAATGAGTGCTGAAGAGAGAGAGCGGGAGAGAGAGGGAGGGGCAGAGGAAGAGAGACTCTTTTTGTGATTTGGCGCATGGCTTCTGCTTTCTTTGTGATAAATATGGCCTTATCTGTGTATCTAATCGACCAATTTTTTTTTTTTTCTGTTTAACCTGTATTTAGCTAGGCAAATCAGTTAAGAACAAATTCATATTTACAATGATGGCCTACTATACCATAATTACTCTCATTATTTTGGTCTTTACAATTTAATCATCATTACACAGTAAGTAACTGATGACATGTTACACACTTTTTATTGTTTTATATTAATTCAAAGTATAGATGCTATGTAACTGAACAAAAATATAAACACAACATGTAAAGTGTTGGTCCCATGTTTCATGAGCTGAAATAAAAGATCACAGAAATGTTCCATACACACAAAATCCTTATTTCTCTCAAAATGTGTGCACACATTTGTTTACATTCCAGTTAGTGAGCATTTCGCCTTTGCCAAGGTAATCCATCCACCTGACAGGTGTGACATATCAAGAATCTGATTAAACACAGGTGCACATTGTGCTGGACAATAAAAGGCCACTCTAAAATGTGCCGTTTTGTCACACAACACAATGCCACAGATATCTCAAGTTTTGAGGGAGCGTGCAATTGGCATGCTCACTGCAGGAATGTCCAACAGAGCTGTTGCCAGATAATTGAATGTTAATTTCTCTACCATAAAGCCGCCTCCAACGTTGTTTTAGAGAATTTGGCAGTACAGCCAACCGGCCTCACAAACGCAGACCATGTCTAACCATGCCAGCCCAGGACCTCCACATTCGGCTTCTTCAGCTGCGGGATTGTCTAAGGAGCGGGGGGTGCTGATGAGGAGTATTTCTGTCTGTAATCCTCACTTTGGTGGGGAAAAACAAATTCTGATTGGCTGGGCCTGGCTCCCCAGTGTTTGGGCCTATGGCTGCCCAGTCATGTGAAATCCATAGATTAGGGCCTAATAAATGTATTTCAATTGACTGATTTTCTTCTATGAACTGTAACTCAGTAAAATCTTTGAAATTGTTGCATGTTGCATTTATATTTTTGTTCAGTATAGTTACACAAGTATGTGGAAAGATACATCAACAAAGATGCGGCATTTAGTGTGAAGTGTGGCCTCCACCACCAAAGTATTTCTTCCCACAGACTGGCACATCATGCACATGGCACATTTGGTACATGGGAGCACTTAGCTCCATGCTTAGAATACAAAATAATTAAATTTTTCCTGAGACTGTATTCCCTGCTCATTACGCTATCATCAAAAGTAAGTGGAGCATATTTCAGCGAGATCAGCTTTAAGCGTCACCTGATGAGATTTTGAATGGCTTTGAAATTATACCTCTCAGTGGGGCGCCTTAGAACACACGATATCTTCCCGTTAAAGATTCAAGAGAACTAGGAGTAGCGACAAGGCTGCTATTGACGGGGCCGATGTTGGATTTAACAAATGTCAGGGCTGTCAGGATTCAATCCCCGCCCCGCTTCACCACCATATTATGTGAAAAATCTAAGATTCAGTGCAAAAATAATACATGTTATTTTATTGCCTGCATTTGATCCTAAAAAAAATACGCCTCTTGCTTCTTTTGGGAGAGAAAAAGGTGAAAATGCATCGGAAAGTATGACCCTTGACTTTTTCCACGTTTTGTTAGGTTACAGCCATATTACAGCCATATTCTATATTTTTTTATTCCCCTCATCAATCTACACACAATACCCCATAATAACAAGGCAAAAACTGTTTAACAAAAGGAAAGCATTTAAATATCACATTTACATAAGTATTCAGACCCTTTACTCAGTACTTTGTTGAAGCACCTTTGGCAGCGATTACAGCCTTGAGTCTTCTTGGGTATGGTGCTACAAGGTTGACACACCTGTATTTGGAGAGTTTCTCCTATTCTTCTCTGCAGATCACCTCAAGCTCTGACAGGTTGGATGGGGAGCGTGGCTGAACAGCTATTTTTAGGTCTCTCCAGAGATGTTCGATCGGGTTCAAGTCCGAGCTCTGGCTGGGCCACTCAAGGACATTCAGAGACTTGTCCCGAAGAAACTCCTGCATTGTCTTGGCTGTGTGTTTAGCGTCATTGTCCTGTTAGAAGGTGAACCTTCGCCCCAGTCTCAGTTCCGGAGCGCTCTGGAGCAGGTTTTCATCAAGGATCTCTCTGTACCTTGCTCCGTTCATCTTTGTCTCGATCCTGACTAGTCTCCCAGTCCCTGCTGCTGAAAAACATCCCCAAAACACGATGCTGCCACCACCATGCTTCCCCATAGGGATGGTGCCAGGTTTCTTCCAGACGTGACGCTTGGCATTCAGGCTTGGTTTCACCAGACCAGAGAATCTTGTTTCTCATGGTCTGAGAGTCTTTAGGTGCCTTTTGGCAAACTCAAAACGGGCGGTCATGTGCCTTTTACTAAGGACTGGCTTCTGTCTGACCGCTCTACTGTAAATGCCTGATTGGTGGAGTGCTGCAGAGATGTTTGTCCTTCTGGAAGTTTCTCCCATCTCCACAGAGGAACTCTAGAGCTCTGTCAGAATGACCATAGGGTTTTTGGCCACCTCCCTGACCAAGGCTCTTCTCTCCCGATTGCTCATTTTGGGCGGGCAGGAAGAGTCTTGGTGGTTCCAAACTTCTTCCATTTAATCCAATCAAGTTGTAAAAACATCTCAAGGATGATCAATGGAAACAGGATGCACCTGAGCTCAATTTCGAGTCTCAATGCAAAGGGTTGAATACTTGTGTAAATAAGGTATTTCAGTTATATTTTATACATTTGCAAAGAAATCTAGCAACCTGTTTTCACTTTGTCATTATGGGTTCTTGTGCGTAGATTGTTGAGGATTTTATTTTATTTGATCCATTTTAGAATAAGGCTGTAACTTAAAACAAAATGTGGAAAAAGTCTAGGGGTCTGAAGGCTTTCCTAAGGCACTGTACCTGTCCTTGCAAAAAAGAAGATAAACAATAAAGAATGGTGGCCCTTTCCACACCATGAACATGGTTTTGTCTATTGATTTGTGTTTTTCCACTGTGTGTCACTTCTCTGTGTAACCCTGTTTGGTCACTAGCAGTGTTTTTGTATCTTGGTCACCTAGAGGGTTGGAAAGGCAACTTAGTGTTCCTTATATAGCCTCTACTGTTTGTCTTTGATCGTAAGAATTGTTGTTTATTATTTATCTTTAATGAGCCATGGTTTTAGCTTTCTCTGAGGGAGGGGCTGAATCCATCTGCATTTGTTCTGACAGGGCTGTCACAAAGACCTACCACTAATCTGTCCTTTATTAGATTATCACGTAATTGTCCATAATCAAATTGTTCACTGAGCTCATGCAAAGCAATGATGAACCTGTCCACTGATTCCCCACTTTTCTGGATGTGTTTAATAATTTGAGCTCTTTAAAAATCACATTCCATTTTGGCAGAAAGTGGCTGTTTAGCGCTGCTGTGACAGTGTCATATATCATTAGCTTGTTAGCTGACAGATTTCTGGAGCGTACTATAGCCTTGGCCTCTGCTTCCATTGAAAATAGCAGTGTGTTCACTTGCCTGTCTTGCGGCTGCTTTTCCAAGCCAGATGCCTGTCTGAAACATTGGAAGCAGGTAAACCACTGTGAGTCAAGTTGAATTCAGATGGGGTAGATATTTGGAATAATGCTTGTTATGCCATCTCGTTCATGTGAGCTTGCGCTTGTTCTGCATTCTGATTATCATCTTGCTGTGGTTCCAACGTGGTCTTTAGCTAGCTTCTGTAACTTGTTAGCAATCACTGTTCTAAATGTAGCTAGCTAGTTTGTTTGCTTTCTGGCAAGTTAGCTGAGGACATTAACAATGAAAATGCCGGTAAAACTTGTTCTCACGTCTACTCTTTCATTCGAAACCATGACATAATAAAACTGACTACTTCTTCTGATTCTCTGAGATGCGAGCAGGGTGGTTGTTAACCACATGTTAACTTAGGAAGTGAGGGGACGTGGACACGAAACAAGAGTGAGTTTATCTCGCTTCAACACAGTATTTATCAACTCGGTCATCTTGCGCCCCCTTACGGAGGGGGACATGTAACTACTCCCACAAAATATACACTGAAGTTGCTTACCAAGACTACATTGAATGGCCTAGTTACTGTTTTGACTTAAATCGGCTTCAAAATCTACAGCAAGACTTGAAAATGGATGTCTAACAATGATCAACAACCAACTTGACTGAGCTTGAAGAATTTAAAAAAGAATAATGTGCTGAATCAATCTTTAGAATGTTGTTAACATACATCTTGAATAACGTTCCAACCGGAGAATTAGATTGACTTCAGAAGAGCGGTGGAACGGAGGTCCTCCTCATGTGAACGCGCATGTGAAAGCGCATGTGAAAGCATGGTCAGCTCGTGGCAGACCTGACTAATTCCTGTCTCCTTCGGCCCCCCTTCACATTAGAGTCATCAGACAAAGTTCTATTGACTGTTGACATCTAGTGGAAGCCGTAGGAAGTGAAAACTCATCAACATCTCGCTGTAATTTCAATGAGAGCTTAGTTGAAAATCTGCCACCTCAGAAAAAATTCAAACAGGAAGTGGAACTTCTCAGGTTTTTGCCTGCCATGTGAGTTCTGTTATACTCACAGACATAATTCAAACAGTTTTAGAAACGTCAGAGTGTTTTCTATCCAATACGAATAATAATATGCATATATTAGCATCTGGGACTGAGGAGCAGGCAGTTTACTATGTGCACCTTTCATCCAAGCTACTCAATACTGCCCCTGCAGCCATAAGAAGTTAACCATACTATTGTCCCCGGTCACCTTGCCTTGTTTATAAGCAGCATCTCCCTTTCAGTTTTCCTACACGGCTGCCATCAATCCCCGGTTTTTGATTTGGGTAAGATTTGAAAGACACCATTGGTATCACATCATCTATGCATTTTTTTATGAATTCGGTGACTGAGTCGACGTATTCATTGATGTTAGCCCCAGAGGCGACTCTGAACATATTCCAGTTTACGTGGTTAAAACAGTCTTGGAGCATTGATTCTGATTGGTCAGACCAGTGTTGTACAGACCTAACAACCAGAACTTCTCTCAAGTCTTTGTTTGTAGGTGGGGAGGAGCAAAATGGAGTCGTGGTTCCTATTTGCCGAAAGGAGGACGGGAGAGGGCCTTATACCCGTGTCGAAAAGGTGTATAGCAGTGGTCAAGAGTGTAATTTCCATGAGTTGGAGAGTCAATATGTTGATAGTAATTTAGGAGCACGGTCTTCAAATTAAGCTGCTTCTGGGTATGCGGTCTCCAGTTTGTTCAGGGTTCAATGAAGAAACTTGAGATCATTTTTAGTGTCGGCTTGGGGTGGGATGCACACAGCCGTGGCGATAATCCCTGAGAACTCTCTCAGAAGGTAAAAATATTTGATGACCAATTATTCCAAGTCGGGATAGCAGGGCTCGCAAGATCCTGGGGTCCATCTTCAGTTTCTCAGTGATCATTTCCCTGACTTTGCCCTCAGACTCCGTCCAGGTCTCATGTGGAGATTCAATGTTGTTCCGCCTTGATTGTCCCTCGAGAAAATCTAATTTCTCCGTCATTGTTATCTTGGATTCACATACAGAACTGATGTCTCAAAGACTTACAGATTGCTGTCAATTTGCTTTTCTCCTGTATAAACTAATCGAGTTGACCCTGGGAGATCTTGGGGCGGTAGGTAGCCTAGTGGTTAGAGAGTCGGGCCAGTAACCTGAAAGGTTACTAGATCAAATCCCGAGCTGACAAATCTGTCGTTCTGCCCCTGAACAACCCACTGTTCCTAGGCCGTCATTGTAAACAAGATTGTGTTCTTAACTGACTTGCCTAGTTAAATAAATGTTAAATAAAAAAAAAATTAAATATGCAAACTGTTCTTCAGATCCTGAACCTCTCTGGTCAGATCGACCATTATTTTATTAATTGACTACACCAGTATTTGGACACTTTAAGCTATTTTCTAGTTGTTGTAACAACTGCTTGTATAACTCTTTGTGTTAATTTAAAAGATCCTTCACCGTTGATAGAGAGACATCACTGTCCTCAATGGTACTCCCACCGGCATTGGTCTTTGTCATGGTAGGCTATTCCTGCCAGCACAGCTCGCAGGGCCCATGGAAATGTCAACAAACAGCAGGGATTTAAACAGCCACAAGCCTGGGACAATCTGTGATCCCAGCCACAAGTGCTAACTGCATCGCGTGCTGTGTTCAAACCGTCAAGGAAACCTGGGTAGCTTGACAGCTAGTAGCTAGGCTAGCTGCTTCACCAAGCAGCAGCTCTTCAGACTTTAGGGTTTGGCAGTATCCCGGGACAGATAGTAGCGGTCCTGACAACTGAGGCTAACCACATCACAGAATCCAAATTAAACAGATAGGCTGTTTCAGGTAGGTTCTTTCAGAAACTTTCAGAAACCACAAACCAAGCTTTCTTTCATTCTTTGATCAGCATGCGTAGCACTCCAACTGTCTACCGGTGTGCTAGCAAGCTACCTATCCCGCCTCCCTTCGCCGTCATTAACCTTTACCGAACCTCAATCCCGGATCCGGGATCACCCCCCACCCCCCCCACACTGATTAGCATAGCTAGCATAGCGTCACAATTAAATAGTAGCATCTAAATATCATTAAATCACAAGTCCAAGACACCAGATGAAAGATACAGATCTTGTGAATAACCCCATCATTTCTGTTTTTTAAAATGTTTTACAGGGAAGACACAATATGTAAATCTATTAGCTAACCACGTTAGCAAAATACACCATTTTTCCTTTGTCCACCATTTTCTCTCTCCACCAGTAGCTATCACCAATTCGGCTAAACTAAGATATTGATAGCCACTAACCAAGAAAAAACCTCCTCAGATGACAGTCTGATAACATATTTATGGTATAGGATAGGTTTTGTTAGAAAAATGTGCATATTTCAGGTAGAAATCACAGTTTACAATTGCACCCACAGTCACAACTGGACTAGAATTACTAGAGAGAGCAACGTGTATGACCAATTTACTCATCATAAAACATTTCATAAAAATAGACAAAGCATAGCAATGGAAAGACACAGATCTTGTGATTTCAGACAATATTTCAGATTTTCTAAGCGTTTTACAGCGAAAACACAATAAATCGATAAGTTAGCATACCACATGCGCAAACAATACCAGAGCATCAATTCAAGCCAAAGAGAGCGATAACGTAATCATCGCCAAAAGATATTAATTTTTTCACTAACCTTCTCAGAATTCTTCCGTTGACACTCCTGTAACATCATATTACAACATACATATATTGTTTGTTCGAAAATGTGACGCAGGAAGTCGGTCGCCATCTTTCAGAGTGATCTAGTTTAATCAATAGCTAATCATATACTTGACTAAAAAATACAGGGTTGACAGGAATCGAAAGACAAATTAGTTCTTAATGCAATCGCTGATTTACATTTCTAAAATTATCCTTACTGTGCAATACAGGGTTCGCCAAGCGAAGGGATAGAAAACAAGATGGCGAAATATGCGTTTAAAATATTTCGACAGAACAACGATTTATCATATTAAATATTACTTACTATGAGGTGATTTTCCATCAGATTCTTGGGCAATGTATTCTTTCTTGGGTCTAATCTTCTTTTGGTCGAAAGATGTCCTTTGTCCGTCGAAATGCCCGCTAACGTTCGACCGGGACCCCTAAACGTGCCCGGTGCTTCATAGAGCATCACATAGAAATGCATCAAAATCGCACTAAACGGATATAAATTGCTATAAAACGGTTTAAATTAACTACCTTATGATGTTTCTAACTCCTATATCGAATTAAATTACAGACGGATACATTTCACGTTGATAACCGAGCCTTTGAAAATGGCATCCGGAGGTCCCTTCCTGCGTAAGGGCGAGCGTCGAAAGGGGGGCTACTCTCACTCCTTGGTCTTTTATAAACTCTGAGAGCTACGTAGAAGGCCCATTCCACTTCTCATTGGTTACTGACATCCAGGGGAAGGCGGGTGCAGTTCGTGTCGTTCCATAGGATACACAGAGACCTTAAAAACTGATCTGAAACCAGAGCTTCGCTCTCAGACCTTTCACTGTCTGTCATGGATTTCGCTGTAGAAAGAGTTCTGGGTCACCCACAGACATAATTCCAACGTTGTATGAAACTAGAAAGTGTTTTCTATCCAATAGAATTAATAATATGCATATTGTACGAGCAAGAATTGAGTACTAGGCAGTTTAATTTGGAGACGACAAAATGCTAATTCGGAACAGCACCCCCTGTAGTCGCAAGAAGTTAACAGAACTGCAGGAAACAGTGCCTGACAACCGTTGTCCAATCTAGCTAGCTACCGTTGTCGCTAGGGTTGAATGGCGGGAACCCGGTTACCGATTTACTGCCCAAAAGCACTCCCTTTTTCCGGGATAAATAACTGCGAGAAACCAGTGCATTTTAAATAAATTATTTATATGAACAGCATGGTGTGAAACGGAACTGTTAAATTATATTCAATGTCTAAAGCACCAGCTATCCTGGAAGGAAACATGTTTCTCAGTGTGTGAGTACAGAACAATTATCCAGATCTTAGGGATAATGTGCACAAGAATCAGGTGGCGCTTCCAGGTAGCCGCTCGAGAGTAACAATGTTTGAAATGTTTGTTATTGTTTTTTTTGGGTTGCACTGCATACTTTTCCTTGCTCTTTTAACGGATTAAGTATGGATTGTACAAACGTTGTGGAATACTCATCACACTTTCCACTGCATATCCGAGACAAACTTCGGTGCTTTGGTATAATCCGCGCAAGAAGCTGGGTGAGAGGGACTACAGCTGGTAAGGGCAGATGGAGGAAAATACTGACAGTAGAAGGTAACAGACTTAAAATACATCAAAAACACAATCGCTCAAGTGAATGCAGAGTTCTAACTGAATTATGTGATGTCGCATATACCCCAGAAAAAAATGCCCCAGAAACGTTGAATGTGCTTGTTAGTAATTCAAGATCATTGATAAACAAAGTGGATGAATTTGACCTGCTTGTTCAATCAGTAAATGTAGACATAGGATGTGTCACTGAAACGGGCCCACAAAACCCCCCCAGATATTTTCATACAAGAATATCAGCTGTTCATAAATTACAGATCCAGAGGGGAGGAGAGGAGGGGGCGTGGCCATGTATGTGAATCACAGTGTGTCACGGCCGTTGAATGAAGACGACCAAGGTGCAGCGTGGTAGGCGTACATATTACTTTATTTATATGAAGCCGACAAAAACAATAAACAATCCCCAAAAAAACGTGACGCTAAAGGCTATAGTGCCAACAAACAAAGACACCTTCCCACAAAGACAGGTGGGAAAAAGGGCTACCTAAGTATGGTTCTCAATCAGAGACAATGATAGACAGCTGTCCCTGATTGAGAACCCTACCCGGCCAAAACATAGAAATACAAATCATAGAATACCCACGCCAAATCACACCCTGACCAAACCAAATAGAGGCATAAAAAGGCTCTCTAAGGTCAGGGCATGACAGTATGCAGGCAAAGAGAAGAACTGACCTAGAGAAAGAGGAATTTGAGTGAATGTGGCTTCAGCTCCGTCTTAAACGACTCCCCGGCTCAGTTTCAACTCTGGTAGTGGGTGTACTCTACCATCTACCATGGGAAAATGAGAAAACACTTCAGCAGAACACTGTGGATTATCTCATAAACACTGTCAATGTGATCAGGATGTCCTCTCCCTAAATGGGTCTTATCCTGTGTGGAGACTTTAATCACCTGCCTATCAAGATGCTGACAAACTCCCATCCAGACATGAAACAAGTGGTCAAAGACAAGACCAGAGGGGAGGCCATCCTAGATCTGATCATTACAAATATGAAGAATCACAACACCACCCCCACTGTACTTGGTCCTCTCGGATCCAGTGATCACAAATGTCTGCTGTTCTCCCCAAACACAACATCAGGAGGGAGAAGTGAGGTGCAACGGAAAAAGTGTCTGGTAACCCAGAACAGAAAGGAGGCCTTGGCACGATGTATGGCCAGTACTGACTGGTCTGCCATATATGAGGTGGAGAGCATCAATGCAAAGATGGAGAAGTTCGACTTCTGCATTCAAACTGCACTTGATGTATGCATGCCAATAAGAAATAAGTAAACAAGGACACTGGACAAGTCCTGGATGACTGAACGAATAAGAGGCTGCCATCAGGAAAAGACAGAAGATTTTCAACAGATGAGAAAAAACAATGAAATCGAGAAAATACAGAAACACAGTGCAAATGCTTATCAAGGAAGCAAAAACAAACTACTTCAAAACTGAAATCCGGGACCTACAGAAGAAAAACCCTAAGGAATGGTGGGACTTCATTAACAAAGGACTGGGACGAAAGAAAACATCAGGAGGGAGAATACAGGTCGAGGGAATTGAAGACGATGTTTTTAATTTATTTTAAATTGTACAAGCATCACACCTCTTGCCATCTTCCCTCTGCCCATGCCTACAAGGCAGGTTAACTTCTACTTCATCACAATCCCGGATCCGGGAGCACCCCCATCAGTAAAAAAGCTGACTGGCATAGCCTAGCATAGCGTCACAAGTAAATACTAGCATCTAAATATCATTAAATCACAAGTCCAAGACACCAGATGAAAGATACACATCTTGTGAATCCAGCCATCATTTCTGATTTTTAAATTTTTTTACAGGGAAGACACAATATGTATTTCTATTAGCTAACCACCATAGCAAAAGACACAACTTTATTTTCTCCACCATTTTTTTCCTGCATAGGTAGCTATCACAATTTCGACCAAATAAAGATATAAATAGTCACTAACCAAGAAACAACTTCATCAGATGACAGTCTGATAACATATTTATTGTATAGCATATGTTTTGTTAGAGAAATTTGCATATTTCAGGTATAAATCATACTTTTACATTGCAGCCACCATCACAACTCTCACCAAAGCAACTAGAATAACTACAGAGACCAACGTGAATTACCTAAATACTCATCATAAAACATTTATGAAAAATACACAGCGTACAGCCAATGAAAGACAAAGATCTTGTGAATCCAGCCAATATTTCAGATTTTTTAAGTGTTTTACAGCGAAAACACAATATAGCATTATATTAGCTTACTACAATAGCCAACCACACAGCAGCATTGATTCAAGCCAACAATAGCGATAACGAATAAACCAGCAAAAGATATTAATTTTTTCACTAACCTTCTCAAACTTCTTCAGATGACAGTCCTATAACATCATATTACACAATACATATAGAGTTTGTTCGAAAATGTGCATATTTAGTGGCACAAATCGTGGTTATACAATGAGAATAGTAGCCAAGCTGCCAACAAAATGTCGGGAGAAATCTTGGGAGAGGCACCTAATCTAATCATTAACTAATCATAAACTTGACTAAAAAATACAGGTTGGACAGCAAATGAAAGATACATTAGTTCTTAATGCAACCGCTGTGTTAGATTTTTAAAATTAACGTTACTACGACATACAGCGTGCGTTAAAGCGAGACCGCACCGAAATTAATGGCGGAATAGGAGTTTTACATTTTTCAACAGAACAACGAATTAACATCATAAATAGTTCTTACTTTTTGATGAGCTTTCATCAGAATCTTGGGCAAGTTGTCCTTTGTCCAAAAGAATCGTTGCTCGGTTGTAGATTGTCGCCTTCAACTTTGGAATTAGCAGTAAACATTAGCCATGTGGGCCAGACGTGCCCAACTCACTATAACGCAGCACAAAGAAATATCCGAAAATCGCAATATACTGATATAAACTGATATAACTTGGTTTAAAATAACAACATTATGATGTCTTTAACACCTATATCGAATAAAATGTGAGCCGGATATATCTAAGGCCTATAACGGGAGCTTTCCAGAACGCCATCCTGAGGTCTGTCTTGCGTCATGGCGAATGTTGAAAAGAGTGCACCCCACGTTCCCAGACCCTTTATATGGCCTCAGATCTGCCTAGCAACTCCATTCCAATTCTCACTATTTGCTGACATCTAGGGGAAGGCGTATGCAGTGCATCTCGACCAATAGAAGACATGCAAATTAATAAACTGACCCCAGAACAGCCTGCCTGATTTCAGATTTCTCACTTCCTCACAGGAAGTTTGCTCCAACTTGAGTTCTGTTTTACTCACAGATATAATTCAAACGGTTTTAGAAACTAGAGAGTGTTTTCTATCCATAGTAATAATAATATGCATATTGTACGAGCAAGAATTGAGTACGAGGCAGTTTAATTTGGGAACTAAATTTTTACAAAGTGAAAACAGCACCCCCTATTGAGAAAAGGTACAGCATTGACCAGATAAAGAAAGCTCTGACCAGACTCAATCCACGTAAAGCATGTGGGCCAGATGGCATTCGAGCCTGGCTAAAAAAAAGAGCATGCAGAAGATCTAGCCCCTGTCATCACACACATTGTTAACACCTTCTACTAGCAGGGGACTGTCCCTGCTGCCTGGAAGATGTGTGTCCCATACCTAAAGTGTCAAACCCATGTGCAATGAGTGGAGGCCCATCTCTCTAACTTCATGCCTTTGAAAAATCCAGGAGAGTTTCTTCATAAAAAAACTCATGCCAACAGTTCTATCTGAGTGCACGCATCAGTATACACTCCTACCGCCCTTGTGAAAGCCACACACTCCTGGCTGACAGCTACAGACGCCACCAAAACCAACAATGCTGAGAGTGTTATTTGCTGATATGTCCAAAGCCTTTGATCGAGTAGATCATGCAAAGCTCCTGCAACATCTGTCTGACATTGAACTGTGTCCAAGGTTACTAGCCTGGCTCCACAGCTACACCACCGGAAGAAGGCAGAGGGTGATGGCAAATGGCACATTTATCCCTTGGTCAGAGGTCACCTCTGGTGTGCCACCCGAAAAGTTGTTTTCAGTGACACTCTGGACACTGGGTATGCAGACGATGTAGGGCTGTCCCGAGCCATACCATTAACCAGCATCAAAGAGGACACTTCCATGGGCTTGGAGGCAAAGCAGCTGGAAGAGTGGACCACATCCAACAACATGAAAAAGTCAGTGGACATTCAGAAATGTTTTTCTAGAGACCATACACAACCTGAAACACTCATCCTAGGATGACAGGAAGTACCAGTGGTAACAACAACTAAGTGTCTTGGTTTCATATAACCTCAATGGTGACACACATGTCGAGCAGTCAGTGAGGGAGGCCTCAAAACGCATTTACTTTTTGACTGTTCTTGACAGAAATGGCCTACCCACTGAAGATCTAGTCACAGTCTATACTACACTGGTCTGGAATATGGTGAAGTGTTGTTAGTTGGATGCAGTAAAAAGCAGCAGGCCCAACTAGACAGGGTGCAGAGGAGGGCCTTGAGGATCATCTCCAGAGGTGTAGCAGTCCAACCAAAGCTCCCATCACTGCAGTGCAGAAGCACACTCATGACCATCCACTGAATGACCTGCTCCCTCCAAAAGAGGTAACTGCACCACCAAGCTCCTGAGAAGCAGCCACAACCTGTCCTGTATAACTGCCCATACCAACCGCCTGCGAAACGTCACTCTACCCAATGCTATCAGACTGCATAATAACTCTAGCTCTTAAATGGCTTTCCCAAAAATTCCCTTTTTTTAAATCACACTTTTAATATTTCAATTTCCATCAAGTGTTCTGTATTATATTTATGTCACGTGTTATGTATTTTTAAATGAGTGTTTTACAATTATAAGTAATTCTGCATTTCTTCAGTTTTATCTGTGAGCAGACTAAATAAACTCAAACTAAATCTGGCTTCTCTACGGCCTCTGCATGATGAATCATCAACGCTCAGGGTGTGGCCAGACAGCCCATCTTAGTATGAAAGAACAGTGAACGCGCGATGCGGTAGGCTATAGCAATTATTTATTCTGACCAATAACCAATGTTCCCTCCAAAAAAATTCAGTACTGAGCAAATTTCAGGTCTGCTGAGCGCATGAACGTTGTGAAAATTCAGAGAGTTGTGAATAGTGAAGCTGTACCCGCTTTAAGTTACAGTTTTAACAGTAGGCTACTGTGGCTATTTGATCATAATGTAGGCCTACCAGTAGCCTACCATCAAAAACAATGGAGAAAATGCATCCCTTAACATGCTTACATGGAAATAGCTGTTCTATCATTCAGCCTACAGTAACAGCCAATGTGTGGTGTTGGCCTACATTCAATGAGACTTGAAAAAAAACACGCAGGGCTTGAAATTAACCTGTTTATCCACTTGTCCTTCAGACAAGGAGGTGACAAAAATTTTGTTGCGTTGTTTGATGCAAGAAACCACTTTACAAAATAAAATGCATTATTATTCCCATAACACTACTACAGAGAATTAGACAAATTATGCTACCTCTGCCTATTGGCTACTTAGCTTATCCGTGCCTGTCTCAAAGTACAACATTGCCCCTTTAAGACAAAAAAAATCTCTTTACCTGACTTGCAAATGTACACCTTTTGTGCTCTTGAAGGAAGCAATCACTCCTCTATTGCTGACTACAAAGTATCTATAACTGGGCTAATAACTACCTAACTAGCTAAGTATTTTAGCAATATGTGCACACGTGGCTAAATGCAGCTCTCGCTTTGATCTCGAAACAAGCGCATCTACTCTTGACCGCTCATGCTGTAAACACAGTCCAGTTGAAAGTAAATGGCACAGATCAATATATGGCAAAGGCCTATTTGCATGTAAGCCTACTGCAGCTCTGATTGGTTATGCCGCACAGGTCTGTGTAGAGCATGTCAATGCAAAAGAATCCTACTCCGATGTGTTCTGCCTACAACAAAATCTCTTGCATAGTTTGTTTTGTTTTGCTCTCTTGCATTCAAAGTGGCTAATATTGGGTTGATTTGATCACAATTGCCAAAGGTAAAGGGAAACGTTGATAGTGTTAACTAACAGGGAAACTAGAAAGTTGCGTGAAGTTCAATCTCGTGCTTCTCTCTGTAGGCTGATACTGTATTTCTTCTGTGCAGCAGTCCTGGGGAGCTGCAGGGCAGTCTCTGGGCTACTGCACGCCTGCGCACACATGCACCTTAGAGGGAACGTTGCCCATAACCATTCAATCTTTGTGAAGACAAGTAAAAGCCTTCTGCATCTAATTCTAGTCGTATATTATACATTATAATGATGAAGATAAGAACAAGAATACGTATTTAATTTAACTGTTGAAAGCGTGGAAGGAATGAAGCAACAATAGAGAAAGAGGAGGTGTTGTAACTTTAATGGGTTACAGAGTTAATGTTTAAGTTAATTCATCGAGCTCTATCTAAAGATATTTGTAATTGTATTCGAATTTGTGTGTTGGAGATTGAGAGAACCACATACATATTTTGTACTGGTTCGTATTAAATTAGGCTTTTGACTGCAAGTTCCAGAATGCCTTGCGACAGGAAGTAGAAAGAGAACGCGCTAGTTAAGTGCAATTGACAAGTGATTATCTTGACCTTTTCGCTAGCAACTCATTATTCATTGTTCTGTAGAATCTAAAGTTTGTAAATGTAACGTGAACAAGTATTATTACTAAAAGAAGCTTTCATATCAAACCAGACATCCCGAGTCATTACTTTGAAGATAGTTAATCTAAAAGGAGGTAGGCTAAAGACGTTAGGAGAAATGTTATGGAAGGTATATATGCGTAAGCCTACTAATTATACAAATAGGCCCTATTATGTTCTCACCTGCTTTATCATGGTTTGAACGATTCCAGTCCATATAATAAAATATAATACAATACAGTACAGTAATGCAGTTCACGCTCAAAAAATACATAAATATTCAGATTGTTTACTTGGGAACTTTGTTGAAGCACCTTTGACAATTACAGCCTCAAGTCTTTTTGGGTATGGCAATACAAGCTTCGCACACCTGTATTTGAGAGTTTCTCCCATTCTTCTCTGCATATCCTCTCATGCTCTGTCGGGTTGGATGGGGAGCGTCGTTGCACAGTTATTATCAGGTCTCTCAAGAGATTTCCGATCGGGTTCAAGGACATTCAGAGACTTGTCCCGAAGCGTTGTCTTGGCTGTGTGTTAGGGTCGTTGTCCTGTTGGAAGACTTCGCCCCCAGTCTGAGGTCCTGAGCGCTCTGAAGCAGGTTTTCATCAAGGATCTCTCTGTACTTTTCTCCATTCACCTTTCCCTCGATCCTGACTAGTCTCCTAGTCCTGCTGCTGAATAACATCCCCACCGCATGATGCTGCCATTTGCATGCTTCACCGTACTGACTGTGCCAGGTTTCCTCCAGATGTGATGCTTGGCATTCAGGCCAAAGAGTTCAGTCTTGGTTTCATCAGACAAGATAATCTTGTTTCTTTTGATCAGAGAGTCCTTTAGGTGACTTTTGGCAAACTCCAAATGGGCAGTCATGTGCCTTTTACTGAAGAGTGGCTTCCGCCTGGCCACTCTACCATAAAGGCCTGACTGGTTGTCCTTCTGGAAGGTAATCCCATCTCCACAGAGAAACTGTGGAGCTCTGTCAGAGTGACCATTGGGTTCTTGGTCACCTCCTTGACCAAGGCCCCTCCGGCCCAATTGCTCATTTTGTCTGGGCGGCCAGCTCTAGGAAGAGTCTTGGTGGCTCCAAACTTCTTCCATTTAAAAAATGATGGAAACCACTGTGTTCTTGGGGAAATGTGTTAGTACCCTTCCCCAGATCTATGCCTTAACAGAATCCTGTCTACGGACAATTCCTTCAACCTCATGGCTTGGTTTTTTGTCTGACATGCACTGTCAACTGTGGATCCTTATATAAACAAGTGTGTGCCTTTCCCAATCATGCCAATCAATTTAATTGACCACAGGTTGACTCCAATCAAGATGTAGAAACATCTCAAGGATGATCAATGGAAACAGGATGCACCTGAATTCAATTTGAGTCTCATAGCAAAGGGTCTGAATACTTATGTAAATAAAGTATTTCTGTTTCTGTATTTTAATACATTTGCTAAAATTACTAAAAACCTGTTTTCACTTTGTCATTATGGGGTATTATTTGTAGATTGATGAGGAAAAACATGTATTTAATCAATATTAGAATAAGGCTGTAACGTAACAAAATGTGTAAAAAGTAAAGGTGTCTGAATACTTTCCGAATGCATGGTAGATGGATACATCTATGGGTTTTATGTTTTTCCCATCACTCGTAATGTGCAGTAACCTACATCATATGTGTGTTGGATAATAGCACAATCGTTCGTTTTTTGGGGGGCTTGGCCTCATTAAATGCCTTTAATATAGGGCTCATAAAATGTACAGTTGAAGTCGGAAGTTTACATACACTTAGGTCGGAGTGATTGAAACTCGTTTTTTAACCACTCCACAAATGTCTTGTTAATCTGGACTACCCATCCCGGATCCGGGATCATTGTCATCAGAAACGCTGACTAGCATAGCCTAGCCTAGCGCCACAGGGAATATCAAATAATATAATTTCATGAAATCACAAGTCCAATACAGCAAATGAAAGATAAACATCTTGTGAATCCAGCCAACATGTCCGATTTTTAAAATGTTTTACAGCGAAAACACAACATATATTTATGTTAGCTCACCACCATATCCCAAAAAACACAGCCATTTTTTCACAGCAAAGATAGCTTTCACAAAACCCACAAATAGAGATAACATTAATCACTAACCTTTGAACAACTTCATCAGATGACAGTCATATGACATCATGTTATACAATACATTTATGTGTTGTTCGATTATGTGCATATTTATAGCCACAAATCGTGGTTTTACATTGGCGCCATGTTCAGAAATGGCTCCAAAATAGCCAGAATAATTACAGAGAGCAACGTGAAATACAGAAATACTCATCATAAAACTTTGATGAAAAATACATGTTGTACATATAGTTAAAGATAAACATCTTGTGAATCCAGCCAACATGTCCGATTTTTAAAATGTTTTACAACGAAAACACAACATATATTTATGTTAGCTCACCACAATATCCAAAAACACACTGCCATTTTTTCACAGCAAAGATAGCTTTCAGAAAACCCACAAATAGAGATAAAATTAATCACTAACCTTTGAACAACTTCATCATATGACATCATGTTATACAATAAATGTATATTTTGTTCGATTATGTGCATATTTATAGCCACAAATCGTGGTTTTACATTGGCGCCAGGTTCAGAAATGGCTCCAAAATAGCGAAAGTAATTACAGATAGCCACGTGAAATACAGAAATACTCATCATAAACTTTGATGAAAGATACATGTTTAACATATAATGAAAGATACACTGGTTCTTAATGCAACCGCTGTGTTAGATTTAAAAAATAACTTTAGTAAAAAGCACAGCATGCAATAATCTGAGACAGCGCTCAGCCATTCTCCGCCATGTTGGAGTCAACAGAAATACGAAATTACATCATAAATATTCCCTTACCTTTGATGATCTTTCATCAGAATGCAGTGCCAGGAATCCTAGTTCCACAATAAATCGTTTTTTTGTTTTATAATGTCCATTACTTCTGTCTAATTAGCAACTTTGGCTAGCATGTGTAGTTCACGTGTCCATAGAACTTTACGCTAATGAACGAAAACTTCAAAAAGTGATATTATAAATCTAATAAACTGGTCAAACTCAGTTGAGAATCAATCTTCAGGATGTTTTTCTCATATATATCCAATAACATCCCAGACGGAGCATTTCTTCATATCTATATAACCGATAGCAAGGAAGGACATCACATGCGTAGTGTGCGTGGCCAAGAACTGGCAATATGCCTGACCAGTCACTCCAATGGCTCTCATCCGGTCCCACATCAAGCTATACGCTTCATTCCACGTTCTACTGCCTGTTGACATCTAGTAGAAGGCATATGAAGTGCATACAGATCCATAAATATAGGAGAATTGAATAGGCGATGCCTTTCACAGCGACTCATTCCAGAATTTTCACTTCCTGTTTGGAAGTTTGCCTGCCATATGAGTTCTGTTTTACTCACAGATATAATTCAAACAGTTTTAGAAACTTCAGAGTGTTTTCTAATATGCATATCATATGATCTAGGACAGAGTACAAGGCCATTTAATTTGGGCACCAATTCATCCAAAAGTGAAAATGTCACCCCCTATCCCTAAGAAGTTTTAACAAACTATAGTTTTGGCAAGTCGGTTAGGACATCTACTTTGTGCATGACACAAGTAATTTTTCCAACAATTGTTTACAGACAGATTATTTCACTTATAATTCATTGTCTCACAAATCCAATGGGTCAGAAGTTTACATACACTAAGTTGACTGTGCCTTTAAACATCTTGGAAAATTCCAGAAAATTATGTCATGGCTTTAGAAGCTTCTGATAGGCTAATTGACATATTTTCAGTGAATTGGAGGTGTACCTGTGGATGTATTTCAAGGCCTACCTTCAAACTCAGTGCCTCTTTGATTGACATCATGGGAAAATCAAAAGAAATCAGCCAAGACCTCAGAAAAAAATTGTGGACCTCCACAAGACTGGTTCATCCTTGGGAGCAATTTCCTAACGCCTGAAGGTGCCACGTTCATCGGTACAAACAATAGTACGCAAATATAAACACCATGAGATCACGCAGCCGTCATACCGTTCAGGAAGGAGACAAACGTACTTTGGTGCAAAAAGTTCAAATCAATCCCAGAGCAACAGCAAAGGACCTTGTGAAGATGCTGGAGGAAACAGGTACAAAAGTATCTATATCCACAGTAAAACAAGTCCTATATTGACATAACCTGAAAGGCCCCTCAGCAAGGAAGAAGCCACTGCTCCTAAAACGCCATAAAAAAGCCAGACTATGGTTTGCAACTGCACATGGGGACAAATATTGTACTTTTTGGAGAAAAGTCCTCTGGTCTGATGAAACAAAAATAGAACTGATTGGCCATAATGACCATCATTATGTTTGGAGGAAAAAGGGGGAGGCTTGCAAGCTGAAGAACACCATCCCAACCGTGAAGCACGGGGGTGGCAGCATCACGTTGTGGGGGTGCTTTGCTGCAGGAGGGTCTGGTGCACTTCACAAAATAGATAACATCATGAGGAAAGAAAATTATGTGGTAATATTGAAGCAACATCTCAAGACATCAGTCAGGAAGTTTAAGGTTGGTTGCAAATGGGTCTTCCAAATGGACAATGACCCCAAGCATACTTCCAAAGTTGTGGCAAAATGGCTTAAGGACAACAAAGTCAAGGTATTGGAGTGGCCATCACAAAGCCCTGACCTTAAGCCCATAGAAGATTTGTGGGCAGAACTGAAAAAGGGTGTGCGAGCAAGAAGGCCTACAAACCTGATTCAGTTACACCAGCTCTGTCAGGAGGAATGGGACAAAATTCACTCAACTTATTGTGGGAAGCTTGTGGAAGGCTACCCGAAACGTTTGACCCAAGTTAAACAATTTAAAGGCAATGCTACCAAATACTAATTGAGTCTATGTACACTTATGACCCACTGGGAATGTGATGAAAGAAATAAAAGCTGAAATAAATCATTATCTCTACTATTATTCTGACATTTCACATTCTTAAAATAAAGTGATGATCCTAACTGACCTAAGACAGGGCATTTTTACAAGGATTAAATGTCAGGAATTGTGAAAAACTGAGTTTAAATGTATTTGGCTAAGGTGTATGTAAACTTCCGACTTCAACTATACACTCAATTAGTATTTGGTAGCATTCTAATAAGCATGCACACGTTAAGAAAATGACTATAAAAACAGTTAACTTCTTGAGGGCAGGGGGCAGCTTTTTCACTTTCGGGAAAAATAGCATACCAAAATTCAACTGCTTGCTACTCATCCCCAGAATGTAAGATATGCATATTATTAGTAGATTTGGATAGAAAACACTCTGACGTCTCTAAAACTGTTTGAGAATGTCTGTGAGAATAACAGAACTTATGTAGCAGGCAAAACCCTGAGGACAAACCATTCAGAATTTGTATTTTTTTGATGTCACTGTCCTTTCAATGAATTCTTTTAGAGACACCAGATTTTAAAGGACTTGCTTGCAGTTCCTACTGCTTCCACTGGATGTCACCAGTCCTTGGACATCGGTTGAGGTTATTCCTTTGTGTACTGAAGAAGTAGGGCTTCCGTAAATGAGGGTCATATGAAGTAAATGTTTGGAGAGAGTCACGTTATGAAAAAAGTT